>NW_028145553.1:602500-912500 GCF_977016875.1 Pavona decussata | reverse complement strand
TGTAATTACACGTAATCATAACCAGTGGTTTCTGGAACAGAAACAAATAAATACACTGAGGCAAACGATAAATTACAAGATAATACTAACGAAAGGCAATAAAACAGCAATACGAAGGATAAACGGCAAAGGACAACATGAACGTACCTGACAGTCTGGATATAAAACTAACAACATAGGACAAGCGTCGCGAAACTAAATTAACATGAAGACCAACGGCAAACAACAAACTTTGGCGCGAAAACGAAATATTTAAATAGTCCGCGAGGGGACTGGTACTAAGCGCCTACGATACACCGCTGAGAGTATTGTTGCAACATCCCGGCCCCGAATTAGCAACCCGAGCTAATTCTAACTTAAAGCAACAAACTACCTATAATACACAGATCATATTACGCAGTTCATAAGTTCATAAGCTCAAAGTTCTCCACAGGTAACACTTGAAATCAAGTCTCTGAAAATTGAACTCCTTCAAGCAGACACAACTTTCTGATGTCTCGTTTACACACGGATGATGCCGTCTTCACTTTCACGCTACGGACATGGCCATTGCTGTCTGGGAAGACCTCCTCGACAAGACCCATCGGCCAGCGCCCTCGTGGCGCTTTCTCATCAATGACCAGGACTAAATCGCCAATAGCGAAATTACGGCGAGGGAAGTACCATTTCTGTCTCCTCTGAAGCACGGGCAAGTAATCCTTCATCCACCTTTTCCAGAATGCATTAGCCAGACACTGTGCTTGGCGCCAACGCTTGCTGTACTTGTCTTGGTCTGTGAAGACATCTAGAGGTAGGCAGCTGTTAGACTTGAGGAGCAACAGCTTATTGGGCGTCAACGGTTCTGGATCGTCCGGGTGGTCACTAAGGGGAGTCAACGGTCGATCATTGAGGATCTTCTCCACCTCGCACAAAAGGGTTGACAGTGTTTCGTCGTTGATCCGCTGCTCTTTTAGCAGGGCGGCGAGGATCTTCCGTACGGACCTTATCATGCGCTCCCAAATTCCTCCTTGGTGACTGGCTTCTGGCGGGTTAAAAAACCACTGGACGTCGTCCTTCCTAAGTCGGTTACACACATGCTTCTGATCAAGGCGCTCGAATGCCTCTCTCAGCTCTCGTTCCGCGCCGGTGAAGTTGGTTCCATTATCGCTGTACATTGCTCGAGGCCCGCCCCGACGACTGACAAAACGCTGATATGCGCAGATAAAAGAGTCTGCCTCTAAAGAGTGCGCGACTTCAATGTGCACCGCCCTCATGGTAAGACATGTGAACAAGCAACCATAGCGTTTCACCTCACTTCGTCCTTGCTTCACAAACAGAGGACCAAAGTAGTCCACTCCCACGTGTGTGAACGGTGGGTCGAAAGGAGCAACTCTCGCAGCTGGGAGAGGGGCCATAATCTGTTCACCAGGACGAGCATTCCGTTTGCGACAATCAATGCATCTTGCCAATACTTTACGTACCGCAGAAAGCCCTCGCAGTATCCAAAATTTCTGTCTAATAGCAGCCAGGACATGAGCAGGACCGGAATGTCCCTGTTGGCGATGACAGTTCTGAATTATCAAGTTGGTCACGTGGTGTTTGCTTGGCAGAATAATAGGGTGTTTAACTTCAAAGGAGACTGAAGCATTCTCGAGGCGTCCTCCTACTCTTAATATTCCATCCAACACATAAGGGTTTAGATCGCGTACTGGGCTTGTACGTGGTAAGCACTTCTTCCTGCTTCCTGGTGCTGTTTCGTTAAGCGCATCTATTTCTTTCGGGAAGGCTTCATTCTGAACGACTTTGACAATGTCTTTCTCGGCGTCAATAACTTCCGGTACAGTCAGAGGCCCTCTGGGGACATGATGTTGAGCTTCAGGCTTTCGACTCAACATATACTTCTTAAATCTTGCCATCCAGGCAATCGCCTTACGTAGACTGTCCCAAGACGAATAGTGGGAAAACAGCAACTCTATCCCCTTTCCGCCGGCAATTAAATTCGCATGACCTGTCGGTTTCTTTATGTCGTTGTCGTCTCCAGACAAATCCGGCAAGTGCAAGGGTTGTTCGGGCCAAGAAGCTTCATCCTTTCGTAGGAACATTGGACCATGAAGCCAGAGATCCACTTTGTCCAGCTCTGAACCTTTCGCTCCTCTAGAGGCCACATCTGCAGGGTTAGACTCAGTGTTGACGTGTCTCCACTGTTTGGGGGTAGACTCCTCGTGGATCATGGCGACTCTGTTAGCGACAAACGTTTGAAATCTTCTTGACTCGTTACGAATGTATTGTAGAACCACGGTGGAATCTGTCCAGAAGATGGTGTCATCTATGGGGTACTCAAGCTCGTTTCGTATTAGGCAGTTTAGCTTCACCGCAACCACAGCAGCTGTTAACTCAAGACGTGGTATAGACATCACTTTAAGGGGCGCTACGCGGGATTTACCAAGGACAAAGGAACAGTGAGTGACGCCTTCGTCATCAACAATTCGTAGATACGACACAGCACCATAACCAGATTCTGATGCGTCGGAGAAATGGTGTAGCTCAACTCTGGCAACTGCGCTAAACCCTGAAGGCTTGAAACATCTAGGTACTGATAATGTTCTTAAACTGTTTAGTTCTCGTAGCCATCCTCGCCAAGTCACGTAATCCTCTTCCGATATTTCTTCATCCCATCCATATTTCTGGTTACACAAGCTCTGAAGTAGGCTCTTTGCATGAAGGATTACTGGCGCCACGAACCCCAGGGGGTCATACATCGAGCTAACGACCGACAATATTCCTCTGCGGGTTGGGGCCTTTTCCTGGTCCAAAATTCGGAAACTGAAGCTGTCTGTCTCCATGTCCCACTGGACACCCAATGTCCGTTCTGTAGGAAGATCATCCAAGTCAAGGTTGACAACTGAGGGTGCTCTCTCCGTCATTGGTACCGAAGCGATTAGGTTCCTGTCGTTACTTATCCACTTGGTCAGGCGGAAACCTCCTCTAGACAGCAATTCTCGCAACTGGCTGGACAGTCGTACTGCTTCCTCTGTGGTAGCCACGGACTTTAAGCAGTCATCCACATAAAAGTTCCGACTGACGGTCTCGATAGTTTCGGAATCGAACTCGCCTTGATTATCCAAAGCCGTCCTCTTCAGGCTAAAACTTGCGCAACTAGGCGATGACGTGGCACCGAACAAGTGTACAAGCATTTGGTGATCGACCGGCTCTTCTGTCAAATGACCATTGGGCCACCAAAGGAATCTCAACGCATGACAGTCTTCAGGGGCCACACGAACTTGGTGGAACATGCCTTCTATATCGGCCACCACTGCAACCGGTTCTTGACGGAAGCGTATGAGGACACCAACAAGTCCATTCGTCAAGTCTGGTCCCTGCAACAGCTGATCGTTCAGCGATGTGCCCTTGAACTTGGCCGCGCAATCAAAGACAACTCTAACCTTTCCTGGCTTTTGTGGATGGAAAACTGGATGATGGGGCAGGTACCAGACTGGTGTATCTTCATTAACTTCTAGTTCTTCATGGGGTACTTGCCTTGCATAACCACTTGAGACGTAACAGTCAATTGTTTCCTTGTACTTTTCAAACAGGTGTGGATCGCGCTGAAAGCGTTTCTTTAGGTTGTTCAGTCTCTTCATGGCAAATTCTCGACTGTTTGGAAGGCGTACAGACTTCTTTCTCCACGGTAACCCCAGTTGATAGTGACCATTCACGATCTTCACGGAAGCTTCCATTTGCGCCAAGGCTCTACGGTCTTCTACGGACATCGCAGTCTTTGAGGCTACAATAGGCTCGTTAAAGTCATTCCTAAACATTCTCTCCATTTGCTGGTGAAGCATTGCATCATCATGGCGAACAAAGTTCACACTGAAACAATTGTTTGTGCATGAATTCAAAGGTCCCATGAGAGTCCATCCGAGAGGGGTGCATACAGCATAAGGTTGACCACGCCTACCGCGCCTCTGGTCGCACACCCAGTGAGCTTCAGGAACGTCACAGCCGATGAGTAACGACACTTCGTCAGACTGAATTCTGGGAAAATGTATCCCCTTGAGATGAGACCACTTATCAGTATCTTCCTTCGTGGGAGCACCCCCTCGAGGCAGACGTAAAGGGTCTACAGCCCAGACCCTACTTAGCGTGATTTCTTCATGCAGGTTAATTCCCCTCGCCACCAGAGAGACCTCGAGTCCATTTTGACAATCAGATGCCCCGTTAACGGTTGTTAGCGTGAATTCCTTTGGAAGACCAGACACGCCAAGTTTCTCCAACAGGCCAACATCACATAACGACACGTCTGATCCTGGGTCGAGCAAGGCGTTTGTCACAATTTCACCCTTCTGGCCCTGTCCCTTCACAACGACTGGAACAATCCTTAAGCAAACATTCTTCTTCCCAGACTCTGTGGCACTGCAACGACCAGACTCTCCGGCCCCGCTGACGATATCGATACTGACACTATTCGCATCAGGGGTGGCTGCTGCTTTGTTAGGAGGGGTGTTACCATCATTGTTCTTCCTCTGAAGATGCAACATGGTGTGATGTTTCCAGCCACAGCCATTCACTTGGCATTTCATCTTGCTTCCACAATTTATGGCTATATGACCTCTTCCAAAACAATTATCACACAGCCCTGCCTGTCTGACGAAACTCTTCCTCTCTCCTGGGGTCATCGCTTTCATACGTTCACACTTCGCAAGCCAGTGTTGACCAGAACACAGAGGACAACTGGAAACGGGAGAAGTAACGTTTGGATGAGATCCATCTCTGGTTCCAATTTGCGTTGCAAAGCTCTTCCCTTTGCTTCGGTGGTCAGCGGTTTTCTCCTTTGATTGCTGCTTAACACGCCGCTCTTTCTCTGGAGATGAACCCACAAATTCTCCATACATTGTGTTAGCCAACATAGCTCTTTCCTCCACGAACTTCGCCAAATGCGAGAAAGTCGGCTCAACTCCTCGCAAGGTCAGCTGGCCAGCGGTGTCAGCCCACTTAGACTGCAAGTGAACAGGGAGGCGTCTCATTATCTTCACAAGTTTGTCGGAGCTGTTTATATCCGCTTCGTAACCCATTTGGACGAGGGTCAGTGCGCAGTTCTGCATCTCAACGGATAGATCAGACAAACCAACGACATCCGTAGCTCTTAACTGAGGACCGTCCACTATCTTCGCGATGTGCGCATGCGCAATGATATGTTTCCGGCCAAACCTATGGTAGAGGATCTCTTTAGCCTTCTCGTAACCTTTTTCTGGTGGAGATACTATAGCACAATTCTTGATGGCCTCTCTGGCCTTTCCAGTGCAGAGCTGGATAAGGTAGGTGAGTCTTGATTCGGCATCTCGAACCCTTTTTGCGATGTTGACTTCAAAGTTGTTGACGAACAGCCAGTAGCTCAGTGGATTGCCATCAAAGGTTAGGAGCTCTCTTTTCGGCATTTCAAGTGCTTGTTGGAGGGAATGAGCCATCATCTGTAAGGCTTCGTGTTGTTGCCCCAAAACCTGTTGCAGCTGTTGCGATCCAAGGAGATCTGCACCACTGGTAGCGGTCCGGGGAGGTCCCGGGTGCCACGGCTCCGCGCTTGGGTTGAGCTCCGATCTCGAATAATTTCTCCTTACTTGATTTGGGTCCTCACGGGGAAGAGGTGGTCTGGCTAAGGGTTTTCCACCCACTTCTTCTTTGTAGACTGGTTTCCTCTCAGACTTAGGGTATTCGGTGCCTGCGTAAACTCCATCAGTCGCCTTGGCTTTCTCTATTTCTTCTTCTGCTTTTAATAACGCGATGCGACGTTTGAGTTCATCTTCCTGAGTTTTCATTTCAGCAATTTGCCGCTCCATTTCTCGCTCCATTTCCTGGCGCTTCATGAGGCTCTTTAGTTCCACTTCTCGGCGTAGTAAGTCAGCTTTAGCCTTTTTCGATTTGTCACTTGCACGCGAACTCGACTTTGAACTCTTTGACTTCGAGGTCCCTGATTCAACCTGTGAAGGTGAGACGTGACGAGCAGAGGTGTTCAAATTCTGTTCATGAGTGGACGGTGGCGTCTCAACTTTCCGAAGCCATTCTTCCACACGTTCATCAAACTCCTTTCTGTTAATCATTATGCTGTAATAATCATCCAGCGCCACTGATTTCGTTTCGGGCTCGATCGCGAGTTGGTAATATTCTTCGTATGCCTGTAAACATCTACCGAACGCGGCTTCAACGTCTTTCCTTATCACACGAACTTCGCGATAATTTTCGGAATTTTGCATCAGTAATTCGACGTCTTTGTACAACCTGTTCAGATATCCCAAGTGACCCGCTCGACTCTTCTTGAGGGACAGCATTTTTTCGCGAGTGACACCTTCGACGTCGAGGCGTGAACTTGGTTGTCGAATCCTTTCAACATGATCGAATTCATCGCTCGCTTGCTGGTCCAACGGAGGATCCATTGACATAATTTGACCAAAATACAGACGAATAGACGATCCAGTAGCGTAATCCTTGTCAGAAACTGTAGCGAACGCACCGGTAACTTTAATTAAACTTCCATGACAGTTCCTTAACTGTAATTACACGTAATCATAACCAGTGGTTTCTGGAACAGAAACAAATAAATACACTGAGGCAAACGATGTTGTTAGTTATATATCCAGACTGTCAGAAACTGTAGCGAACGCACCGGTAACTTTAATTAAACTTCCATGACAGTTCCTTAACTGTAATTACACGTAATCATAACCAGTGGTTTCTGGAACAGAAACAAATAAATACACTGAGGCAAACGATAAATTACAAGATAATACTAACGAAAGGCAATAAAACAGCAATACGAAGGATAAACGGCAAAGGACAACATGAACGTACCTGACAGTCTGGATATAAAACTAACAACATAGGACAAGCGTCGCGAAACTAAATTAACATGAAGACCAACGGCAAACAACAAACTTTGGCGCGAAAACGAAATATTTAAATAGTCCGCGAGGGGACTGGTACTAAGCGCCTACGATACACCGCTGAGAGTATTGTTGCAACAGCACGGTAGTCAATGGTGTGGCGTTGTATATTGCCAAAGTCACTTTTTGGAATCACGTAAGTTCCGGCCGTTCTCGGGCCCACACTTCTTACATTGTACAGGAGCGATTTACCCAATGCTATTACCTCAGAATCAACGTATATGTACACAGATGATGCCACAGTTTATTGTGTAAAGAGCTGTATAGATGAGGTAACACGGCTCTACTTAACAAAGCGATAGAAGAGCTCGTTTTATGGTGCAGATATAACTCACTAGTTCCCCACCCGAAGAACTGCGAAGCCATGATAATCCAGCGACCGGTCCTCGGCGCATTGGTACTCGGTCAACATACAATAAAGTGGGTCTCCCATTCAAGACTTTTAGGCGTGACAGGCGACAAGAAACGCGCCTGGACTCAACAAAAGAAATCAAGAACGGATCCGCGAATAAGCTTAACCTGATAAAACGCAGCCGTTTTTTACCTCGCAACATCCTTTAGAACTTGTATTTCAAAATTCAGGGGCACCCAACGACAATTTTCTCTCAGATCCTTTCAGTTGAAACGTTATTTTAGGCGATCTGGAGTGGCTTTAAAACTCTATAGGCTCATTTTAGGCAGCGCTATAATAATTTTATCTGTTCGGTCATTCTAGGGGAACTTGAGTCTTTTCGAAATTAGTACGTAGGGCATTTTTGTCCATTTTATCGAAAACGTTAGGGTCTTATTTCCTTTCCGCAAATCTTAGCTGACCTTTTTTCGGTACCCGAAACAACATTTTTATCAATCCGAAAACAGTAGGCCTTAAACACGGAGCGATCCTATAAGACCAGGCTGAACAGTTGAGACTGTCAATCAAAAATCCCAAACGCGTGTATCGGATTGGTTGATTACCAAAGGTCTTATTTTAGCGCGTTCAAGTTCCCGCAACTAGCCGCAACTTCGATTCGAAAGGACGTGACGAGTCGGCGGAAAAGCTATTTTAGTTCGAATTATTTTGTTCAAAATCAATCCAACGAATATGGCTACAGGAGAAGAATTTAGAAAGTTAAAAGTTATCCGTCTATTTTGAGATCGGAAATTCATTTATCGGCTGGTAAAATCTTATCCTTTCGAGATATTTCAGAAATGATTAGGATAAAGTTCGTAAACAAACTCTGTCTCGATATAGGTTGTTCTTCTGAAACCGGCCTCTGAGATGGAATCGCTTCGATCCTTTGTGTCTTTTAGTGGGGGAGAGCTAAGTAAAGACACAAAGTCGCGGAAGTGAAGCCTAGAAGAAACAACGGAGCGGGCAACGGAGGAGAAAAGTGAAGTGTCTCAAGCGGCGAGCGATCGCACGCAAGACGACGGAGCTGGTAATCTTTTTGACGTCGGCCTCTCTATTGCTTATTGTATAAACTTAGAATATATTTAGTAGTACTGGCTAATTTTAATACTGATGTGAGAGCCATTGCCGTTATCATTTCATCCATAAGATACATGAGAGCAACATCAGATCGTGTTATGTTTATATCTTTGGTGATTTTTCGAATTAGCAAATTGTGGGGGGGGACAGGGGGGCGGGAGCCCGGGAGAATAGGGGGCGGGAGGGGTACGGGAGACGGGAGAGGAAAGGGCGGGAGGCGGGAGTTCTAAGAGGACGGGAAGCGGGAGAGCAATACAAAACGGTGAATTTCTTTACTTATTAATGCGTTAGAATACTATCAAAAAAAGAACCCAACAATGTTTTACAATGTTATTTGTCCTCCATTTAGCGTCCTCCGAGGCTTTACACAATATTTTATATCCAAGGGCACACAAAAATTCGTGCTCAGGCGATAAACAGGGTTACTTCCGGTGAAATTGTAAACCCTTTCATTGTGTTACGTCATAGCTCATGAAATGTCAAGCGTGGCATGTAAACACATGTGTGAGTGCCGTGCAAGTTGTTAGAAGTCTCAAAAGAAGTGAGCAAGGCGAGCAAGTACGCGTCTTGTAAATTTAGTATCAGAGATATAAAAAAAATTCAATGTCGTCAAAGACCATTTTAGTAGTTCTTAGTATCTTTCAGTACGGTAGTGAGAAATCTGGGGCATAGACGACCTTCTTGGGAGTTAGCTCCCAATGACCGTCAATCGGACTGTACTAAAGATTTAGCTGCATGGTGTATGGGAATTTGCGAATAGAATGCTGTTTCAATGAGCACGTGGAGAGTGTGGAGTGGTTCGTTTCACGACGCTGTTTTTCGTTTTGGACAAGGCAAAATCGATTCCTATCACAATAGGCAGCCAAACAGCATGGGAAGCAACCAGGAACGACTTTATAGAAGAAAGGAGTAGGATTAGGAGTAGGAGGAGATCAGTGCAGCCTCCTCGGCACATTGATGAAGACTTCTTTTTGATGAACAGTTTGCCTAATTTCGAACGCTTTTTTGCATTTAATGCATTAATTCTTTCCTCAGAGCAGTAGCAACAAGCTTAGAATTCACCACCAGTAACCCAGAGATTTAAAACTTGGATTGAAAGTAGGTCCTAAAGTTTCATTTTACCTTTTCCCGAACTAAAAGCAATTTTTTTCACGCAGTTTTAGGGAGTAAGGATATCGAGAAAGATATCAAGATTATAATTAGTGTATCAAGTAAATGCGATGGATCCGCAATACAGCGCCAAGAATTAGGCAGACGTACTGAACTCTAACTGGGGCGTTTGGCTGCCAGCTCGCCATGTCCCTATTTGAATTACATGATCCCAACAAATGAATAATTAAGAAATGCAACAACCATTACACTGCACGATGGACTAAGACTGTTGACACTGAAAGAATGGTTAAACCGTCAAACAAGACGAACATGTTAGTCAAAAATTAAATACAATCAGCGGTGATAAACATAATAAACTTAGGCATTTTAGCTTGACGTAGAATATGAAACGTCAAGTTACATAAAATGCCCAAGTTTATTATGTTTATCACCGCTGTTTGTATTTTATTTCTGATCAAGCTACCATGGCTCAAGAGCAAAAGTCTTTATCAGAGTACAAAACCTATCAATAATGTTAACGTTAATCAAAATAAATATAGTAAAAAAATGAATAATGAACGGCCTATGAATGGTACGTCCTGGTACAGCTTATGACTAATACGGGTTTTAAAGCCTTCTAATTTACTAGGGGACGGGAGAAACGCGAAAAAGGGCGGGAGGCGGGAGGCAAAGGTACGGGAGGCGGGAGGTTCTGACCCCCCTGTCCCCCCCCACCAAATTATGCAAATATGCATGATCACGTACGAAATGTGTTTAGATGTTTTTATTTTTGACTTGTGCACAGAAGTTTAGAATTTATTATTGCCACTTCCAGCGGATTAGTAGTTAGTTTTCACGTATGTAATCGATAGATACACAAGCGGAAATGAACTTGAACCCAACATGACGACTCGGAAAACATCTGCCAAATTTTGAAAATCCCGCCAGTTTTGGCGAACAACACAGACTCGTTTTGGTCATCGGCATGTTCAGATGGAGGGATACAGATGTCCAGTTCGTCGCAGGCTTCAGTTTATAATGGTTTCGATCTTTGTATTGTGTATTTGGAAGAAGGATTTCGAATTTCGAGGTAAGTTTCGTATAATCTTTCGATTGCGGCAACGAAACTTGATTATTTCCGTTATTATCGTTAATCTCGCTAATTTCTGGTGTTTTACAAGATTTATAGTTATAGCGTTTAGCTTATTTTTATTAATAAATCGATCCCCTCTTCGATTTTACAAACGATAGTTCTTCTCTCTTTTTTCCTAGACCGTTACCGACGTCATCCACCATTATACTGATCCGTTTGGAAGCCAACAAAGCGCTTCAAAGGGGGCGTGTCCTTACCTTTTATAGGATCGCTCCGTGTTTAAATTTCCCATATCACGAGAGCTCGTGGTAAAAATTCCCTTTAGAAAATTGTAGGGGATTAAGGGTCTTCCGAACAGATAATTTCCTAAACGAGCCGTTGGGTGGCGCTGAAAATTATCTTGCCGTCAGTTACATGCGCAATACCAGTTTGGGGTGAATGTACAAACAGCGAAGGTTGAATTCGCTTGAGTCACTGAATTACGTTGTTGAAAAAACTGTTATTAATATGCCGCGTGATAAGCCTTATGTAGCGATACTCGAAGAAGCGAAGTGGGACTCCACATATAAGCTGATATAGCACGGGGACAAGGTAAGGTGTATTTAGTCGATATGTTGACAGGAATATCAACGCCGGCGGAACCGGCATAGCGCCGGGATGAATGTCAATCAGTTTCCTTGTCCTGAAGTTTCCTGACTCAAATTTTTCATCCGGACGACACGTAACTCGATGACCTTTTTTTTTCAATTTAAATATTTAAGCAACCGCTTCGGCTAAATTCTAGAGAGTAGACTCGACTGAATGGAGATTGAAAATCATTAAAGGCTGTTGAAGCCGATGCGTTTGATAAAATAACACAAAGAGTCTTCTTCAATTTTTAACATTGATTATATGACCACCTGTGGTTTCTGTTTATCATGGGGAAAACTAAGCGCCTGAGTCATTATTTCTCCATGGAAAAATCAAACTTAATCAAACTTATCAGTGTTTAGTAAACTCGATCGATCGTGTTTTACCATCCGCTGCTGGATGAAAAACGTAAGAAGCTTACTAAGGTATAAGAAGTCATATACAACACATGCTTGGGACTGTTTCCAGAACGTGCAGTTTGAACCAAGAGTGAAGATCAAGCGTTATCCCAGTCATAATTTATATATTATTCATCAAAGACCTCCACTGTATGAAGAATAAACCTTTGTCAATTATTGTACCTCATTTTTTATTTCACGTCTCTAAAGCCGGATCAGTTTTAGTCACCGATTACTTACAAGTCACACCAGTGTGAGGTTTCAAGAAATAAGCTAACATTTCCTCACACTTTCAGATCGGAAAAACCTTCGGTTCTCAAAAATTTCTACTTCAAGCTCGAGCTCTCCTTGACACCTGCACAATTCCTAGAATTCCAGGAAACAGACCTGTGCTATGTTTTACACAACGCGGGGAGTCTGTTGGAAAGTTAAGTGGACCATGGGGGGTGGCAGTGAATAATCAAAATGAAATTGCACTAACTGAGTAGGGTAGCCACAGGGTATCGGTATTCAGTAGTGACGGTACCCAATTAAGATCTTTTGGTAGAGAGGGACGTAATCAGAGTAAATTTGAGCATCCTATGGGGATAGCTTTTGATAACAATACCAACATCATACTGGCGGACTATAATAACAAAAGGATCAGGCAGGTGTTCAGTGGATATGGCGACCTTTTCAGCAAGTTTGGTGAGAAAGGAAGCCTTGATCAGCAGCTTCACAATCCTGAAGGTTTATCTGTCACCAGTAACTGTGATATTATTGTTGCTGATGCAGGTCATAAATTAATAAAGATATTTTCCCCTCGTGGGCAGTTCAAACGTAAATTTGGCGGACAAGGCTTGTTTTCCGTCCGTTTTAATAATTGAGTATGTTTGAAATGGCTTCCGTAAACAACTTCGTTCTTCTACGGAATTTCTTGGAAATGTCCTTTTCTCTCGTATTTCAAATCATTCTCGGTATATTTCCACGAGTTTTAAACTGAAGTCATGATAGTAATTTCTTTTAATTCGACATAGTGTTTTAATCATGATGGGTGTAACACCTTTGAACTAAAGTGGCTTTAAGAGAAATTAAGTTTGTTGCGTACTGAATTTGAATTTGTCTCTGTACTGAATTTGTTATTACAACCACTGTTTACACAACAGCAGTTTATGGAATAGGGCGTTAGCTTAGGCCTGTCCCTTCTCTAAATTTAATGTTGTGAAAATTTGTCAATAACTATAGTTTTAACTCTGAAAAGGTGTTTTTTAAAATTTTTACATTCAGTTCTCATCTCGCTTTAATTTAATTTGGCCAGATCAAAACCAGAACTGAGTAAAAATTTAAACGAAAAGTCATTTCGTTGGAGCTAACGTTGTAAACAAAAATATGTTCATGACTGAACTGCGCAGGCGTACTTCGCTTGACAGGTGTTAAATGATGGATGATAGGCGTTTCCTTTGCTTGTCAGGTGAACAAATATTTTCAGTGAGAGTTAGAGATTGTTGAGAAGATGAACAGTAAAGAATAAAGAACGGCCACAGAAAAGAGTGTTGGAGTGGCTCTCTTTCCTCAAGAATCCCTCTAACAAAAAAATACACAGTCTTCTTCAACTTTAAACATTGATTGTATGACCACATGTGGTTCCTGTTTATCATGGGGAAAACAAAGCGTAATTATTTTTGCAAGACAAAATCAAACTCAGTCAGTACTCAACCCAAGAGCAAGGTTAACGTTGTTTGTGTTTTACCATCCGCTGCTGGATGAAAAAACGTAAAAAGCTTACCAAGGTATAGTCATATACTTGGGACTGTTCCCAGAACGTGTAGTTTGAACCAAGAGTGAAGATCAAGCGTTATCCCATTCATAATTTATATATTATTCATCAAAGACTCCCTTTGTATTAAGAATAAGCCTTTGTCAAGTATTGTACCTCATTTTTATCTTACGTCTCCAAAGACATAACAGTTTTAGTCACCATTACTTACAAATCGCACAAGTGTAAGGTTTCGAGAAATAAGCCAACATTCAGCTTAAACTTTCTGATCGTTGAACCTCAGGTACTCAAAAATTCCCACTTCAAGCTCGAGCTCTCCTTGACACCTGCACAATTCCTAGAACTCCAGGAAACATTTGGAATCATTCTAAGAAGCCATTAAGGTCAAGACACATAAAAACAGCTTTATATTCATGTTGACCAGTTTAGACACACGAACGTTTAACAACAGTCACGAAGCGATTATGATCGAACAATTGGGTTAGACGAGGCAGTAAGTTACCAAGGTGAGTTAGCAGTGGTGAGTTAATGCCTGTGAGTTGCGAGATCTTGAATTTTCAAGATCTTGCCGGCAAGGGCAAGATCTTAAATTTTCAAAATCTTGCCGGGCAAGATCTTGAATTTTCAAAATCTTGCCGGTAAGATCTTGAATTTTCAAGATCTTGCTGGAAAGATCTTGAATTTTCCGAATCTTGCCGGCAAGATGTGCGTGTTTAGCCTAAATAATAGTTTTGCCTTCACGGGTATGTCTTTCAGAGAACACCCTTTTCTCTATGAAATGAGTGGTGTTCCCTGTAAATTTTGTTTTAGCGCTGGATTTTCTTCTTTTTAAATGCCATTTATGATTTGAAGGATTTGCGCGATAGACACTGAACAAACTCCGTAAAAACTAAATTTTGTTTTCAGTCGTTTTTTCAACTTAATTCAGGTGCTGTGGTAAGACATCATCTTATTTATTCGACGATGTCGTCCTACATTAAGATAATTGTTTCTTAGATCCAAAGTGCTGTGGTACTTATATTTTCATCTTAACTCAAGACTTGAACAATGTTATTGTCGATGTTTTTAAGCGTACATTCAAAAACAGGTAGCGTTTAATACCGTTAAGATTGAACATGATATATGCAGCAATGAAAACACGACAAATTTCAATCCATAGTACTTTATTACACCAAATCTAAAATGACACAACTTATGCAAATGAGCTCACCGTAAATTTTCAGGAAAACAGAGGCCGGGCCGCGGCATTTTAAATACCGTTTCGTTGGTCTTAAAAGTCCCGTAATTTGTGAACCTTGCATTGCAGATTGCCTGAATTGTGTCTACACTCATTTCTCTCATCGGTGACGCAGCAGAATTGTTGGACTCATCTTTGGTTTTCAAATACAGTCGGTTTAGAATCTAGTTGATGCTGTTGAATCCGTTTAAGACCCCCTCCACACGTATCCGGATATTTTTGAATTCGCAACTTTTTCTTTCCGGATACGAAAATATCCGCGTCCACACGTTATGTGATCACAGCGTATTCAAATCGAATTCGCCCGTCTACACGTATTCGGATTCACTCTGGATTCATTACTGTTGTCTTGCCTTCGATATATGGTCGTAGCTCATTAGCTAATTCATAAAAGGAGTTCCTGCTCATCCGGAAATTCTCCAGCCATTCCTCTGCGATCACGATCTGATTGACAAAATTGTCCCACCAGGCACTGGTTCGTCCAGGTCTAACCCGGAATCGTCGAGGACGGCATTGCTTTTTGCGTTTTGTCCGGTAGACAACGTAAAGAGCTTGCAGATGTCAAGCCACCTTCTGGCATAACTTATTTCAGCATTTAGTAGAGCGACATTTAGCTGCATACAAGCTAAAAGACTGGAGGTAAGCCCAAGGAGCACAGAAGCTATTTGCCTTCGACCTGGCGCCAATTTTGTGACGTCATCGTATCAGGAAATATCCGGATTCGACCGTCCACACGTATCCGAAATGTTATCGGATTCAAAAATCTCCACTCTGGAGAGCGCATTCAAACATTTCCGGATTTGCTTGCGAATTCGCCAGATGTGTATGGAAGATAGCATTATCCGGAAAGAAAAAGTTGCAGATTCAAAAATTTCCGGATACGTGTGGACGGGGTCTAAGTTACAACGTTTGGCCGGGGATTTAGACCGTATTTGATGTCCAGATGTCTTCTCATTTGAATATTGAAGTTGTTGTCTCGAAATGCTTGTAAATTCTCCACTCTCCGCTGCTTGAAGATGAAAAACGGCTTGTTTTAAGTCTGAACAAGGTGAGAGTTTGCGATGGATCAAAGCTACCGAAATCAACCAATCAGAAAAGACCTTTAGGAATTGACAGTTTCCTTTGAGGTCTGCAGTTTTTGAAATGAACCAGTCAGAAAAGATAAGGAAAGGCCTCCTGAAATAAATTTTGGATCCCTTTTGTGTTGGAATTTTTTATTTCTTCCAAGGCAATTCATCAAACAAGTTAGCAATTTTTTTTTTGCCGAGAACTAAAATGGTTTTACAGAATAGTCAGAATTGGATCCCGGCCTGGTGAGAGTTAAGAATTTTTGAGGAACTGTTTTCATTTTATGATCATTTGGTTTTTCCAAAAGGAATGCATTAAGCCAGCGATTTTCTCTATAGAAGAGGTTGTTGTAATGGTATTTTTGTGAAACACACATTAATTGTTAAGCATACCTAATTCAAGCTTGAGGCGTATTGCATCTTATGCAGGATGGCAGTATCTTATAGCCTGCTAAGGCGTCTTAAGATTTCCACAAGACCAAAAAACCTTTTAAAGTAAGGACACCATCGACTCAGATTAATGTAATTTAAACTGCTCTTTCTTAAAGTAAGATGCCTCAATGTTGATTAAGATAAGCGCCTCTCAAATGAAGATGATTTAAAAACAATATTTAGGACGACCTTTAGGACGACTCTAATAGTCTTCATTGAAGATCTCCTGTGTTAATATAAAATGATTTCCGTCTCAATTTAATGTGGTTATGGTGTTGCATAAGACAGAAAACGTAACGAAAAATTTTAGTTTAAGATATTAGTTTTTACGGAGAAGCCAGGTGTTTAACTGTCGCATGTTTAGTATTTTGATCTCGAAGGTCATTTTGACCTCTTGTTTTGAGTTCTCGGTATCATTTCAACAAAAGCGCTCTCTTGTCAAATTATAAACCCACGCTTCGGATCGGCCCTGCATGCAATTCAATTGGCTCCTTGGTAGATCTTGCCGGCAAGATCTTGAAAATTCAAAATCTTGTCGGCAAGATTTGGAAAATTTAAGATCTTGCCAGCAAGCTCTTGAAAATTTAACACATTTAAGATCTTGCCGGCAAGATCCTGAAAATTCAAGATCTTGCAACCATATGATAACTCACTGCTGTAACTCACGAAGGACAACTCACAGAATTGGCGGTCCCTGATGAATTGTGTCGCAGCGGTACCTCGCAAATTTGATCTACAAACAGGAGATCTAGCAGAGTTTAAGCAATCAATTTGCTTGTTATGCCAAAACTGAATTAATGTTAATAGGCTCACGGCAGAGACTATAGGCTATAGCCAATTGCAGTAGCTATACTAGTTACTACAATTGGCCATTCACTTACTGCACAAATTGAAGGTCACGAAATTGATAGAGTGCCCCTCACCAAATCCTTAGGAGGTTACATCGATCAAAATCTCTCGTGGTCCAAACATGTTAATGAGACTGCAAAGATTATCTCCTCTGGCATAGGTGCACTTAAAAGATTGAGGCCGTTCATTAGCGAAGACACAGCAATATTACGATATAGAGCCAGTCTTATTGAACCATATTTTGATAATTGCTGTCCTGTGTGGGACGATCTCAGCAACGAGTTAGCTGACAAATTACAAAAACTACAAAATCGCGCCGTTCGGGTTATAACAAAGTCTGATTACTATTATAGCGTTACCGCCCTCCGCGGTAAGCTGGGATTGGATAATCTCTGTACCAGAAGGAAAAAGCAAAAATTGAAATTGATGTTTAAAACTTTAAATGCTCAGTCTCCGGAGTACCTGAAAGGCCTATTTAAGCCCTTCAGCACGGACTATGGACTTAGAAATAGTGATAACAATTGGCTCTGCCTAAGCATCCTACCGATTTTTTTAAACGTAGTTTCTGCTACAGTGGGGCACAATTGTGGAACAGCCTTCCATCTAACGTCAGAGCCATTAGATCGTTTACTAATTTTAGAAATGAGATTGATCGCCAATTGTCCTCCTCGTACTCCCACATGACAAACATGTGAATCAGTTTTATTTTTAAAATCTTATCGCGTAACTGATGTTTTTACCGTGTCTAAATAAAGTGTATGCATGTACAAAATTGTGTAATGGCCCTTGGTAGTTGAGGCTTGAGGTAAAAGAATGTGAAAAATGTGAAATTGCGAATACAGGTGTACTACGTTGTCTCATTGTCACGCACAGACTGAAAAATAGGTGGCTGCCCTTCTCCCCTCGCCCCTCCTCCCCCACACACCTACGAGGCTAACCATTTTTCTTTCTTCCCAAAAAATCAGCCGAAAATTTTGTAGTACCTGAAACTAAAATTGCCATCACTTTTCAGGCGTGACCATGGCGTCTGCGGAAGAAGCTTTACGGTGTACGAATGCAAAAGCCAACTTTCAGCGCTTAACACGGCTACTGATGCGTGGCGGTGTGGTGCTTTTAAGAGAAAAATTTGACTCAATTCATTCGCCGGCCAACCTTCCGACAATCCTTGGTAATCCTACGGTACAGACACTCCTGAGAAGCGCTAAACTTTCCAGGGTGGAGTGGAATTGCTTGTTCCCATCGCCGGGGTTGTACGGCAAGTCCACCGACTTCGACATCACTCTAACATTCAGACTACTCCGAACAATCTGCAACCTCACTCCTCCTGCCACCGGATGGGACAGCCTACCAAGCAGCACAGACCACACTCTGGAAGCAGATTTAGCACGAGTAAAATATTATCGTAATGAAGTTTATGGCCATAGCAGCACCATGGATATATATGACTCCGAGTTTGATGATCTTTGGAGAGGGATCAGTGAGGCATTATTGAGAATTGCTGCAGGCATCAGTCATGATAAAGGAGATGAGTGGGAGAAGGCCATTGACAAATGTCTTAATGATCCCCTTACCCCAGACGAAGAAAGATGCGTTGAAGAGCTCAGCCAGTGGTACAAGCATGACTTAGATGTTAAAGATGCAGTAGAGAAACTGGAGGAAAGTCTTCAGGAGGTTCGGGGCTTGCTGGAGGAAGAACTTCAAAGCATACGAGAAGACATGAGACAACATTTTGTAGGTATGTAAAATATGATTTTTTATTTTGCTATTCGGCAATGACTATTAAATTTATCCCAGCAAATTCTCCCGATTTAGTGAGAAGTATGCTTTCGCTCGAACTGTTTTTGGTTTTAAAAGAATGTCTCTTGACTGAAACTCCAAGAATGTTAATGATTGTGTTTTCAAGGAGTTCAAGGCAACCCCGGTACAGACAGGGATGTTTAGCGAATTCGGTAATCTTGAACTTGTCCAATTAAACTGACATCAATAACATTAAGGTTCCTTTTAAAAGTTTCTTCAGTGCAGAAGCCTTTTAGTCTAACATCATTATTTATAACTTTTTAATTCCAATTACCTTGTTTTGAGGCTATTTGAGGAGTTCATAGGTGTGAGGGCAGTCATGAGAAAATCAAAACATCAATTAAAAGCCGTGTTCACACTCGACATCAATTATAATCGAATTATATTTGGAGGGCGTGTATATAAGCTAAGTCAGTCCTTTATTATCAGAATCGGATTATGATTAGGTCAAATAACCTGAAGGGTTGTTTGAAGTAAGAAGTAATTACAGTTTGTGATTGACCAAAATAGCGGACACAAAGAGACAAAACTCCTTTTTACCTTGTGGGGCGACGAGACGGTGCAAAATGATTTAAATATACTATGCATACTAAGAAACGAGTGTGAGATCAAGAAAGCCAAGAGATGGCCGAAGGAGGGTATACAAGAAGAACAGTGTCGTGTTAAACTAACAACATGAACTAAGGGAAAATATCGCAAAATTCGCGACGGCAGCCTTCCGAGCCTTTTTTCTCGCCCGAGAATGGCTTATGATCGTAGTAAAAATCATGGCCAACAGGCCGCGACTGGGCGCCATTTTGCTTTAAAATTCAGATTGCGTGGTTACCCTGCAATTAAGTTTTAGATTTTAACTGAATCATAGTTCAAATTGAAAAAAAATAATGGAGTATGATAGCCTCAACGATATGTATGTTGAACATAGCTAACGTTTAGTGTGAACACGACTGAAGCTGGCGAATTTAATTAAGAGATAATGACGATATTTCCAAGCCAAGTTGGTCTCATGGTAGCCAAATGCTATCTTCCTAAACGTTTACTAACGTTACATCGGATGCAATAAATATAACGCAAGGTTACAAAGGGCCCATTCCTAGTTACTTCTTTTAATGTCAACAAAGTCAGCTCCAACTAAAAGGCCTGGCCACTAAGCACACGACTGTAAAATAGGTTCTTCTTGGAGTTTCGGGCCACGTACGATTCAGTATTCGATGGTGTAATGCGTACTAAACGGGTTGTGCAAAAGTGCATTGCCTCGATTAATTTAAGGCAAGACTGTATCCAAACTTGACTGATTTGTCAAGCTTCGTTAATCTGTCTGTCTATCACAGAGAGTCTTTCACTCAGATTTTTACATATTTGAATTAAAGTGATGGCTCCCTAGTGCTGCGTTGTTCATTTTGCAAAGTGCTGATTAATGCTGTTTCTGTTTTGTCTCTTGTCTCTGTTTTTTCTCAAGAGATAGCAATACGTCTTGAAGCCAACCCAGTTTCTTTTCACCATCCATATTTGCCCCAAGGAGCAAGTGACTCTGAAGAAATGTGTAGCGTACCAATAGCATCTGAACACGAGCAAGAGCTAGAAGCAGAGTCTTTGCCAAGAGAACCTCAGGGAACCCAGCAGAATATTCCAACAGACATAGACATTTGGAATGTCGTTTTGTCATTTAAGAACTCTTTTGATTTATTTTTTAAATACTTTAAGGAAAAACTGAATGTTTTCGTGCGGCGCCTTGACGTGGGGAGTTTGTTGATAACTGTTGAATGCAGCTCATTGGAGATCCTGGAAGGATTGTGGAAAGATTACAAAAGCGGCAATCTTACACAAGTGGCCCAGGAAACGCTGATAACAGCTGAGGTCTTGGAAAAGCTTGAACTGGTCGAGGTGAGGCTGAAAACAATTATTGCAGAGGAGGAGTACGAGAATGGGAGGCAAACCTTTTTAGGGAATCCAGGTAAGTCAAAGAGCACTTTTTATTATGTAAACACCAATGAAATACCAGGTGAGCTTTTACGCGAAAACATGATATTTTCACACGTGAAAATAACATGTTATCTTCACACGTGAAAACATCACCACTGCTATGCATGGTTACATAGTAAATCAATGATTTGGTATTTCATTGGTGTTTATATAATAAACAGAACATTACATGGCCGCTTGGAAATACGAAATTTCTCTTCTCGTGAGGAACACTCGAAGAGAAATTTCGTATCTCCACGCGGTCATGTAATATCCTCAATTTCTTTTTTTCTTTTTCTAATTTTGCAATGCAATCTCAAATCGCATACCTCATAAACTACTTGCGATTTTGGCCCTGTAAAAACAGCGACATCCTTTATTTCTTGATATCTGCGCTCAAATCAACATATACAACAGGCCTCACTTTAAATGATTTGAACTTCTGACTGGGACCTTCTTCTTTATCCGTAGACTGGAAATTTAAAATTTATCATAGTAATTGCGTTTTTAGGTACACTATTTAACTGTGAGATTTTCTTCCCTGCCGAAAGGCTAAGTTACAAACTACCTTGGTCGATCAAAGAGATGCAGTTTCGCACTTTCCCTGTTATTTTCAAAATTCTTCCAGTCTTCTGTGAAGTTATTTAGGCCAATTAAGTCACTAAAACTCCGAAGAGACGATTTTTGCCCCGTAAACACTTACGCGTTTGAATTGTCTCCGTTTTCATCACTCGTCGAAAACGTGAAAAAATAGTTTCATCCACACAAGCGTTTTCGTATCGTCTTAACCTTTCCACACTAAATTACAACGCTCGAAAACAACGAAAACGACTTGAATTTGGGGTTGCGTATGTCGGCATTGAACTGTAACCGATGTCGTGTGGCGCTATGTACGTCATCGTTTTTTTGACCGGATGGGAAAGCAAATAGCGCAAACACACGGTATCTACATGATCAACCCAACGCTTTATTTTAGGCAGACACTCGGGTATGCGCGGAATCCCTTTAATCTTCTGCTATGAAAACGCAGATTACTCCTATTAGCAGTTACATTCAAAAAAGAATATCATGGCAATAATAAGTTTTGTATAGCAAAATTAAAATGAGTACGTCAAGTTGTCAACCAACAGTCAGCATGATTGCTAAATAAATGTGTGCCTAGAAGTCCCCTGACATACGTAAGTCACTATCACAGGTCTAGTCTCTCTAGTGGTTTAATTGGTGCAACATAACGAGACGTTTGCATTGGAAAGGAGGGCTTGATTTGTAAATCTACCATACGTCCCTCCTTCGCTGGAGCGCATCCAGGTCTGGCTGCCTCTAAGTGGGTTCTTGCAACAGGAATGTTACCAAGCTGCGTTGTTGCTGCCCCAGGGCTTTCTGGTGCTGAGGTTTTCGCAATACTTTGGTGGGTTATGACATAGCGTGGTTTGACCCCCTAGCTCTAACACTTCTCCATAACCCCGATAACTACCCAGGTGATCATGATGACCACTTGGCCTGGTGTAGACAAATTGTTCGGGAGACATGGAGAGGGGGTACGTCCCCGCTATGAATTTGTCATAGTAGGCTTTCGTTTTGGCCCGCCAGCCTACATGCTCATCACACACCACTGCTACTGATGGCACAGATTGACCCAACGACGCTTCAGACTTAGGGAAAGCGGACTTTGTCGGCGTTCGTCGGCAGAGAAACCTCTGCTTTGGTGAGTGCGTCATACCCCTGCTAGTGCGGGATGGTCCGGTGCTCTAACAAGCTCTAACAGGCCAGTGAGTAATCTGGTGCCCAGATCTCACTCTGCACTTTTGGAAATGTGAAAATGTGGCCTGACCGTGGGAGATCTGGGTAAATAATGTGTGTCTAAGAGTCTCCCGACATACGTAAGTGAGGAAATCCGCCTTTTTCAACATCTTCGAATTTAGTTTCCTTGACAGCGGATTCTTCTTAATTTACCGGTCGCTTTGACATAATACAGCGACTTGGTGACCAACGTGAAATCGTAAGCCTTGGAAAAGTCGGACAAAAACATGTCAGGCACCCCATAATGTGCAAAATGTGTCTTTGCAACTAAAAAAAGACTGGTAGCAGTGATGTTCTGGTAGAACAAGCCAACCTCAAACCAATGACTATAGTGGTCTGCTATAACCGCATACCGACCCCCTTTCCTGTTCGAATAGGTGTTACGAAATGAACTTCCAGGGCTTACGTGGAATTTCATGGGACAATACTGGTTCCTTGGGGAGTGCTGGTCGGTAGCTAGAACAAAGCGAGAAGTTCGCACTTTCTCGGAGAATTGCAGGTTGCATAATTGGCGAGTACATAACTTCGCGTGCACGGCGCACCATACTTATCATCGCCCCGATTGCCTTGGTGGAGCCTCTTCAGCATAACAGATTGTAGTATAGGCAGAATTATAACTTTGTGCGACTTGCACGACACGCCATGATATACTAGTTCATCCTAGCCTGTAGGGATAATCATGACGGAGTCCCATTGGGACCTACGGTTTGTCAGAAGCTCAACCATGAGCCACAAACTCACTCAAAAGTGATTGGGTAGCATCAGCACTCGTTGCTGCTCTGATTTTCAGTAATGTGCTAGGGTATAAATGTCAGGAAAGTCTATGTTCTAGGGCTTCTATCTCTACTTGGAATATCCCAGGAGGGTCTTTTAAGCCACACCGAAACAACTCCTCTCCGGCGGAAACCCGAGGGCGAAGGCTGGTTCAGTGCAGCTCATTGAAAACATATCGGCCAAGTCTAAACGGTACTTTCGTTTTCTTGTACACTACCGTGAACTTAAACGGCTGAAGCTGAAGCATCATGCACTGAAGGTGCCTGGAGGATTTACTCAAAGGTTTTTTTAATATGGTTTGTAATGGCTGGTGATCAGACTGTACCATCTTATCTTGCTTCCCGTACTGATACTAGTAGAACTTCGTACATGTTACTTTTGATGGACAGACGTTCCTTTGCAATGGGTACATAGTTAGTTGACTTCAGTTGCTGACAGCGTTGAACTTTTGAAAGCCACGGGTTGGCCATCTTGTAATAAGACTCCACCAAGGCCCGTTTCATTGGCATCCACTTGTAACACGCAGGGCTTCTTAACATCAAATAACTTAAATGTTGTGGCATTTGCAGTTAAACTTTTGGCTGTGTTAAAACTATGTCATGCTTGGGAGACCATGACCAAACAACATCTACATGGGTTAGCTCGGTAAATGGCTTCACAATTCCAGCAAGATTAGGCGTGAAGCGAGACAGATAGTTGCATATACCAAGAACCCTCTGAATCCCTTTTACATCGTGCGGCAAGTTCATGTCGACAAAGGCCCCGACACGATCTGGATGAGGGATAATTCTACTAATACTGAGCAAATGGCCCATCCATGTAACTTGCTTCACTTTAAAAGGAAATTTCTTTGCGTTTAACTTAAGGTTCACCTCACCTTCTCTGCCTCCTCAATCCTATCATCAAAACCAAAAACTAAGATGTCATCAGCATTGTTAACAATCCCAGTTAAGCACTCCAGCTCTTTACGTTGTCTTCTCTGATACTACTCCGGCCTCAAACTGTCAATGAATGGCATACACAGCCAGTGATATCGGCTAATTGGGGGTTTTCATGGTGTTTAGGAACGAGGAACTCTTAGTTAACTACACGTTAGTGAAGCGTTTGTGAACCCTTACACAGGTATAAGCGTTTGCATTGTTCAACTTTGGTAGTAACTCATCAACTGTAGGAACTAGATTCTTTAACATCTCAATAACCTAATTAATTGTTGTACAAAGCAAAGTTCTTTGTTACAGTGTTAATAATCTATATTCTCTCCATCGCTAGGAGGATAGTTTGTTTCTTGTAAAGTGTTAGGGTCAGTATGCCTCACTGCGTGACAATCAGGGCATCGAATGAATCCATCTTTCGAGTGATTTCGCTCGCGGACAGGAATATCTTGTTCGCAAACTGGACAAATCTTATAGCCATCATACTCAAAAACATGTGGGGCATCTTACAACCGCAGTTTGGTAAACGTTTGAACCATTGCAATAGTAGCTGGGAAATTTGCACTGAAGAAAAATCTGTGCTACATTTTTAGAACCGCCAGTTATGTTTTTTTCAAAAAATCTTTGATTTCACCTTGATTACTGTTTTCAGAGTTATCATGTCCCAAATCATCGTACGTTTCAGAAGCTGTTTCCGTGACATCTTCAATATCACCATTTTTGGACATCGTTTCTTCATCACTAGCTTCACAGTCGGATTTGTCTTGATCTCGATACACTTTTTCTTTTTCCAACAGATCCGTCAGAATTTTCTTATTCTTTATCAAATGCTTATCAATTCCCAGCTCTGCTAATCCCTCAATGAATGTATTTAGGGCACAGGGCTTGGTCACATCGGCATTGTGAGGGAGTAAAACATAATCGACCAGCTCAGCAATATTGGTTACAGGAATCATACGTTGCTTGTGGAGTAATAGTCCACTAGGTTTCCAAAACAGGATATCCTTCGAAGCAGCCATACTGTGTAATAGATCAGAGGCTTTTTGTTTGAAACAGCACTGGAAAGACTCCTTAAAACATCTTTAATTCGAGGCTCCTCATCATCACTTTCCTCATCAGAGGTTGAGTCATCTTCCTTTCCACTTTCCTCCTCTTCTTCCCAGTCCACTTTTCTTTTCATGTTGAACGGCACTTGTTGACGGCAAGATCCAACTGATCATTCCACAGACTAAGTCTTGATTTTTATAACATCAGAAACCCCAGGCTAGCAATTACAGGAGTCAACACATCTCGAATAAATCCACTACCTTTTTGTACAAGGATTTTTTTCTTGTACTTATAGGGAACTTTTGGGTTAACTAGGTCAGCAATAGAATCCTTGTATGTAATCAGCTTTAGTCTAACTTGTTCAGTAACAGGTACATGACTATGAAGCACATTATGTATAGCTTGTACTATTGCATGCATCTGTTGAGGAGTAGCCGTTTCTAAAAGAAACTGACGCTGATGGTGGGGGCAGCAAGCAAGGAGTTGAAGGTACCCTCTATTCCTCTTCACTATTTGAGACATGATCATGCAATGACTTAGTAAAAGTGCATTACCGTATTTTATTATAAAGCCTTATTCAATTAAGACCAAAGTTCGAAGTTTTCTTGTCCTTGCCGCCTTGGAGTTATTTTTCGTCTCTTAGATCGAGCGGAACTGTGAAACCGAGATTTCCGTTTTATAGCTTTTCGACCACTACCTGACTGCTCTTGCGGAGAAGTAATATCACCCAGGGCTTGTTCAACACGTTTACTGACCGCCGCCTTAATATCCTTCCCCTCAATGACATCCTGGGCAACATTAACACCTGTTTGTAAAGCTTTTTTACCAAGCACCTTGGCACCTTGTCGTAGAAGAGGCATCGCCCAGCGAAAAAGACCTCTGAATTTACCTCCTAGTCCATATCCGCGCTGAGATTGAACACCATGAAAGGCTGGCAAATTTCCACCTTTTTGTTTGGCTTGATCTAAATAATATTGTTCATACAACTTATGATTTGGTGTGTAAAATTTCTTCATCTTTTAAAAAAACGGAGGTTAACTCTGACGAAAATGCAGTTTAAACAACACTCTCTCACATTCAAATGGCTCCGACTCTCCTTTGATGTGCTTTATATTGATTTCGATATGGTGTGAAACAATAGCATTGTGGTGGAGATGATGGTGGTGGTGGTGTTGGTGGTGTCGTTGGTGGTGTTGGTGGTGGTGGTGGTGGTGTTGGTGTCGGTGGTGGTGTCGGTAGTGATGGTGGTATCGGTGGTGTTGGTGGTGATGGTGGTGGTGGTGTGGGTTCTGGTGTCGGTGGTATCGGTGCTGGTGTTGGTGGTGTTGGTGTTGGTGCTGATGGTGGTGTCGGTGGTGGTGTTGGTGGGGGTGGTGTTGGTGGTGATGGTGGTATTGGTGGTGTCGGTGGTGTTGGTGGTATCTTTGGTGTCGGTGGTGTTGGTGTTGGTGGTGGTGGCAAGAGGTCGTAAACAATAGTCTTTTCGGTGGGTTAAAAGCCTATATAAATCTGAAAACATTTGTCGTTTTCTCAGTTCTCGTCAGGTTTCCACAGCGTAGACATGAGTTGGACCTGTTCTGTTTGTCAAGAGGATTTTTCGAGGAAAGATAGTATGCGAAGACACATGAGCCGCAAACACAGTGAGTCGCCGAGTTTCACTCCATTCAGAGCTATGCCGTTTTCTCCAGAAAAGTGTCAGCGGTTTCACTTTGTGCATCCATTTACTTGCATGGTTGCTGGGATGACCGGCTCGGGAAAGACTGTCTGGGTACAATCATTACTACAACAGGCTCAAAATGTAATAGATCCGCCACCGGAAAGGATAATTTGATGTTATTCGCAGTGGCAACCCGCTTACAGTGAATTATTGAACATAGTACCAAGGATTGAATTTGTTAAGGGTATCTCCGAAAACCTGGAACAAGATTCCTATTTTGATGTCAACAAACGTAACTTGATTGTGATTGACGACCAAATGATCGAGGCTGCAAATGATAATCGGATCGCGAACCTGTTCACAAGAGGATCGCATCATGATAATCGAAACCTGGTGTCATTTATATTTTACAAAACCTCTTCCATCAGGGTAAAGGTAACTGAAGCATCAGCTTAAACAGTCATTACTTGGTGCTTTTCAAGAATCCCCGCGACAAACTATAGATTTTAACGCTAGCTAAACAAATGTACCCAAAACAAACTGATTGGTTTCTTAAACAGCTTGTTGATCTAAAGCCAAGCCATCAGGACAGTTGTAGATTGCGATCAAATGTATTACCTGGTGAAGAAAAATTCGACCAAAGTGGGAAAGAAGCCAACATCTCTCAGGAGCTGCTGCAATATCTAAAGCAGCAGAACTTAATGATTCCTCCAGTAATTCCGCAGATGCAACGCCTGCAGAATAATATGGATAAGACATTGGAGAATACGATAAAGCACGGCGGTACATGCAGCTACAAAATAGATTTTTGACGTACAAGCGAAAGCTCGATTCTATACCTGAAGGAACAAAGCTAGTCCAAGAGCAGACACAGATTTCTGCTACTCCTCTGGTAAATGGAACTACCCCAATGCAACTACCAGTAACCCAAATGACACCTTCTTCTCCCTTAACTACGGTGGCAACCACACCAACCTTAGCTCCATCTATTTTAACACCACCGCCCACAGTGGAAGTGATGTCTCACCCTAAAAAGCGAAAACGACCACGAATCCCGCAACTTAAAAATTATTTGGATGATGCCACAGAAAACATTCGGACCCTTCAGGCGATCTCAGCGTAATCGAAAGGATTCACGTTATAAATATTCTGGCACAGGAGACTGTTGATTACAACATGAAATTTAAATCTTTGAATATTTAGAGTTGAGAGGTTCTAATTAAAACATGCAGTTTTCAATCAATATGTGTGTATGTTACTTTTTTATATTTTGTACTTGAAATGTTGAACAATTGACATAAAGAATTTTCAGTAAGTTCTGTGACCGTGTGTTAGTTTATCTGTGCGCCATAATTAACATACACAATTTAGCAGCAAGAAATTGATGAACCAGAATATTCTTACTCGGAGCACTGTAATGAACAAAGGCAACAAAAGACTGTTTTAATTGTTTAATCCCCAACAAAGCTCGACTGAGTTAACATAATCAGGCTGTGTAACGGTGCATGAAATAGAACACGCGTCACTTTTCTGCTTCGAAATATTTCAAAGAATCTTATCTTTTTATAACCAGCAAAACCACATAATCTTGTTACGAAAAATAATTATTTCTTTCTATAATTCTATCTATTTTTAGATCCCACTCGACCGGGTGTAAAAAGATAGCACACCATTAAACATTGTTTCTGTTTTTACAGAATCACTGAAGCCCTTCCACCCCGACGATGCAATTATTCTATTTTTAGATAATGATGTCGGCATTACCGTTGACAGCGCACTGTAATTAACAAAGACAACAAAAGACTGTTTGAATTGTTTAATCCCCAACAAAGTTCAACCATAAACGAAACTTTTTAGAAATTAGGCGGAAAATACACACAACTAATTTTTTTTCCCATTATTTCCGACGTTTCAGAGAAATATAGAAAAAATCGAATAGAACAATTTCAAGGCAATATTTCACTTTATCCAAAACCAATCAATACACCTTACATGAACAGGTTTTTTTCTGTGTATTAATCTCCCCGAATAAACTTCTAAAAAGACTTCCGAATGCAGATTCTTTAGCTTAGAAATTATAGATTCTGGTTTCGTTTGAGGGAACAATGTTAGTTTTTGCTGTTAGCCGATACCTGCGAAACCAGATTTGAGGCTATGATTTCAACTCTTTTATAATGAAAGATCTGTAGATCGCTGTGGTTAAAAATAATTCTATTACATCATTTTTATCTATTCTTAACACTATGACATCACCGTTTTATGATGAAAGCAACCCTCCACCCTATGCTATTTTTAGATGATGACCTCACCTCCACCCCCTATGTTGTCACTATGCTAATTTTAAATGATGACCTCACCTCCACCCCCTCCACCCCTATACTACTCACAGGCTAATTAAATTTTAAGTTGCATGACCGTTAATGGCCATTTCTAAATACATTACACCAATATCTTTCTGTCTACATTGATTATTTTTGAATTGATAGATGTCCGTTTTCGCAATGAGTTAAAACGCGATTTGAGCGTGGTTACGTGACTGATGACGTCATCACACTAAATTTGACATGAGTGATATATTATGTGAAGTGTTATTTCCTTGTGGGTGTGGCACCTCCTTACCTACCTTCAGATTGACAAAACTATTTGGCATTTACGATTTTTCAAGTGCAAGACTCGGTCGTGTGTAGAAGTCTTCGTTGCAGAAACTAAGGAAAACATATCAAGAAAGCTTGTTAGACGTTTAAGGTTAGTTATAGGGAAGGAAGGTCGAATTTTTCTCAAATAATTTTTTTTAGATAACTGTTGAAACAAGAAAGGGCTGCAAAGTTTCGTGAAAACAGCCGTTAGAAGTCTCAAAAAGAACGCGAGCTATCTGAAAAACAAAGTTTTGTTGGAAAAGTGGTGAGCGAGTGAAGGTGACATAATCCAATTTATGCGGGATTGTGTTGACATATAATCCAATTTATGCGGGATTGTGTTGACATATTACGCGGCAAAATTTACCCGCGATCTCGAATAACCGGCAAATTTGCATATTTTTGCCATCGTATTCATCGCATGTCACGGCGTTGTATGTAAAATTTTACTGTGAAACAGCGTTCCATTTTGGATTCAAGCATTGCGTAAAAGGTTGTTATGAAGAAAGCGAAACTAGAAAAGTCGCCTTGGGTGAAAGTTAAGAAAAAAACGGGGCCAAAGAAGGTCAAAAAATCATTTGACGAAGCCTAAAAACTTCAGCTGGCGGAGAGCGACAAGGGTTCCTTGTACAACCAGTCAGATTTTCTTTCAAACCCATCCTCGTCGAAAGACATGGGGGCAATCCGGATAAAAATAACTGCCTCGGCAGCAGAGCAATTCGAGGACAAGAAATCCGATGGTGGAGAGTCAAACATTAGTTCGGAGTCCGAAATCGAAGATGCCGGCAACAATTCAGCCACTTTCGCCGTTGTTGACCGGCTGAAAATAAGCAGCGAACTTTAGCGCGCAGCCTCGTGTACTGATAGCGGTGAGAAGTGCGTCTCTTGTCAACTCCGCTGGGGCGGCCAGTTTCATGTTCTGCGTCTATCTGCCGTTTTCTTTTTTGTTTTGGTTTCGCCGGTGGCTTTCTCGCGCCAGACTTAACTTTTCCCATAAAGAAATCGCTTTACAATATTACAGTAACACTAAATGCTTCCGCGGGGAATTTCGATTGTTTCTTTTTATCTACAGTTCTCCCCAGGGAATGCTTCTTTGTGTTTGATTGGCCGGCGGCATGAGCGCGTTGACAAGTATTTTAATGAGGTGCGAAAACTCTGAAAATGTTTCACGGCCGAAAACACGGCTTTTGTTTTTACGCGAATTCCCCATCTTCAAATGAATTAATAGGGTATGTAGATTTACCAGATTTCAACGAAATTGGCCAAAGTGGTCATCAGATATTAATGTATCAAAGTGTGTCAGGCTTTTACGAAATTCAAAATATTTTTCCCGTGACGTGTTAACATCTGACGCGACTACAAAAATTTTCCATTGTCCTTCTTTAGGATGGGTTTTCTCACAAACCAATAGGAATAAAGAAAAAGCCTGACACACTTTGTTAGCCTATTATCTCCTGATTGATATTGTGCAGTCTGTTTGGTTGTGCGCCTTTACGTGAGAGTGGGTAATTCAGTTAAGTACACGTCGCTAGTATTGAGTTTGCAGGCCTCTGAGCGCTTATGTATCCAACAAAATAAAAAAAAACATTGATATTTTCGCAATCTTCAATTTATCAGCTTTACAGTGATATATAGTTTTCCGTGGTTTTATCGAAAGCAGCGCGCGTACGCTAGATTTTCCTGAAGGCACTCGCAAAACATGGAAGTAACCTTAAATGAACAAATTTAACTTAGAACCTGTACACATGAACTATTTAAAATTGTCAAAATATTTGTCAAAAAAATTCGTGTGGACCCTTCTTACGGTTTATGAGTTGCTTCCGGGGTCGGATATGTTTCATAAATACTGGCCTTATGATTGAGTTTTAAGTCATACTGTATGTTCTCACAGATCACGGAGGTCTTGCCAAGGTGGGAGATGCTGCATATGGACCCAAGCCACGAGTTGTGTCTTCATTTGGCACATACGGTTCATCTGTTGAAAAATGTGTTAGCATGTTAGACATTGAGGAGCAGCAATCAGGAAAAGAAGGAAAAGAATATAGTAAAGCAATTAGTGGATTTGCAGAAGAACATGTCCGTGGCAGTTCTTTTGAGGGTCAGATCCAAACCAGGTGGTTCAGACCTGTGCTATATTTTGGAGAACGTTGGAAGTCTGTTGGAAAGCTTGATACCCCATGTGGAGTTGCAGTGAATAATCGAAATGAAATAGCAGTAACTGAGCATGGTAACCACAGGGTATCGGTATTCAGTAGTGATGGTACCCACTTAAGATCGTTTGGTAGAGAGGGACGTAATCGGGGTAAATTTAACTGCCCTTCAGGGATAGCTTTTGATAACAATGGTTACATTATAGTGGCGGACTATCTTAACAACAGGGTCCAGGTGTTCAACAGATATGGCGAGTTTCTTACCAAGTTTGGTGAGGAAGGAAACCTTGATCACCAGCTTCACAATCCTCAAGGTTTATCTGTCACCAGTAACGGTGATATTATTGTTGCTGATACAGGTAACAAATTAATTAAGATATTTTCCCCTCGTGGGCAGTTCACACGTAAATTTGGCGGACAAGACTCTTTGTCCTATCCCTATCACTGTATCCAGACGGAGACATATTTTATAGTCTCAGACAGGGGTGAACACTGTATCAAAGTGTTTGATCTAAAGGGAAATTTTGTGTTTAAATTCGGTAAGAAGGGGAACAAGGAGGGTGAGTTCGATTGTCCTGGTTACTTGTCGGTTAACACAGACGGACATTTGATGGTTTGTGATTCTTCGAATCACAGGGTTCAGGTGTTCGAGCTAAGCGGAAAGTTTGTAACAAAGTTTGGAACAAAAGGCGGTGGGAAAGGAGAATTTGTTTGGCCAGAGTCTACAGCAAATCTAAGGGATGGGAGGATAGTTGTGTCTGACCACATGAACAACCGAATCCAGATACTTGAGCTTATATGATATCTCACCTGTTAAACAACATCGATAAAATACTCATCGTTGACTCAGAAATTTTTTGTATTGTTGAATATAGAGACGATTTTTAGAAATAGCTTTATTTGTAGTGTTTCGTAGAGGTCAGTGGAAGGTTACATATCAAGTGATGCTTTTTTATTGTTTTTCTTGGGCAAAAGATATTTTGTAAATGAATGTGCTGTGGAGCAGTTCAAAACTAATATGTTAAACGACATTTATTTCATTCTAGTAATCTTCATTATATATTGTTTAATAGTGTAGTACCAAACAGTTATGTCTTTTGCTTGTAACAGGTTTAGTTAATGAAATGTTTTTAGGGGCTTAATAGGCCAAGATTATTCCTGAAATTTATTGTATCTTATGTTACTGTTTAAGCAGCTGAATCCTGTTAAACAGGCGGCTTAACAAAATTAGCACATTGTAGGGTGAAGCTAGAGCTTGTAAATAAATCTGTTCTACAATATATTTTCAAGTGATTTCACTATTTTGAATGTTTTTAGCATGTCAGTATAAAGAAATTAACATTACAAGGGACAGAATGTTTTGTGACATAAGTAAATTTATATTTACTTGCAAGTAGATTTGTAATATACCATGAAGTGAGGTGTAAATAAATGGTAACTTTTGTTTTTAAATGTGTGCGACGTCTGATTATGTTTGATGATGGTCAGTTTGGAGTGGGAATGAAACTTTTATTTCTGTAGTTGGACTGCAATCTTTTGAGGTAAAAGAAGAAGAAGAAGTAACGAAGGAAAGAAAAGCAAAAAAATATCATCCAGTAATCACTACTGGATTGTTAGCATTAATTATATAATAAAATGTCCCTAATAATGTCCTTCTAGCAAAATTAACCAAGCACGAGAGAGACAAATTGAAGATTTATCGCTTTTCTCTGCGTGACCGATGTATTTCCTGTCGTTTAGCGAGTATGATGAAGACAGAGTAAATTACCGCCCAATATCTCTGTTGAGTGTACCAAGTAAGGTCCTGGTACCTTGTATTACCGATTCAATGGTAAAACATGTCCATCGGAAATAATCATCTTGTTACTAATATCGATAATTTTACCGAAAGTGGGTCTTCACAGAGTTTTTATTATTAGACATAACTGTAACATGGCCATGGAGACAAGCTCTCGATGCTAAACTTGTTGTTGGTGTGGGTTTTATAGATTTCCAGAAAGCTTTAAACTGCGTTTCACGTGAAAAAACTGGCAATTTGCTAGCATGACTGGCAGACTCCCCAACAGAAAGAAGGTAATACCTGCTTTAGTGTGATCGAGTATCGTATAGCTATTTAATTTTATGTCCTCGAACGAGTACGGCGCGCTAATATAAAAACACCTAGGCAGACATTCTTTTTTTTTTTTTGTTCTGTTTTGGCTGTAGTCCAGTCAGGTCGGGCCCGGGGCACAGAGGGAGGTTCCGACATTTTCTGCTATTGAATGGATTGTCTAAAACTGGTACGCCGCGGACTGTCTACAGTTGCCGGTCTTAAGCCGGTTAAGCGTGGTAAAATACTCAGTAAAGACACTAAAAGACAATATTCCGCTCTCAACCCTTATTACTTAATTACTAACTTCATTTATATATATTTTGGACTACCCTTCCCAAAATAGCAGTTGTTACGTATGGGTTAGGCCCTATTGTAATCAGTATAATAATAATAATAATAATAATAATAATAATAATAATAATAATAATAATAATAATAATAATAATAATAATAGTAATAATAATAATAATGGTTCATTTATATAGCGCAAGAATAACTTAGAAAACAAAGACTAGCAAATACCAAAAAAAAAAAAAAACAAAACTAGAAAACATAGCAAAAAACTAGAATCTAAAATTTAAAAATATGATAAAGAGTTACTCCCAATAAATTTAGTGAAAAGGAAAGTCTTGAGTTTTTTCTTAAATAACAAAAGTGTACTGAAACGTCGTATTTCCAAAGGAACAGTGTCCCAAAGCTTCGGGGCGCAATCACAGAAAGCCCTGTCACTATACGTCTTGGTTTTACAAGTTGGCTGCATTAGTAGGTCTTGAGCGAAGAGACCAAGTTGATTTCCGATGTTCAAGGAGTTCCGTTAGATATTGCGGGCAAAGACCATTTAAGGTTACCCGGTACCTTCAGAGGTGTCTCGCGTTTAAGCGATGTAGCGCGTCGAGTTTAAACTGTATATACCTAAACCCCCATATCAAATTAAAGCTTATAGAGCTGACCATCAAACCATACCAAGAATTTTGAAATAAAATGAATTGCCGAATTTTTCACGACTTCTAATTGCGAACGTCCGAATCACCTTTTTAAAGCTATAAGCCAAAGTGAATTTTGTTTTTTGCTAATTTAATTTGTTCCTCAGTTTCAGGACCCAAAACGCTAAAAAAACGTGTCTGCGGCTTGCCATATTCAATCGCAGTGAAAAGTTATAGAGCATTTTTGAAATAGAATGAAAAAAATGCGGAGTAATCGTATACAAAAAAATCGCTCTCGGAGAAAAAATATTTCGAAAGAAAAAATTCGCAGACACGTTTTTGTTGTTTATATGTTAAACTAGCTACTGTCCAAATTTGAAGGCAAACGTACAAATTTCTTTTGAGTTTTAGCTCTTTGAAGTGGCTCCTCCAAATAAAAAAAATTATTCGAGAAAACAGCGCTGAAAATTCCAGTCGGCAATTCAGTTTATTTCAAAATTCTTGGTTTAGTTGGATAGCCAGTACAATAAGCTTGACAAATAGAAGATGCTTAAACACGATCCGGTATGAAACAGGCAACACTGAAATGAAGATGTATTAAGACAGGAGTAATATGGTCGTATTTCCTTACACCAGTGACATAGCGAGCAGCAATGTTCTGGATTGGTTGCAACTTCTTCTCTTTATACTTTGGTAATCCAAAGTATAGATGATTACAATAGTCCGAACCGTGTAGTTATAAATGCATGTATAACTTTCGAGGCAGCGTTCACGTAAAGATATCTACGAATTCTAAACAAATTCCTTAAGTGGTTGATCGAAGACTTACATGCATGATCAATTTGGTCGTCCAAGGTCATGTGCTTGTCAAGAATGACTCCAAGGATCGTTACTTTGTCAGAGACGGAGATTCGTTTATCTCCAAATTGCAAGTAATCAAGTGCAGGTCCATCACGAAACCTTGAATGAATCAACAGGATATCCGTCTTCTCCGGATTCAGTTTTAAATCGTTCTGTTCCATCCAGCAACTTATCTCAGACACGCAGCTAACAACACGGTCAATAGCTAAATTCACATCGTCTGTTTTGAAAGCCAGATAGAGTTTAGTATCGTCCGCATAAAGGTGATAATCAAGATGGCGACTAGCGATGACATCAGAAATAGGAGCAGTATACAACAATAAAGTGAGGGACCTACTGAACAGAGCCCTGTGGTACTCCGACAAGCAAGTCAAGTTTCGTTGAATGAGATTGACTGATGCTGACAAATTGTGTACGACTACATAGATAGGACTTGAAACAGTTGAGAACAGTGCCGGTAATTCCAAAACGCTTTTCAAGTCTGAGCAAGAGTAGATCATGATTAGCAGTGTCAAAGGCAGCGGATAAATCCAAAAGTACCAGTATTACACTGTTCCAGTGTCCAGCGGATATAATTTTGATCATTATGCACCCTCATTAAAGCTGATTTTGTATTATGATGACTCCTATATGCGGATTGAAGAGGCACGTGTAGACCATTGTAAGCCAGATAGTCATTGAGCTGTATAGCAACCGGTTTGGTTGTGATAAAGTTGTTGTTGTTGTTGTTGTTTTTCCCGGGCGAAAGCAAATGATGAAAAGCTTAAGAACAAAGAGGCAAATCAGAGCTACAGTGCCTGAGTAGAATATGACCAGAAAATAGGTCCAAATTGTCCTGTGTAGTCCCGTTGTCTCAGCGAAGTGGACACAAAAAACTGCCCCGCTTATGCACACAGTAACCATGGATACTGACTTGCGCACCAGAAATTCCTGATAAGTTCAAAGTAGGACAAGCGTGGCGTTAAACGTAGACCAGAAAGTGAAACCCACCACAGAATCTGTCACGCACTCTAGCGTTACTGTGTAGTATCCATGTGTGACACGAGCAGCCTTTGTAGGGGATGTGATGACGATGACCCACGTGGCCGTTGTGGAGCTCTCTTTGATGACACACGCACACAAACGCCATCTGCCACTTTAACCCTAAAAATTCGCGTAATATGATTGGTTTGGACAGAAGCGAGTCGATTACGAAGGTGACACAGTGCACGGACGAAGATGGCAGAGGGTAGGTGTCGGTTAAACAAACAAATAAATAAAAAAGTAACCCTCCGCCAAGCCAGTTCAAAGTGAGAACGTGCCAAGAGTTGAGCGAAGCTGTTACAAGAGGAGTATTTCTTTCTTTGAACAATTTTTGCAAATCTTATTAGAATAGCCAGAACACGTACAGCGACCGCTATGCTTGCTGGGAAATTGTGAATTTCAGTCAAGGGAATGACGTCACAAAACGCCTCGCCATGATTGGCTTTTGATTCTCCTGTGTAGTTTATGAGCGCCCCAAAAGAAAGCTTATTAAGACCGACTGAATGATCCAGGGGCCCGTTTCTTGAAACTCCCAGTAACTTCCCGGGCGCGATAAGTATAACTCTTGAATAGTGCGGGGACCACTTGTACAAACAGCAGCAAAGTGTAGCCGGATCTTTGTGAAGATCAGGATCAGCAATGTTGAATAAAACGTAAAATTAAATGCAAGGCTGATCAGACAGCTAAAATAATTTTATTGCCTAATATTTCGGTTAGACAATACTAACCTTCTTGAGGGGCAGCAAAAAGCTAAGTAAAATGGCAATAAACGGTTACAATATTTAAAGACGGTACAAATGTAAAGTTGAGATGTGATTGGTTCAGATAAACGAAGAAAGCTGAAACGTGTACAGTAGACAGATTAAACTTAATCTGTCTACTGTACGTACAAAAACTGACCTCTGTTAGGAAACATTTATCACCAAAATCACTTATCGGGCCTGGTAAGTTACCAGGACTTTCGAGAAATGGGCCCCTGGTCTGTAAACGGATACGGCGTCTGTCAACGTCTATTCCTGTGGCCTTGTAATTGCCAAATTTACAGTTTTTAATTTTGCTCGCCGTTTAGCTTGACCCAATATTTTTGCGAGCGGCCTGGCGACCAAGTTCTCTAGGCAACAAATTAAAGTTTTCTTTACGTAAGGCTTCCGTCAAGTGAGAGATGAGAGTATTGCAGAAAAAATGAAGTGGTTTTTGAAAGTGTCTCATGGCGTACTTTTGGGAGGTTTCTTTTATACCAACCCCCCCCCCCTCCCTCTTATAAAACAAAGCCTATGCAGGCTACCCCATTCTACTAAATGTTTTTTTTTTTAGTCTAAACCAGACGTCTAAAATCACAGCGAAAATATGCGTTATATGGAAGGAGCACACAGAATCTTTATCTGATTTCTCAGAAAACATCGACAAAAAAAAGCGCTTTTGTTTACAATACACGCGTGTAGTAATAACTAAAATTTTTGAATAACAAAATAGAAATGAACTGTTGCCAGTTTCCCTTCAACAAGAAACTGCCGTGTCGTCCTTTGCCGTCGTGTTAGTGTTACATGCAGTAAAACTATTTATTGGTAATGGTTTCTGTACATGAGACGAAAACAAAAGTCTCTGATGAGGGTCGGAGGGGATGTAAGGAGGAAAGAGAGGGGAGGGGGCGGCATTTTATTTTCACCCTACTTCCCACCGAAAGGCCTCTTTACAGGTTAGCTTGCTTGAGTGTTTAGAAAGACCATTGACTTGTGTTGAGGCTAGTCTTCTTCAAAAACGACTTTCTTAGACGATCGGTTGTTTTGCTTTCAAGATGTTGGATTTTATTAGCGTTTTGACAGCGTGATATGGGAAATCAAAACCGGTTTTCTTGCTGAATTTAAAATCTTGCTTTAATACATTCGCGTTAAAGCCTAAAGAAAACTTTCAGAGCTCGCGGTGATGAAAACTCTCACCAGGAGATAAAGCACAGAAAATTAAACCTCTTAAGCATTCCCCTAAGGGCAATCGATTGTAAAAACATCTTGACAGCTTCTTGCTTTCTTAGGTCCATTTACAGCAATTCCCAGAAATTCAGGATATTTTTGAAACCATTGTTAATAGACTTTAATGAACGTCAAAACCTTCGAACTAACGGTCTGTCATTGGTCAATACCGTGTTACAAATTTGATAAGAACTAATATCCCATCCTAGGACAAAACTTTATTGTTCTCCAAACTACATCATTTTGAATTCCAAACCTTACCTACGCGTCATTCATCATGGATACAAAGACTTTGCTCAATAATCTTCATGATGAAGTATCCTGTTCTGTGTGTATGTGCCCCTTTACCGAGCCAAAACAGCTGCCTTGCTTGCACAGCTTCTGTCTTAAATGTCTGAACGGGATTCATCGAACGAGTCCACGTCAAGATGTCATCAGATCATGTCCAGAATGTCGCAAGGAAATTAGGATCTTAGGAAGTAGAAATCCCAGCGAGTTTCCCACTAACTTCCGAATAAACAGCCTCCTGGATGTGTTGGCCATTAAAGAGTGCAACACAACTGGCGCGAAATGTGGAAACTGCGACAAGAGAAGCGCCAACTGTTTCTACTGTTTCCAGTGCTGTGCTTTCTGGTGTGAAGACTGCATCACGGGACATAATATAATCCGAGAAAATAAAGAACATCGAGTGTTGGCGATAAAAGATTTTCAAGATCGGGACATTGAAAACGTACTAAAGCGACCAGCGTTTTGCCAGATTAAACGTCACGACCACGAAGCGCTGGAGTTCTTTTGCAAACAATGTAAAGTTGCCATTTGCAACGCTTGTGCTTTGACAGAGCACGAAGGTCACGATAAGATGCTTCTTGAAGATGGAGCAAATGAACACAGGCTACGAATGGAGTCTCTGATTAACTCGCTCAACAAGAAAGCAGAGGAAAAGAGAAATGAAATCGGTGAACTCGACCAAAGCAGCATTGATGTTCAGGTGCAAGTAGCTGACGTAAAAAGCAAAGTGCAGGCGACTGCAGATCAGATGATGGCAATCATTGAAGCGAGGAAGCGGGACATTTTTGGCGCAGTTGAAAACCAAGCGAAAGAATCGCTCGAGTGTTTCGCGCTGAGAAAAGGCAAAGCTGAAAATCAACTTCATATCATTGAATCAGCCATCGAGGAAACCCGAAAACTTTTGAGACGAAGCTCAAGCGCTGAAATCCTGGAATTTAATGAAACATTTGAAACAATCCTTCAGGAACAAGGAGCCCAAGGTAAAAGTGACGTTGAACGCATCCCTCGGTTTAGTTTCACTGAAAACACAAAACTTGTTAACATGTTAAACACTAAAGGGGTCGGTTCATTAAAAACTGTTTTTAACAAAATTAAGGCGCTGCAATCACGTGCAAATGGAAGAGAAAATGGTCAAGCAATTTCTGGGTTTGAAGAAAAACCTTCCCCGGGCAGTTTTTTTTGAGGTTCAGATCCAAACCAGGGGGTTCAGACCTGTGCTATCTTTTGGACACTTCGGTGTGTCTGTTGGAAAGCTTAATGGGCCATGTGGTGTGGCTGTGAATAATCGAAATGAAATTGCAGTAGCTGAGGGTGGTAACCACAGGGTATCCGTATTCAGCAGTGACGGTACCAATTTAAGATCGTTTGGTAGAAAGGGAAGTAATCATAAAGAATTTAACTGCCCTACAGGGATAAGTTTTGATAACGATGGTAACATTATAGTGGCGGACTGTGATAACAACAGGGTCCAAGTATTCAGTGGGAATGGTGAGTTTCTCACCAAGTTTGGTGAGAAAGGAAACGTTGATCACCAGGTTCAGATTCCTGAAGGTTTATCTTTTACTAGTAACGGTGATATTATTGTTGCCGATGTAGGTAACAAATTAATTAAGATATTTTCCCCTCGTGGGCAGTTCAAACGTAAATTTGGCGGACAAGGCTGTTTGTCCTATCCCTCTCACTGTATCCAGACGAAGCAATACTTTATAGTCTCAGACGGCGATGAACACTGTATTAAAGTGTTTGATCTGGAGGGAAATTTTGTGTTTAAATTCGGTAAGGAGGGGAACAAGGAGGGTGAGTTCAGTGGGACTGGTTACTTGTCGGTTAACAGAGACGGACATCTGATGGTTTGTGATCTAGGGAATTACAGGGTTCAGTTGTTCGAGTTGAGCGGAAAGTTTGTAACAACGTTTGGAACAAAAGGAAGCGAGATAGGAGAGTTTGATTTGCCAATATCTACAGCAAATCTTAGTGATGGAAGGATAGTTGTGTCTGACTTTGGGAACAACCGAATCCAAATATTCGAGCTGATTTGATATCTTACCTGTGATATAATATTGATAAAATACTCATTGTTGATTCTGAAATGTTTTTTTTTTTTTTTTGCATAAAAAGACGGTTTTAAGTGCTTGTTTTTGTTGGGCAACAGATTTTGTAAATAAAATTGCTGTGGAGTTTCCAAATCTATAATATGTTATGACATTTATTGCATTCTACTATATCTACATTATATATTCATACTGTATTACGAAACAGTTATATTTTTTCTTGTCACATAGATTTTGTTAAGATTATTCCTTAAATTTATTGTCTCTTATATTAATGTTTAAACAGCTGAATCTTGTTAAACAGGCGGCTTAAGAAAATTAGCACATTGTAGGGTGAAGCAAGTGCTTGTAAATAAATCTGTTCTACAATATACTTTCAAGTGATTTCACTCTTTTGAATGTTTGTAGCATGTCAGTGTAATGAAATTAACATTACAAGGGACAGAATGTTTTGTGACATAAGTAAATATATATTTACTTGCAGGTAGATTTGTAAAATACCATGAAGTGAGGTGTAAATAAATGGTAACTTTTGTTTTTAAATTGTGACGTGTAATTATGTTTTGATGATCGGTCAGTTCGGAGTGGGAATGAAACTTTTATTTCTGCATTTGGACTTCAATTCTTTGAGATAAAAGAAGAAGGCATAACGAAAATAAGACGATAAGCAAAAAAATTATCAGCCACTAATCTCTAATTGATTCCTATCATTAATTACATAATATAGTGTTCCTAATCGTGTCCTTCTAGCAAAATTAACCAAGCACAAGAGAGCCAAATTGAACATTTATCGCTAAATCCTCTTTAAAATTACCATTACTACTTCACGGAAAATTGGAGAAAATGGGGGACCGTTCATTTTTATGGGATAGGAGGGGGATTAGTGGGATTTGGAGGAGTGTCATTTGGAAATGGTATGACCCCCCAGGCAGCCAATTTTACTCAAAGACTCCCCCCCCCCCTCTAAAGCAATTTTTCAATTTTTGGGGGGATGCCCCCCTCTTCTCTACGAAAAAAGTTATACCTGGTATTTTATACTGTAGGAAGTTAAAAGTAAAAGAAGAGTGTTCAATCCTCCCGATAAGTACAAAACAAAAGTGGAAACAGATTTATCGTTTTAAAAATCATTCGAGAAAGATCACCTAATAGGGGTAACTGATGAGGTCCGCTGAAGGACCAAAACTCGAGTCTTGCCTGGGAAACAACTTCAGACACTTGCCAAAGAAATCAGAGCAGCATCCTTTAGACTTACAAGACAGTTGCCGACTGTCCTAGGTTTTAAAAATATTGGTTGGATTCGAGAGAAAACACAAAACAATTGAGGTACATGCCAGCTCCAAGAACGCAATACCTCAAGTGTTGAGGTCACAAGGCAAGGGAGCTAAAAACAACTGCAAGAGGCCATAGCTCTTGAAACTGAGAGACAAAACTCTCATATACCTGATAAATAAACATCGGATCCCATGTCTAAGTTATATACAACATCTATTTATAGTGTTACCTGAAATCTTGCCGTTAACTTGAGCCGATAAACCGAAACTAACGCCACAGAGCTAGCATACACAATGGCATAAAGAAATTAATTCAAACGGCTGCAAATGATAAGAAAATCTCCATTCAGCCGGTCAATTTAAGTATTTTCCTTCATGATCAAGATCAAAATGACAACACCATTCAGCAGAGAGATCTCACCCGTGACATTTTGAACAAAAAAGGAAAAACCTCTCGTAAACATATTCGTGAGAACACTATCCAGAGGTGTAAGGTACATGTATTAACCAGCGGGAGTCGTGTTTGGCCTGTCACCTTTTTAAAACAAATGTTGTTAAGGAGTTTTACTGTTACATGTACTTTGGAACTGTTTTAGCACATAATGGATGTTTGGAATTTGTGAATAAAGCAGGGAATTTTTCATCAATTTGTGAACATTTCAGTCCACTTCTCTATCTCAGAATTTTGCCCCCCCCCTCCCTCCTTTTACTTCAATTTTTTTGGGTAGGCCCCCCTCAAAAGTCATTTTTTTCGCTTGGCCCACCCCCAAATCCCATCAGCCGCCTCTATCCCATAAAAATGAACGGTCTCTAGAGCAGTAAAACGATCTTGAACATTTTTAGAAAAGTAGTGCAATTTTTGAATTTTCTAATATTTTTCCGGGATGCTATTAAAGAGTCTAGCATTATTGTCCTGGCGTGCGCTTCTCAAAACTCCCGAGAGCTTTTCGGGCCCGAAAAGCTCCCCGTAAAGCTCCCGAAAACGCTTTCTGGTTTTTCTCAAAGCGCACGAAATTTTCGGGCCCGAGAAAAGTCACGTAATTGTAGCCGATAATTTTCGGGTGCTAGAAAGCTCCCGAAATGCGTTTTCGGGAATGCTTTTTTCAGTAAAATGGTTGTATTGCGTTACTATTATCAAGGAAAAAGTTATCCAAAACGAGAGTTTGAGTTAATTGACAGATAATGGGCTAGACTCAAGCTAAAAATGTTTAAAAACCAAGAGAAAATTTCTGAAAATCTCACAGGTTTACATGTGTTAGTGCGCGCAAGAACTTCGTATAGATGAACTTAAAGATTTTGTTGATTCCAGTGAATTTACGAAGGTAACTCTTACAAATCAGGTATTTTCAGTTGAACTTTCAAAAAATGACGACCGACAAGGCAAAAGAAGTGAAATTCGTACTTAAAAAATTTGATTTTTGAGAGATTATGGACCAAAAAAGACAGTTTAATAGTTTCCTCAGCAGTTCGCATATTGCCGAGTTTGATAGTGTGGTCAAATTTTATATTCTAGTGTGTAACGGACAATTAATTCTGTCTCTTTTAACGTAAATCGGTTGAGAAGAAGCTCAACTTCAAACCTACAAATGTAGTCAAATGTTTTCAAACTGAAATTGGCCTATTTATTCGCCGAGATTGCGAAAACTGTAACTGATTCATGGCGTTCGATTTCGTGATTTAAGAATTATTAAAGCTCAAATTAAGCTTATTTTATAGTAAAATAGAAAGCTTTCACTAAGGATGTAAGTCTTCATACAGTGGCTAACGTTGGCCTAAGTTTTGTGTTGACTTAGAACATTTTGATCGCTTTAATCACGAACCGCAACCGAAGGCCTCATTCAAACAGTTATTACCACTCTCCGTTTGTGCATGCATCCATGGTGCATGGTAAGTAAGCGCTAGCTTACTCCGTAAAAACTAAAATGTTAAACTAAGATTTTACCTTACGTTTCCCCTCTTATGCAAGACCACCACCACATTAAATTGAGACGGTGATCATCTTATTTTAACACAGGAGATCTTAAATGAAGACTATCGGAGTCTCAGTTAGTATATAAGATAAAAGATCGTCTTAAATATTGTCTTTAAATCGTCTTCATTTGAGAAGTGCTTATCTTAATCAACATTGAGGCATCTTACTTTAAGAAAGACCAGTCTTAATTATATTAATCTGAGTCGATGGGGTCCTTATTTTAAGATGTTTTTTGGTCTTGTGGAAATTTTAAGACGCCTAAGCAGGCTATAAGATACTGCCATCCTACGTAAGATGCAATACACCTTAAGCTGGCGACACACCTGGCATTTTATACGACGATCGCAGCGAATTTGATCGCCAGCGAAAATCGCAAGTGATTTTCGCCACCGATTGATGCGGACACACCTGGCGATTTTTTTTCGCCGATCGCGGCGTTGTTCATGTGATAAACCCGCTGACTGATTGACTTTACTGGCAATTCGCAGCGATAAGCGTAAAAAAATCGCGGGAACGGGCACATTTGGCCAATTTAATCGCCGATATCTGACATGCCAGATATCGGCGATTTAATACGCCGATCTCTACTCTCACCATTTTAGTTCTCGGTAAAAAAAAAAAAATAAATAAATAAAAAAAGGCTTACTTGGAAGAAATAGAAAATTCCAACACAAAAGGATCCAAATTTTGGAAAGCCCTTCCTGATTGGTTCATTAAAAAAATGCAGACCTCATAGGGAACAGGACTTCTCTTCTGATTGGTTGATTTTGATCCAAACTCTGCAGACACGGAGTCTGGGCTGGAGTCTGGAGCTTTGATCCATCGCAAACTCTCACCTTGTTCAGACTTAAAACAAGCCGTTAATATTTTTCAAGCAGCGGAGAGTGGAGAATTTACAAGAATTTCGAGACAACAACTTCAATATTCAAATGAGAAGACATCTGGACATCAAATACGGTCTAAAGCCTCGGCTAAACGTTGTAACTATACACGGACTTAGCAGCATGCACTGCACACTCAGCGGAATGAAAATGGAATGAAGAAATCACTGTCGCTTTCTAAACCGCCTGTTTTTTGAAAACCAAGCTGAGTCCTGCAATTCTGCTGCGTCACCGATCAAAGGAATGAGTGTAGTGACAATTCAGACAATCTGCAATGCAAAGTTTGTAATTTACGGGACTTTTAAGACCAACAAAACAGTATTTAAAATGCCGCGACCCGACCTCTGTTTTCCTGCGAATTTACGGTAAGCGGATTTGTATAAGTTGTGTCATTTCAGATTTGGTTTTAATAAAGTAAGTTTACTATGGATTGAAATTTGTTGTGTTTTCATTGCTGCATGTATCATGTTCAAGCTTAACAGTATTAAACGCTCCCTGTATTTGAATGTAGGCTTAATAGTGACCGTTGCAGTTAGATTGAAGATTTCTTCCTTGCTTCGAAACTTAAATTGAGATTCTAAAGCATCTAGAATAAGATTGTTCAAATCTTGAGTTAAGATGAAAATATGACTTACCACAGCACTTTGAATCTAAGAAAAAATCATCTTAATCTAAGACGCCATCATCGTAAAAATAAGAAGAAAGTCGTCTTATCCTAAGATAAATCGTCTTCAAATGAGATTTACGCGCTGTCTTACCACAGCACCAGAATTAAGTGTAAAAAACGTCTTAAAGTAAGATTTTAGTTTTTACGGAGTAAAAAAACATGAAAGATACCCACCTTGTCTGATTCTGGAAAACTTTCATCGGACAACGCTAAGCTGCAAATGTGATAAGCCATTTCTTGCAGTACAACTTATTTCTTATATAATTATCAGCCTCCACCTCGAAATTTCGAGTTCATGGTAATACGGTGTCCGAGGACGCTAAAACTTGCTCAAAACCAAAACATCCCTTGACTTGTTTTTATTTTTGGGGGATTTGCGAGTAACGTTTTCAGTTCATTCAAACGAGTAGCCAATAGCATCATGGAAACCTTGACAAGTCGTGACGGTTTGACAGATATATGGAAACATTGACGAACTGCAACAACGGTGAATTTGAAAGGTCAAGATTAAAATAGAAACCAAACAGTCTTCACGTTGTGAACCAGTTAGCTCAGTAGTATCTGCGCTGAAATCTATTTTTAGAAACAGCATTTACACGTAAATTTATTTTACAAATACAGTTACAGTTTTCCGCTGGAAAAAATTGAAATTGTACTATAAAAAAACCGTGTTCTAAAATAATCTTTCCAGCTCTAACACGAAAAAATTCCCGAAAATATCGGGAGACAATTCGGGACACTTTCGGGTGCTCTGAGAAACACTTCTCGGGACCCTAGAAAAACACCCGAAAAGCGCCCCGAAATGTTTTCGGGCCCGAAAAGTTCTCGGAAGTTTTGAGAAACGCACGCCTGGGCCCAGTTGTTCAAAGCCCGATTAAGCTAATCCTGGGTTACGTGAAGTTTTATTTGAGTTTAATTACTTATCAACAAGTATTTTTCCAAAAGACTTTTGCCCATCAGTTTTTATTTAGACTTTTCTTTACCTTTGGCTTATATCAGCTTTTAAAAACACTTTTATCGAGCGAGGTAAAAACCTCGATTAACTTTTAATCGGGGATTAGCGTTAATCGGCTTTCGAACAACCGGGTCCTGGCATGTCAATAGCTGTAATCCAAGTTTACCCTTCAGGCGTGAAAGAAGCCAAGATGATCTTACAAAATGTTTTGTTATTCAATATAAATCTCACCATCACGTGTAGGCACGTGTAGACCATTGTAAGCCAGATAGTCATTGAGCTGTATTGCAACCGGTTTAGTTGTGATAAAGTTGTTGTTGTTGTTCGGTCTCTGGTGGGAGTGACTCTGACTTTTTCCCGGGCGAAAGTAAATGATGAAAAGCTTAAGCACAAAGAGGCAAATCAGAGCTACAGTGCCTGAGTAGAATATGACCAGAAAATAGGTCCAAATTGTCCTGTATAGTCCCGTTGACTCAGCGAGGTGGACACAAAAAACTGCCCCGCTTATGCACGCAGTAACCATGGATACTGACTTGCGCACCAGAAATTCCTGATAAGTTCAAAGTAGGATAAGCACGGCGTTAAACGTAGACCAGAAAGTGAAACCCACCACAGAATCTGTCACGCACTCTAGCGTTTCTGTGTGATATCCATGTGTGACACGAGCAGCCTTTGTAGGGGATCTGATGACGATGACCCACATGGCCGCTGTGGAGCTCTCTTTGATGACACACGGAAAAATCATTGACTTGTGTTGAGGTTAGTCTCCGTCAAAAAACGACTTTCTTAGGCGATAGGTTGTTTTGCTTTCAAGATGCTGGATTTTATTAGCGTTTTGGCAGCGTAATATGGGAATTTAAAATCTTGCTTTAATACATTCGCGTTAAAGCCTATAAAAGAAAGTCAGCTTTGAAACTTTCAGAGCTCGAGGTGTTGAAAACTCTGACAAGAAGATAAAACACAGAAAAATAAACCTCTTAAGCATTTCCCTAAGGCAATCGATTGTAAAAACATCTGGACAGCTTCTTGTTTTCTTAGGTCCATTCACAGCAATTCTCAGAAATACAGGATATTTTTAAAAGTCAATTTTTTAAGTCAATGAACGTCAAAACCTTGCAACTAACGGTCTGTGATTGGTCAATACCATGTAAAAAATTTGATAAGAACTAATATCCCGTCCTAGGACAAAACTTCATTGTTCTCCAAACTACATCATTTTGAATTCCAAACCTTCGCTTAGCGTCCTTCATTATGGATATTAAGACTTTGCTCGATAATCTTCATGATGAGGTATCCTGTTCTGTGTGTAAGTGCCCCTTTACCGAGCCAAAACAGCTGCCTTGCTTGCACAGCTTCTGTCTTAAATGTCTGAACGGGATTCATCGAACGAGTCCACGTCGAGATGTCATATCATGTCCAGAATGTCGCAAGGAAATTAAGATCCCAGAAAGTGGAAATCCCAGCGAGTTTCCCACCAACTTCAGAATAAACAGCCTCCTGGATGTGTTGGCCATTAAAGAGTGCAATACAACTGGCGCGAAATGTGGAAACTGCGACAAGAGAAGCGCCAACTCTTTCTACTGTTTCCAGTGCTGTGCTTTCTGGTGTGAAGAGTGCATATCCCCACATAACTTAATCCGAGCAAATAAAGAACATCGAGTGTTGGCGATAAAAGACTTTCAAGATCAGGACATTGAGGACGTGCTAAAGCGACCAGCGTTTTGCCAGATTAAACGCCACGAAAACAACGCGCTGGAGTTCTTTTGCAAGAACTGTAAAATCGTCATTTGCAACGCTTGTGCTTTGACAGAGCACGAAGGTCACGCCAAGATGCTTCTTGAAGATGGAGCAAATGAACACAGGTTACAAATGGAGTCTCTGATTTACTCGCTTAACAACAAAGCAGAGGAAATGAGAAATGAAATCAGTGAACTCAACCAAAACAGCATTGATGTTCAGGTGCAAGTAAGGGTGCAAGTAGCTGACGTAAAAAGCAAAGTGCAGGCGACTGCAGATCAGATGGTGGCAACCATTGAAGCAATGAAGCAGGACATTTTTGGCGCAGTTGATAAGCAAGCGAAAGAATTGCTCGAGTGTGTCGCGTTGAGAAAAGGCGAAGCTGAAAATCAACTTCATATCATTGAATCAGCCATCGAGGAAACCCAAAAACTTTTGAGACGAAGCTCCAGCGCTGAAATCCTGGGATTTAATGAAACATTTGACACAATCCTTCAGGAACACGGAGCCCAAGGTAAAAGTGACGTTGAACGCATCCCTCGGTTTAGTTTCACTGAAAATACAAAACTTGTTAGCATGTTAAACACTGAGGGAATCGGTTCTGTAAAAACTGTTTTTAACAAAATTAAGAGGCAGCAATCAGGTGCAGAAGGTAAAGAAAATAATAAAGCAATTACTGGGTTTGAAGGAAAACATGTCCGAAGCAGTTCTTTTGAGGTTCAGGTGCAAACCAGGCGATTCAGACCTGTGCTATGTTTTGGAGAATACGGTGAGTCTGTCGGAAAGCTTAATGGTCCATGTGGAGTGGCAGTGAATAATCGAAATCAAATAGCAGTAACAGAGTTAAATAACCACAGGGTATCAGTATTCAGTAGTGGCGGTACCCACTTGGGATCGTTTGGTAGAAAGGGATGTAATCGGGGTGAATTTAACTGCCCTACAGGGATAGCTTTTGATAACGATGGCAACATTCTGGTGGCGGACTCTGGCAACAACAGGGTCCAAGTGTTCCGTGGGAATTGTACGTTTCGTACCACGTTTGGTGACGAAGGAAACATTGATCACCAGCTGCAGAATCCTCATGGTTTATCTGTTACCAGTAACGGTGATATTATTGTTGCTGATAGAGGTAACCAATTAATTAAGATATTTTCCCCTTGTTGGCAGTTGAAACGTAAATTTGGCGGACAAGGCTCGTTGTCCTATCCCTGTCACTGTATCCAGACGGAGCGATATTTTATAGTCTCAGACAGGATTAAACACTGTATTAAAGTGTTTGATCTAGAGGGAAATTTTGAGTTTAAATTCGGTAAGGGGGGGAACAAGGAGGTTGAGTTTGATTGGCCTTGTTACTTGTCGGTTAATAGAGACGGACATGTGATGGTTTGTGATTCAGAGAATCACAGGGTTCAGGTGTTCGAGACGATCGGATTTTTTGTTACAGAGTTTGGAACAAAAGGCAGTGGGAAAGGAGAGTTTAATTATCCAGCGTCTACAGCAAATCTTAGTGATGGGAGGATAGTTGTGTCTGACAGACACAACAACCGAATCCAGATATTTGAGCTCATATAAAATCTCACCTGTGAAACAACATCGATAAAATACTCATTGTTGATTCAGAAATTTCTGCATTTTTGTCAGTATAAAAAGACAATTTTAATAATAGTTATATGTGTAGCGTTTCGTAGAGGTCAGTAGCGGGTAACATCTCAAGTGATGTCTTTTATTTGATTATTTTTCTTAGGCAACAGAGATTTTGTAAATGAATGTGCTGTGGAGCAGTTCAAAATTAAACTAATAATTAATATGTTATATGACATTTATCGCATTCTAGTAATCTACATTATATATTGTTTAATTAATACTGTAGCTTGTAACAGGTTTTGTTAAGGGGCTTAAAAGGCCGAGATTATTCCTTAAATTTATTACTGTTTTTAAAGCAGCTGAATCCTGTTAAACAGCCGGCTTAAGAAAATTAGTACATTGTAGGGTGAAGCTAGGGCTTGTAAATCAGTTAATCGGTTGTACAATACGTTTTCAAGTGATTTCACTCTTTTTGAATGTTTTTAGCACGTCCGTGTAATGAAATTAACATTACAAGGGACAGAATGTTTTGTGACATAAGTAAATTTATATTTACTTGCAAGTAAATTTGTAATGTACCATTAAGCGAGGAGTAAATAAATGGTAACTTTTGTTTTTAAATGTGTGTGACGTGTAATTATGTTTGACGATGGTCAGTTCGGAGTGGGTATGAAACTTTTATGTCTGCATTTGGACTTCAATCTTTAGAGATAAAAGAAGAAGGAATAACGAAATAAGAAGAAAAGCAACAAATATTATCAGCCGGTAATCACTAATTGGTGCTTGCATTAATTACATAATGAAGTGTCCCTAATCGTGTCCTTCTAGCGAAATTAACCAAGCACGCTCGCTTTTCTCTGTAAAATTACTTTAATACTTCACGGAAAATTCGAGAAAAAAAAATTTGGCGCATTCTTAGGAACGAACTGCAATTTTTACATTTTCTAATAATTCCTGGGAAGTTCTTGAAAAGTCTACCATCATTGTCCTGGAATGTCAAATGCTGTAGTCCAAGTTTACTCTTCAGTCGAGAAAGAAGCTTAGATGTTCACATAAAATGTTTTTATTTAATCTCACCATTTTCCGTGCCACACAATGCTCACTCATTTAATAATCCTAGTAATTTAAACTAAATGGTATCACTACTGTACAGTTTCAGGTGTTTGCAGTCGGTAGCACGCGAGTAAGTTACTTAAGCGGGGTTAGGAAGCAAGAAGGGGAGCTTGCTCGTAGGTGTAGCAATTATTAGCTAATGCATTTCCCTTTTTAAATTCAACACATTTTCAAAAAATACTGGTCAAATTTGAAGTAGACAATTTTATTACATGTTAGGCCATTATTGACTTTAAAAAAAAAAATTTCCTGAATTCCCTGCCCACCCATCTCAGAGGGAGACAAATGCCCGGTTCCTGGGACGTACAGTGGGGGAAAATCCCTCATCAATACCCAGACGGGGAGGGGGGAGTAACCCCTGCTGGTATTGACTGATGTATAAACCATTGGTTCTTGTTTTCATCGGATATCCATTTTAAATGTGGAAACATCACCAAAACCAAGAAACAAACAGCCAGAAAAGAAGTTGGGTCTACAATACCGTCCACCCGGACCCATTATACATGTACATGAAAGGGGCATCAGAGGGTGTTGCAGTACCCTCTATACTCAAGCTCAAAGCCTCTATTTTATTGGCCTTTAGCTAGTAAGTGCTACCTTTGTTAAATAAAGGCTTTACACTATAAATCAGCAGAGAAGGCCTTGGCACTGTTCAATAGTTATACTGTTACACTAAAAGGGGAAGAATATACTCGGGTTCACCCAGGAAGGCTTGAATGATTAATTTGGTTTTTTTAGCTCTTATACAATCATGACTTAGTTAGTCTGTCTTGCTTTTGTTTCTCTTTGTTCTCGTTTTTATTTTTTTCGCCTTTGATTCTTGCCCCATTATTTTTAATTTATTTTCTTTGGCGCAGAGACTGGGGACGACACAGAAACTGACAAATTGATTTGAACCCATATAGGTTTAAGTACAACTTCCTTTTTATTATTGATAACTTGAAAAAACAATATATTTACTAAACTACACTAATTTTATTAAGCAGCTTGTATTTAAAAAGTTTTAAGTGCATAGAGCAATATAATGAAGTCAGATTAAAGGACAGTTAGTTGGGACCTGCGGCTTTGACATTTGAACCAAGGGGGGGGGGGGGGGTGGTGGTGATATAACCGCTGCCTGGTCAGCTTAATGGTGAGGCATCAGACTGTTGTTTCCAGACTGGTGTAGTAGTCCAGCTGCAGTTTGAAGCCTGGGCAGGGAGGGTCTTAAAAGAACTTACTGGTCAGATTAAGCTGGCTTTGACTCATCTAAGATAAGCACACTGTTGGGCCCAGAATGCCTTGTGCCCTGAGTGCTTTTATCTAAGGGAACAACTCCCATATCACCACAACTTGTAAAGTCATGGTATAATGTCAAAAAAATTGTTTGACATGTAAAGCAACTATTGCTGGGAAACACCCTCATACTTATAAACGGTTGATAATAATAATAATAATAATAATAATAATAATAATAATAATAATAATAATAATAATAATAATAATAATAGTGCTGTGAAAGGAAAACTTTGATAAACAGTATGTTTTAATAATTTATCCTCTCATATATACAAAACAAAATTGTACATAAATAGTTTGTCTTACTGATTTATTTAAGCCCCTTATCCATTAATGTATTGAAAGGACCGAACATGTGCACAATGTCCTGATTTGACAGGAAGGTGGGTGGGGTGGGGTGGGGAGGCAACCCCATCACTAAGCTAAACATAGAGAGGTCTTGAAAGAAGGCAGGCTGTATCAAGGATAATTAGGATAGTAAAAGTTCATCCCCATGGGATTTCAGTACAACAAAAGACTACAGCAAACAGAATGAGGAAGATTGAACATACTTTGTCCCATATGATATAGTCATGACAGCCCTTACAAAAAAGAATGGGTATCTTTTAGACATGTTGTATGCATGTTACATGCGCATGCCACAAAGCTGTACCATTATTAATGGCTGCCACTTTGAAGTGGCCAATCCAACAATTTTCCACCTTGTTGATAAAGTTAAACCCATCACATGGCAGACTCTGATTCAGCTGCAGTGAATGTTCAAACTTGTAAAACCCCAAGTGAAGTTGCTCTTCAGACACTAAAGCAACCAGCCTGTGTATTAGTATTGTAATATTAATAGTGTCTGTATTATGTGTGGTAGAGTGTGTGTTTCTAACAACTTTGGTCTCCCTGGCATCAAGTTAAATGTCCATAATAGAGAGTTGCCTTGTTATGGATGAGCCATATTACTGACAAGTTAAATTTGCCATGTTATGGGGACATCCAATTACAACTAAGACAGAGTCTTCATGAATTTAGGTCTCACAAGAAAAAGAAAGCAAGATGCTGAGCTGTATTATGGATGATCGTGTACCATATTGCAAAAGTAGAGCTTTTCTTAATTTTACTCCCACTAGGAGAAGTTGAAAATCCACAACAGCTGAGCTCACAGTGACATAATAGAGGTGTCCATATTACTGAGAGAGAGCCTTCATCAATCGTGGATGATTGCTTATTATTTGCAACGTCTTACTGTACATGGCAGGTAGAAAGGACAAAAGAATGAACAACAGAACGGTGTTCCTACTGGTTGAAAGTCCATAAGAGAGACGTACAAAAAGGTCTCCCTAAGAAATACACTAAAAATAGACAGATATTGTATTATGGATGTACCATATTACCCAAGGTAGAGTTTTAATTAGTTATTGTCTCACTAGAATAAGTTAAAATATTTCATAACAAGGACCTGCCATAATAGAGGTATCCACATTATGGTAAATGGACTTTTTACGACCGAATAATAATAATAATGAGAGGTCCATAAATGAGCAAGGAAACAATGTATCATATTGTTGACAAACCTTTGTACACATACATGTAAGCTTTAGCTATATACAGTCACTAGGTAATAAATAGTTTCAATTGCTAAATTAGCCCCAACATCATGTGTTCATTATACTCAGTTCTTCCTGGTCTCGTTTATCAGTCCAGTTACTGATTACTTTGGCCAAAAAGTTGTGGAATTCATCTCTGACAGCTTCTGGTTCTTCATCCAGGTTTGTTTGCACACATGTCACTCTGGACAGTGATGAGGCTGTGTCAAAAAATTAAGATTCTTGAAGGTAACATGTAATAAAATAATTCTAAAACAATAATTTAACAATATTGTAGATGGGTAGTACTTTGGTCTTTGTATCGATTTATAAACCATATGTGTGACTGTATGTGATGTATTTCTGGGAGCCTGTTTAAACCGAACCGGATAATACAATTACAGACACTTTGGCATGTTCTCTTGGTGTCTGTATTAATCAGGTTCCACTGTAACATGTAACAAAAAAATTCTAAAACAATAATTTAACAATATTGCAGATGAGTGAAGTGAATAAAAATTGCTTCTTTGAAACAAAACTGTTTAACAATACCAGCATGTTAATATGTTCAGGTTCAGTGTAGAAGGGAAATTTATGGGTGGAGAATACAAACCAGTAAGGTTTGGTATTTGAAGCAAGAAAGGTGGGATTGAGGTGGAGGGGAGGGGGGTGAGTAGAAAATTGTTTTGGCCCTCCATACCCTATCATTCCTTGAAATAAAGTAGGTGGAGAGTGGTCTGTGACTGGACTGTGTTTGTACAAAAGAACTTGTCTGAAGCCTCAGCCATCCCCTCACTCAAACCTGCACTGACCAGACCAGATTCAACTGCATTTTAAACAAAGAAACAACTTACGAAGTTGTGTTCTTGTCAAATCAGCAGCTGAAGGCCGGCGATGAGCAAACACTATGCACTGAGAATCTTTGAGGTTTTGTCCTTGAACAAACTGCATGTACCTAAGAAAACAGAGAATGTCAGAGATAAATTTATACAACCTAATATAGTCCACATAATAAACTTCACCCCATCATCCCAGTCTTCAACAAATTCTAATAACCTGACCCAAAGGTGGTACAATTCTCAATCATCCATTCAACCACAGCATCCAAAATTAATATCCTTTTGACACAAGTTTCATTGCTCTTTGCATGTGGTCTGTGGGTGACCATTACAGGATTATCATCAGCTTTACAATTTTTATTTGGTACATAAAGCATGCCTAACACTGCTACTGGAGAGAGACAGGTGGAGCAAAGTTACTTAATTTAAGATCTTTAAACAGTAACCGCCTTGCTAACGTGGAATATCAACTCTGCAGTTATGGATTAAGGTCCTTTTCAGTAGCCTCACCCCAACTGTGGAATTCCCTGCCACTTGAAATAAGATCTTGTGACGACTTGAATGTTTTTAAGAAAAAAGTTAAGACTCATCTTTTTAGGAAAGGTTTTCTATAGAATTAAATACCACATTTAGACATTTTGTAAATTAGAACTATAAGACCTAAATATGTAAATGTAATTTTTTTTCTATTAATTTTTTTATTCAGTATCGTATGGTGTAATTAAATTTATTTCCTGTAATTGTAAAGCACGATTGGACATTGCAGGAAATCGCGCTATATAAATAAAGTATTATTATTATTAATACAGATCTTGGGAAATGTCACTTTGAGAGACACCACAGCTCAAGCCAGCTTACATGTACCTTCAGATCAATAACAGCATTAACCACCCAAGGATGGCAACTGGAAGATGAATGCTATCATTTTGATTGATACCATCACCTAGATCTGTAGGCATCACACATCACGTCTAGACACCAAAACAAGAGTTTTCCAGTCCTTGATGAGAGTAAAAGCAAGTCAACAGAAACAACATCTCTGATCCCATTTTAAAATCCACATAATTCTGTGTTTTATTTCCCTCATAACGGACAAGCTAACCGCTAGCCCCTCACTATCTCTGCAAACATACAGCTGTTTAGATATTGGACATAGAGTAAATAATTAAATATCAATCTTTTCTCACCAGGTTTCCAATTCCTTATCGTGATTTGCTTGATCTGGATTATAGATAATTAAAACTCCATTGGTGTCCTTTTGGAAAGCTGGCCAGCAGGTAGAAAATCTAACCAAAAAAAAAAACATTTTGGTATGAATAGTGAGAAAATGTTCTGAAACAAATCCCACAGGTTTCTGGTAAACAATCTCTATTACAACAGATTACAAATATAAATTATACATAATTTCTACATGTACATTTTTACAATAACTGTCCAAATTCCCGCGCGCTAATTGGCTCGTAGCTATTGTCTATAAGAGTACAGACAATAAAAATGACGTCAGATGTAATGCGCGCACTTTCTCAACGAAAAAAATAGCCAATTCCGCTCGCACTTTTTCCATGTTATTGTAAAAAACAAATCGACGGCAGTTTTCTATGGTCTATACTCTTGTAGACCATAAAACAAGATGCCTGCTATACTGGCATTACGCGTGATGCTGGGGCTGATTCATTTATTCCAACTGTATGCTTCGCCGATTGATAAAAGTATCCTTGCTAATGGAATAGTTTGAGTCACGACGATTGCGTTACGTTGTTTCCCTTGTGTTACGAGACTTAGACTTTCACCGGAAGTTTGTGAAATTCCATTACGATAACGTAAGCTTCTCAATGACCTCTTTTCAGTCTCGCGTCGTGGTCTAAGACTGTCAAACAAAGCACGATTCCTTCGCCATGAACTCACCAATTTCCAACGTTTTAAATGTCGAGTGCTTCTTAGAAGTTATTCTTTCAATTTGCCGCTTCAAAATGGTGAAATTTCCGTTTGAAAACGGCACACTTGAGTCCAGAACATGTTATAAACAATATGGCGCCACAATTTAATGCAGTTTTAATGAAGAAATCAAATGATGCGTTGACGTCACACAGGTAAGGGTGAGTGGGTCGCCTCCCTCGCGATATAAGCGACAAGAATGGATTTTGATTGGCCTGCTATTGTTGAAGACAATCAGAACAATACATCCCAAGTAATGTACCGATTGGTGGCTACGACGAAGAAAAAACATTTTTTGACGTCATCGTATAGTCTATAAGAGTATAGACCATAGAAAACTGCCGCCGATTTGTTAAGTGTATAATATTTAGCTATCAGAAGAAAACGCACATTCTGTAAGGGCCTTATGTGCCAGGACAGTGGCAGATCTTAAAACAATCCAAACTAATGATCTACAATCAAGAACAACGGGACTTGAGGCAACTGTTACAAAGTACATGCTATGCTATTACTTTGCAATTTAGTGTGACCCAACTATCCACTTAAAATCCTTTAAAATCCACACCCTCCCCCATACAGTGTTTCCCTAAAGTGCACAATTCATTTTTCTTACTAAGGCTGCACATTGTAAGGGGCGGGGGTCGCCAAACATTATCACGCTCACAAATTGCAGATGAGGCCAGACTAACTGGCACCATAATTTGTTCTACTACTTGACAGTTCTAGGGATAAAGGTACATTGAATTCAATAAAATAATATCATTGTGTCTTGTTCTCTAAGGGTAGGTAAAACGGTTAAGTTTGTTAAATTTATGTCAAGTGACTATCTATTTACTGGAATGTAAAATAGAACTTACAACTTTCTACTTAAAACAATGGTAGTTTTAGTTGATACAACTCATTTGTGGTTTCCACTACAATCCCATAACTCCACTTCACAATTAGCTGTTTTTCCAGGTGATATTTCTATCCCATTGCACTCAAATTCTAGTATTCTGTCAGAGGAAAAATTACTTTCAGTTAATGCCTACCAAGTTTCAAAAGAAGGGTATGTGACAAAGAAACAATTAAAATAACCAGGTTAAGTTGGTATAATTAACCTTTCAGTTTAGTTTATATGGTTTCCATGAAACAACGCAAATTTACTGTTGCTGGTTGATATCAGAATTTGCAAAATAAAATATCTATCAGCATTGAAACTATTAAACTTCATAATTTACCTGACACCTTGGGTAGGATGGTATTCTCCTCCTGAGGTTTCAGTGGCATCGGAAAGGAAATTGGAAATTATAGTTTTACCGCTCTGCAAGGATCAAACAAACAGCCATCGTATGAAAACAAGATGCCTGCTACACTGGCATTACGCGTGATGCTGGGGCTGATTCATTTATTCCAACTGTATGCTTTGCCGATTGATAAGACTATCCTTGCTAGTGGAATAGTTTAAGTCACGACGATCGCGTTACGTTGTTTCCTTTGTGTTACGCGACTCAGAGTATCACCGGAAATTTTAGCCTCCCACGCAGACGTTCTTAGGGCAGGAACGCGTGACGAATCCCCAAGAACGTCTGCGTGGGAGGCTACGGAAAATTTGTGAAATTCCATTACGATAACGTAAGCTTCTCAATGACCTCTTTTCAGTCTCGCGTCGTGGTCTAAGACTGTCAAACAAAGCACGATTCCTTCGCCAGGAACTCACCAATTTCCACCGTTTTACGTGTCGGGTGCTTCTTAGAAGTTATTCTTTCGATTTACCGCTTCAAAATGGTGAAATTTCTGTTTGAAAACGGCACACTTGAGTCCAGAACATGTTAAAACAATATGGCGCGACTATTTAATCCGTCATTAATAAATATATCAAATGATGCATTGACGTCACACAGGTAGGGGTGAGTGGGTCCCCTCCCTCACGATATAAGCGACAAGAATGGATTTTGATTGGCCTGCCTTTGTTGAAGACAATCAGAACAATACATCCCGAGTAGGAGAGGGGAGAGTTTAATGAATAAATTAATGTACCGATTTGTAGCTACTACGAAGAAAAAAAAAAAGAAATCGACCCGTTTTAAGACACGGTATGCCCCCTCGGGGCATCCCGCGTAATAAAACAACTACATGTACATGCATGGTTTATATGAAACAAGCAGGTATATACCCACTTTAACATCGTTTTTTCTCCATTTAAAATTACTAATATGTTTTTTACATAACATAGCACAGATATACTTGTTTCTAAACGTAAAAAAAAATACCTCACAAGGTCCTAATACGAGAATTTTCGCCTTGAACATCCCGAGGTAAACTGTCCTGCTTCTCCGATCTGGAAGAGAAATAATGAGAGGAGATTGGGGCGAGTAAAGGAACGCCTAGCAGTTTGTTGTATTTGGTGAAAAAAAAAAGAGAAATTACTTAGTTTATTACGCGGGATGCCCCTAGGGGGCATACCGTGTCTAAAAACGGGTCGATTTCTTTTTTACGCGGGATGCCCTGAGGGGGCATACCGTGTCTAAAAACGGGACGATTTCTTTTTCTTCGTCGTAGTCACAAATCGGTACATTAATTTATTACGCGGGATGCCCTGAGGGGGCATACCGTGTCTTAAAACGGGTCGATTTCTTTTTTTTTTTCTTCGTCGTATACACAAATCGGTACATTAATTTATTCATTAAACTCTCCCCTCTCCTACTCGGGATGTATTGTTTTGATTGTCTTCAACAAAAGCAGGCCAATCAAAATCCATTCTTGTCGCTTATATTGCGAGGGAGGGGACCCACTCACCCCTACCTGTGTGACGTCAATGCATCATTTGATATATTTATTAAAGACGGATTAAGTCGCGCCATATTGTTTTAACATGTTCTGGACTCAAGTGTGCCGTTTTCAAAGGGAAATTTCACCATTTTGAAGCGGCAAATCGAAAGAATAACTTCTAAGAAGCATCCGACACGTAAAACGGTGGAAATTGGTGAGTTCTTAGTGAAGGAATCGTGCTTTGTTTGACAGTCTTAGACCACGACGCGAGATTGAAAAGAGGTCATTGAGAAGCTTACGTTATCGTAATGGAATTTGACAAATTTCCGCTGATAGTCTGAGTCGCGTAACACACGGAAAACAACGTAACGCGATCGTCGTGACTCAAACTATTCCATTAGCAAGGATAGTTTTATCAATCGGGGAAGCATACAGTTGGAATAAATGAATCAGCCCCAGCATCTCGCGTAATGCCAGTATAGCAGGCATCTTGTTCATTAAACTCTCCCCTCTCCTACTCGGGATGTATTGCTCTGATTGTCTTCAACAAAAGCAGGCCAATCAAAATCCATTATTGTCGCTTATATCGCGAGGGAGGGGACCCACTCACCCCTACCTGTGTGACGTCAACGCATCATTTGATATATTTATTAAAAACGGATTAAATTTGTGGCGCCATATGTTGTGGACATGTTGTGGACTCAAGTGTGCCGTTTTCAAACGGAAATTTCACCATTTTGAATCGGTAAATCGAAAGAATAACTTCTAAGAAGCACTCGACATCTAAAACGGTGGAAATTGGAGAGTTCCTGGCGAAGGAATCGTGCTTTCTTTGACAGTCTCGAGCCACGATGGGAGACAGAAAAGAGGTCATTGAGAAGCTTACGTTATCCTAATGGAATTTTCGAGATTTCCGGTGAGATCCTCTGTAGCGTAACACAAGGCAAACAACATAACGCGATCTTCGCGACTCAAAATATTCCATTAGCAATGATAGTTTTATCAATCGGCGAAGCATACAGTTGGAATAAACGAATCAGCCGCAGCATCTCGCGTATATGCCAGTATAGGCATCTTGTTTTTTTTTTTTTTTTCTTCCTCGTAGCTACAAATCGGTACATTAATTTATTCATTAAACTCACCCCTCTCCTACTCGGGGTGTATTGTTCCGATTGTCTTCAACAGAAGCAGGCCAATCAAAATCCATTCTTGTCGTTTACATCGCGAGGGAGGGGACCTACTCACCCCTACCTGTGTGACGTCAACGCATCATTTGATATATTTATCAAGAACAGATTAAATTTGGCCCCATATTGTTAACATGTTCTGGACTCAAGTGTGCCGTTTTCAAACGGAAATTTCACCATTTTGAAGCGGCAAATCGAAAGAATAACTTCTAAGAAGCACCCGACATTTAAAACGATGGAAATTGGTAAATTCCTGGCGAAGGAATCGTGCTTTGTTTGACAGTCTTAGACCGCGACGCGAGACTGAAAAGAGGTCATTGAGAAGCTTACGTTATCGCAATGGAATTCCCGCAATTTCCCTTGAAACCCTGAGTAGCGTAACACAAGGTAAACAACGTAACGCGATCGTCGTGACTCAAACTATGCCATTAGCAAGGATAGTTTTATCAATCGGTGAAGCATACAGTTGGAATAAATGAATCAGCCCCAGCATCTCGCGTAATGCCAGTATAGCAGGCATCTTGTTACACGTTATGCCCGCAGGGCATGACGTGTGTAGGTTTCGGTCGGGTATCTTTTTCTTCATCGGTGTCATAAATGTGCACATTAATTTATGCATTAAACTCTGTCCTCCCCTAGTAAGGATATATTGTTTTGATTGTCTTCAACAGAAGCGGCCCAATCAAAATCTATTTTTCAGGCACATATCACGAGAGAGGGGACCCACTCATCACTTCTGTGTGACGTCAAATCATCATTTGATTTATTCATTAAAACTAGATTAAATTCTTCCCTCTCCCAGAAGGGATCTATTGTTTTGATTGTCTTGAACAAAAGCGGCCCAATCAAACTCCATTATCTGGGCGTTTATCACGAGGGAGGGGACCCACTCATCTCTACTTGTGTGACGTCAAAGCAAATCATCATTTGGAAAAGTTGTTTTCGTTCAATGGCGGCCACATGTCTGAATTTAAGACTCCGGATCTGCCGTTTTCAGAGAGAAAACCAACCTTTTTCAAGCAGTAAATCGAAATAATAACTTCTAGGTAGTACTCGACAGTTGAAACGGCGGAAATTGGGAGAGTTCACAGCAAAGAAAATCCGCTTCAAAAAACAGATGGAATGATCAACGCGAGGGATTAGAGCTAGAGGAGGCCAGACCAGTTCAGCGGGGTCATGACGTTATTGCATAGTTATTTCTGGTATGATTCCTAGTAACACAACGATAAGTATCACGCAATATATCTGAATAAAACCATTCAGACAATTATTTCAATGGCCAAGGGAGGATATTTTTTAAATATCTGCGAAACATACAATGGGGAATAATTGGGGCTACATTAAGCATTCCGTGTAATGCCATTAGAGGGGCATCTTGTTTTCCGAGATTTTCAGTGGATAAATGACTTTTTTGATAAGATCAAATTCTAACGAAATCGCCGAAAACCGCGTTGAGGGTATATTAGGTTTATGTTACCAAAACTTTTCAGTACTGGAGGAAGTCTTCTAGCCGTCGATGGACTTGTTAAAAATGCGCGCTTTTCATTACGGTTTTTCCTCCTTAACATAAATATCTTATTACTGATATTTTTTTAAAGAAAATATCATTTTTAAATCTTAAAAAATTTTCTGATTGATAAGGTACTTAATAACTATGGGAGTCTTACTTTAATTAAGTAAAACAAAAAAATGGTAAATTTCTACTTTTTAAGAGAATTTAGGAATAGACTAAGCTCTGATGAGAATTTATTAACAAGCAAAGATATCGATATTCATTAAAATAACTTTTTTCTTATAACTTGGATGGTCCATTGGATGAGCCAATCTAAAGTTCTGAGAGGCGCTTCGCGACATGACTTTCTTTCGAAGTGAAATTTTTTATAGAAACAAAATTAACCAATGTGCAGGAATATTCGTCCGATATTGATGTAGCGCAATTAGAATTGTCCTTGAATAAAATGGTATTCCTCCAATCATTTAAAGATGGACAAACTTTGTTAATAATTAACGAGTAAATTTCCACGATTATCAGCAACAATAGAAGCCATACTTCGAAAATGTAAATAAAAAACTAATTACATGAAACCAAATGTATGAGGATAAAACCAAATGTGTACTGGGTTTTAGGTCGATGACTAAAATAACACTAAAAATTAAACATTCTGTTTGTCTTCAGTGGGGAGGGATACTCCGACAAAATAGACACATGTAAAAATAGCACATATTACTGACGCCTATATTCTACGCTTGTGAGTTCTAATAGCTTTTAATAGGTGAGCTAGGCTAAGTAGCCAGGTACGAGCGCAAGATTTGCATGTCGCCATAAAAAAATCTGGCAATAAAAACGTCGAGATCTACTGGCCTGTGTTTGTTTACCCTATTTCTTATGATTCTAAAGTCGGCAAAACTAACGCTTTTTAGAATAAACACCACAGAAGAATTTTAGTTGTATAAAGTTTTGAGTGTTGTTTTCCATTTTTAGAGTATCAGGACGAGACTATTAAATGCTTCCTAGCAAACACGATGGCTAATTTCGAGACTGAAATTCAAGTCTTGGTGAGGCCAGCTACTAAAGCTAGTGTTTTTCTCGTAATTATCATAATTTTAAACAGCAGAAAAACTAAATAGTTCTCCTCAACAATTTGAAAATAAAACACATTAAATTAACACCAGCATAAACAGAAAAATCAATCAGATAAAAGACCTTCAAATTCAAACGAAAGCGGCCTCAAAAAATAATGAAGGCTTGAACAGGATTCAAACCCATGACCTCTGTAGTCTACAGAATTAATATTAAGCCAAGCGGCGGCTGGGAAAAACAAATGAAAGTGAAATGTATGAATATTCAGTAAAATATATGATCTTTCAAATCTTTCACTTAAATAAATTAAGAAAAAACTCATTAATGTACCTCAACGTTCTGATAATAAGAGCTTGGTTTAACTATGAGATAATGTTGTGGAAATATATTATGCATTTTATACGGGAGACTACAACGGATCGTTGCTTCAAACAGGGTTCTTCCATAACCATACAGCATAAATTTTTACTACTGAATTCGAAGCTAGTCAGTTGTACATCATATCTACCTTATAACTATCTCCGCCATCTATTCTAGTTTTTTATAAGATATCGACACAGATACAGTACTCAAAAACTTTTACTCAAAGAAAGAGGTCTGCATTGTTATCCGAAATAACTACGCAAAATAATTGAGATCTGATAAAATTCAGGTACTGCACGGAAATATTCTATATTTGGTTGCAAAATATTAATAATTCAAAATGCCTTATAAACCTACCTCAGAATATTGAGTTTTCCTTAAACATCTTTTAGTTCCTTTTTAAGCTGAGCAAGTTTTGCACTTTTCAGCTCAGTTTCAACGAAACTTTACACATTCTATGATACACTATTGATATAAAACTGACGCACTAACTCTGTTTTAACGAGCTCTTGGAATTATTTGTGCAAGTTTTTAAAACATGACTTTCAGTTTTGTCAGTAAGTTTGTTCCTGGTGGCGTTGAAAGCGTAGGGGCTTACCTCATTTAGGGCTTTGTTAGCAAACTGACATAAAAACAATAGTTCCCGCGCTTAATTGACCCAGGAATGTCATTTGACGTCTAGACGTTGACTCTAAGTACAAAACAACTCATAAAGTTTGAAACAAAAAACAGCCCCACTTTGACAGAACTCACAATTTTTCGGATTTCCTAATGGACAGATCTTTTGTTGGTTGTTAATGTGAAAAAGTTAAGGGTATACACTTTGTAAGATTATACATTTAAATTCAATCGTTTTTTGTTTACAAGTAGACTTCAGAGTTATTAAAAGTACTATATTTTGTGCTAGGGTTTGATTGAATGGGAATCACCTGACACAAGGCAGGTGTGATAAACCATAATTATACACTAAGGTTTGGCAACTCTCACAGTTGTGTTGCGTAGCAACGAAGCAGGTTCTGATACGTGATATTTTAAGGCATGCATATTAGCTTTAAACGTATCCAATCGGTTCCTCGGTTGAGTTTTTCATAGGTTAAAGTCCTTGATGCGAGAGATTTTCCTCCGGGTACTCCAATATTTTTCTTTCTCCTCAAAGACTACCATTCGCAAATTTCAATTCCATCCGGATAGTGAAGCATGGAAAAACGCGTGCGAGCAAGTGACGCTGGGTTTTGATTTGACTTCTAACTAGTTGCGAATGTGGCATAAATCCTTTCAACTAATCGGCAGAACGTCACAAAGCAAGGCAACTTAACTTTCGACTCTCAGTAGCCTCCTTTTAAAATACTCAAATTCAACTTGATATCGAGCTCCAAAGGACACAAACAAAACAAATGAATAAATTTGTTTATCCAATTTCCTTTAGGCCTCGTTTTGAGAGGAGCCCATGGAAAGTCGTCCTTTAGCTGCTAGAGCATTCCTTAGTTACTTGAGGCATATTTGACGCGCATGAGCGGTGACGTAGCAGGACGCCGGTAAAATACCCGGCGTGACTTGCGAGAAACACAACACTGTCTTGTAACACGGGTCACAAGTCCACTTTTGACAGAAATTTTTACAGTTGCGCGTTTTGTGTTTGTCCATTATGTTTTTTTTTATCAATACAGGTAAAACAGATTATTTAAAAAATCTAAGAAACCCCACCCTAACAAGCTTTCTGGGATTAGTTTTTTGTTATCGAACGCGAGAAGGTTGAAGCAAAGTGGTCGCGGAAATTAAGCGGAAGAAGACTTTTAACACAACATAATCACAACAACTCTTGTTGGTGTAAGCTCATCAAAGAAAGGAAAAAAAAAAGAAAAAATAACAGGTAAATTCGCAAAAAATAAAACTGAGAATATGGTGATAACTGTTTAAAGGGCATCTTGTGTATCTGGCAATTAACTAAAAAAGCGCCGTTTACGTAAGTTTAATTGACCAAATTCCTGGCTTTTTTACGAAGAGATATCAGACCAAATAATTTATTGAAGACCATCGAGCTAAGCCAACACTGACTGCACTAACAATAATTACGATCTGACATCCTCTCTTCACAAAATATGCAAATTTTTCCAAGAAATATTCTAGCCGTCAATTTTTAAGAGAACAACTGTTTCATTTACTCGCTATTGTGTTAAAAAATTAGTGCGTTATTTTATTTCTGTAAGATATTTTAAATTGCACTTTTTTAAAAAAAGCTTTCGGACATTAACTTCCATAATTTGAAAGGAAAACATTGAATTGAGTTGCGATTTTTCGTTTGGGGATTAAAAAACATAATAAGAATGAAATTAACTGGTTGTATCTAGCATAATAAACAGCTGTGAGCTTTCATGAAATTTCGAAAAAGTTGATTTATTAATTTTGAAATAAAACAAAAAATATAAAGAGTGGTGATAAAAAGATATAATTTTAAAATTCTTCATTTCTATGGTTTACTAAAATCATATTCTTTTCTAGCTAGCTGGACAATAGAAAGTCAAACTTGTAAAATTTTAATAGCATATTATTTTTCATAAGCGCTCATGAAATAGATCTGGATTTGTTCCCTTTCTTGTGATGTTCAATAATCAATATTATTCGGAAATAAATGTAAACGTCTCTTTAGTTTTGTCTCAGTTTCGGCTTCTGACCAACTGATCATAAGATCAAAATAATATTGTGTCCTTTAGTACAATAAAACTGGCAAAGGAATCGCTTTGAAGCATTCGGCCTTGTGAATACAAATCAAAGAAAGTTACAACCAATTTTCCAACATAGGTGGAAACTTACTTCCATCTCTGGGCTGTTTTTCCGTTCTGTCTTTCCTTTTCGATCTTCCCGAGCTAATTTGATCACGATGTTGCTCGGGCAGTACCCGAGAATGTTTTGGTTTTTCACTATCTGTTGAAGGTTTCGCCGACATAACCAGATGTGTTTGCGAGAGAAGCCAAACACTGGCGCCGAAAGGCGACGCATAGATATTAAATATGCGAGTTTTTAGCCCTCTTTACATATCCTACCGCTATTTTGACATTTGATTTAATCAATCGTATTCTGCAATATAATCAGCATAAAGTAAGACGGCGGATATATTATTTTTGGAACATTTCATTTTATTGGAATGTTAACGGAGTGTTTATTTAAACCCATTAGTTCAAATTAGTAGAAAGCAGGTAAGACTTTATAACCATTTGTCTTAATTTCAATATTTCGGGGTTTTTTTTTGCATTTTATTTCGAGCACCATGTCATTTAGTTCCACGCATTTGTCAAAAAGAAAAAGATAAATCTGTTCGCCGATATCAGTGTACACACAGGCTGGGCTCAAGAGTTTACGAGCACCGCGTTGAGTTTCTTTTGAGGTCTTCTTTCATTTCATTATATGTTTGTGAACTCGTTATACGAAAATAAGAATTTTGGGAAAAGAAAAAAAACAACAACAACAAAATTTAAACAAAAAGTGCAGAATTCAGTCTCATGATTAACTAAGTGTCTAAAATCGCCTTGGCTAAAAAATAGCAAACTTTGAGGACAAATAATCAATGCATAAACTGAGCTCTTTGTATACATGTATACCAAATGCAAACTACCAAACTATGATTAGGCCCCACTGAATATCACTTTCGTGATGTGGGCTCCCTGTATAAAGATTGTTATTATTATTATTATTATTATTATTATTATTATTATTATTATTATTGTTATTATTATTATTAGTATTATTATTATTATTATTATTATTATTATTATTAGTATTATTATTATTATTATTATTATTATAATTATTATTTAACTATAAAAGTTAACGCTAAAAGAGAACGACCACGTTTCGACCGTCCGACGGTCATTTTCAAGTTCAAAATGAGAAGTAAAATATGTGCTTACAATTGTGAAAAAACTAATGAGATACTGACTTGAAAAGCTCTAAGATATTCACATCTAAACAATACAAAAATAATAGCTTGAATGATAAATACAAAGGAACGCTAAAAACGATAAACGGTATTTAAAAGGTATTTAAAAGTGAAATAATTAAACAAATAACTTCGCACGGATCGAGTCGCATTGTTTGTTCAGTTTCGGTTTTAGGTCGCGAATAACCACATCTCGAAGATCAAGCAGTCGAGTTTGTTCTGACACTTTTTCAGGTTTTGAAGTTGCTTTTAATGGTCTCTGGATCCTGTCCATGCTCGTCCTTTACGTGATTGCCAATTGCTGATCGTTTGTGTTCCTCCACACGTTGATGTAAGTGTCGACCAATATAGTCTGCATCGCACAGACCACATTTGAAATAATAAACGTTTTGTTGATTCACAATTGGAGGTTTATGTTCCTTTGGTTTGATTTTGCTCTTAATCTTCTAACTTGTGTAGACAGGATGGACATCAGCATCGATCTTTCGGCTGAGATCACTAAGTTGGTGTCTTACCGCGTTCGCTGATTTCTGGTCTTTGAACGGTAGGACGATTCTGACGAGAGCTCGTTCGTCGGATACCCGTTGTTTAGGACATGCATTCTCAGTAACTTTCGTTTCAATGAAATGTGTGATGGTGTTCTCTACGACGGTTTCAGGATAATGCAAGCGAGAAAAAATCCGTTTAAGACGTTCACGTTCCTGATGGAAAAAATGCCAATTCGAAGAGAGTTTGAACGCCCGGTTTAACATTGTTTTCAGCAGAGAATGTTTGTATTTCATGTCAACATGGCTTTGGTAGTGCAGTAAAAGCCCGGTATCGGTTGGTTTCTTGTGGACCTTCGTGTCTAGTCGGGGGCCATTTCTGATAATCACCATTCCAAGAAAGGGAAGTTTGCCGTTGTCTTCGAGTTCCATTGTGAAACTGACTGAGGGGTGGATTTCATTCAGTGTCGACAAGAATTCAGAGGCAGATGAAACATCGGGCATTTTGCTGAGGGTGTCATCGACATAGCGTTTATAGAAAGCGGGCGTCTTGTTTTGGTTTGTCAATTGTTCTTCGATATTGCACATAAATGTATTTGCCATGAGTGGCCCAAGTGGAGAGCCCATAGCAACTCCGTCCACTTGTTCGTACAGATTTCCTTCAAATTGAAAAAGCTGATTTTTTGTAGCAACCTCTAACAACTCTATAAGGTTGGTTTTTGTGCTGTTAAGGTCGTATTCCTTGTTGAACCAATCGTCTTTAAAAGCTTTCTCCGCTAGGATTTCAATTGTTTCATCCACTGGCACGTTTGTGAAAAGAGATGAAACATCGTATGACACTAAAATATCGTGTTCGTCGATTTTCGTCCCATAGATCATCAGCAAACGAGAAGATGTCATTAACGGTGTGGTTATTGACGGACAAAGGTTTTAACTTTTGATCCAGCCACTTAGCAAGTTTATAGTTGTAGGTTCCTGTCGCTGACAGGATTGGACGCACCGGTAGTTTCTTCTTATGGGTCTTCGGTAATCCATACAGGTGTGCGAGCCTAGAGCCCTTTTGGATCAGTGAGTCGGCAACGGGTTTGGGTAGGATTCTTTTCACGATGGAGGACAGTTCCTTCTCCTTTTGAAGCAATGGGTGGTAATGCTTCGGAGGCCTTCCCTTTGTTTTTGGTCTTTCAAGGCTGATGGGTATAAATTTTGATTCGTCACTGATTGATGATTTCCTTCCGCGAAGTTATTTGTTTAATTATTTCACTTTTAAATACCTTTTAAATACCTTTTATCGTTTTTAGCGTTCCTTTGTATTTATCATTCACGCTTTTATTTTTATATTGTTAAGATGTGAATATCTTAGAGCTTTTTAAGTCAGTATCTCATTAGTTTTTTCACAATTGTATATAAGAACATATTTTACTTCTCATCTTGAACTTGAAAATGACCGTCGGACGGTCGAAACGTCGTTCTCTTTTAGCGTTAACTTTTATAGTTAAATCAATTTCGAAACACTTGTTGATTCGTATTGAAATCTAGGGCAATTACTGAAAGTGAAAAGGAAATAGAGGTTTTATTCCAGTTGCGCTCGTTGGGTATGGGATGATTATAGGCCGGCACAGCGCTATACGCCTCTGGTGGCCATTTATCATCTTAAGGTCAACACGCGCTCGCAGAATTATTGCTAAGTACTGATTCGGGTTTGAGTAGCCAATCAGAGTGCGAGAAGCACACTATCCATGACTTGTTGTATACTAATTGAAACTACATCACTGGCGAGTACTTATAATAACTATTAATCTTCTAACTAGACAAATATTGTACCACACCAAAGTACTTCTCAATAACTTCACTTAAATGGTCACACTAAGGGGTGCAGGATCAACCATCCTTTCAGTAGTTACGCTTTGTGATGTCATCTACAGACTCAGGACTGTGTGCAGCTTCTTCTGTTGAGCAGTTTTCTTTTGAATGTTTACATTTTAGGATTTGACAGCGTAAACAAAAGTACTTTAAAAAAAAAAACTACTCGTGCAATAGCTTTCCTTTGAATGGTCACGCTTGACAGTCTGGCGTGTGTGAGGGTCTCATGCAAGGAATGGATGGAGTTCCAAACCACTCTCGTGTTTTTTATTACTATTGACACACAAAAATCGTAGGCACTGGGAACGAGGGTTTAAACGTGTCATGTTTGGATAATCTGCTCATTCCCAGGCCGACTTAGATGGCGCATGCTCATATCACGTACCTTCAGATCTTCGCCTTGCGTGTTGTTCTTCGTAACTTACTGCCGAAGGACGCCGCTGTTCCTCGTGAGTTCGACTAACTACCGACGGGCGTCTTTGATCTTCGTGAGTTGTTCGGCTTCCTGCGGAGAGACGTCTGTTCGTATTTCCTAGGAAGAGAGTATTAAAACAAAATTTTCTGCCCTTTGCCGTGATAGGAGGATTCATGTCTTTGAGTGCCATTGATGGACTAGCACTGATAATGGAATTTCTACACTGCACAGTTTACCCAACTTACCGACAGGGTTTGCACCGCCGCTGCTCCTACGACGTCGGAGCTGATCTTCTGTGTTGGCTGGGCGTCCTGTGTGAAAGAAAAATTAGCTTCGACGCAGCTCATATCAGCATGCAGTGCGTTATGTTGTGCGCAGGCGTCTGCTATTTTCTTTCAGAGCGGTCAAATGGGAGACACTTATGCGGATGCTAGCAGGATGCTTGTCATCGAACCTACTCCAATGAATCTCCTTTATCTCCTTATGTTTCCTTTCGGAAACGAGAGTTTGTAGAATTTGCACTGTCTTTTGTATTTCTCTATCCCGACTAACTTACTGAGTTTTTTCTATGGGAACACAACAAAGCCATCTATTGACGGCCTTCAGAATGACACATCTGTGCCGTAAGATAAAAACTGTATTACACTGTCACAATTCATAACTGGATGTGAATGGTATTCAAAAGTGCCAATTAAGCCAATTTGGTTTTGACATAGCGCGTTATTTACGATGAAAAACAAACAAACAAACAAATATACAGAAACAGCACAGTACCCAGACTCATGCTTTGTGGACGATAGCAAGCGAGCTCCAACCCGTGCAATCTACCATTTTAAAACACGTTACCAATTTTAACGTTTCGATTCTCGGTCAGAATTATACCCGCTTGCGTGCCGCTCCAGAATTGATAGATTTTTCTAATTTTGTGCTTTTTTTTTTAACGATTATATCTGAAAATAAATCCTGAATATGCTGGGGATGTAACTTGAATATTCAGTAACACTTTAACAATTTCACAATTCGAGTTAGTCCTCATGTATTACAATTATGTTTGCATGATTCTGTTAATTCAGGAACAAAATAGAAATGAAAGATAAAACTCTTATTCAGGATCGTATCATAGCGAGCTTGTTCAGCGTGCAATTGGTCTTGCCTTCTTAATTACTTTAATTCGACTTGGTCGTCACTCGATGGCAAAAATACAGCAATAATCCAAAAATATATATTTAACAATACTTCACTCTGAACAGACTGAAGGTAATAACTAGACAGTATTTTGCATTTGTCTGAAAGAATAAAGATCATACCATTTGGAATCCTGGAATCCATTCGTACTTCTGCTGCTAAAAAAAATAATCACCTTTCGAATTGCTCTTGCAGAGGAAATTATCAAAACTAAAATTGAACCAGAGCAATCTTTTTGTCACAAAGGCCGAATGATAAATTTATTTATATTTCAAAAAGACGAACTAAAATTTGCATCCATAATTAGGCAAAAGTGTCGGCAGAGCAGGTCCATTGTCGGAACTAAAAGGAGATCGTAAATGACTTTTATGTAAAGAATCGATTTCTTTACCCAGAGCGTATTTGGTCGTTGATTTGTCCCAACATTTTGAGAACACAAATCTTTAATTAGAGTTTTTAGCGATTGACTACTTGATTTACATACATCACCCACTGAGTTTAACAATAAAAATGTGTTTCGTCAGGAGAAATTCATCAAATGACCTTGACTAAAACATTTGTCATCCAGGTAGCCAAAAAAAGCTGCATATTTTATGTGGAATTAAATATTTATGTATTTTCGGCTAGATCTTTTCCTGTCAGAAACGGAACAAGATTAGCAAACATAAATATGTTGTGCCGCTAACGTTATTAAGGAAGCGAAATTAGGCCGAATTACTAACAAGCGGGATTACACGACCAAACGAGTAGAAATATCGTAAAAAAAAAGTACTACAAATTAGCGGCTGACTCAGCTCAGGTTCAAGAAAGCTATCCACCGATAATACAAAGATCGAAATTTTTTCGCGTGCGGCGGATTATTCCTTTCAATGGTTTAAAAGGTAAAAGCATCAAAGTATAGAAGACAAATTCATCCTTCTATTAATCCAATAAAGCGAGCTCGTTTGCACTTTATTGCCAGTTTAATGTAGAGCAGGTGTAAACAGGTTTGTCCTCATATGCCGAATATGCCGACAGGAGTGACTTGTCCCCAGTCCCCTCTCGAAATCTCTCGCTGCGTGTCAAGATTTAAGAATAACTAGAGAATTGAGATGAATCAGTATTTGAGAGGACCGAACGTTGTCTCAACTTGAGCCTGTACATCGGCCCCCGCTTAAGCAAACACCCTACAGGATACCTTTTGATATATAAAGCCGTTTCAATTCAGTTTGAAAGTAATTTCGTGTTTTGCGTTGGTTTTGCTTGATAGAGAATTAACAACGCTCTGTGATTGGCCACTTTCTCAGCCACTGAAAAGCAAAAACCAACCTGAAGCAATCGTGATTATCATGCACGTGTTTTCCCGGGCTTGGTGACGCTTACATGTAGTTGTACATGTGATACAGTCAACTCTCTCAAAGCGACCACTTCTCGTAAGCGACCACCTCCCGGAAGCGACCACTTCGTAAACAACCGTTTTGTTTCTCAGTTAAATACTGTTTCAAGAGCTCTCTCATAGTAAAAGTTTCATTCCCACTCGGGACAATCATCAAACATAATTACACGCCCCACACATTCAAGAACAAAACTTCTCTTTTATTTACACCTTAGTACATGGTATGTTTGGTATGTTACAAATCTACTTGCAAGTACTTCCTGAGATCCTAATTTCCTTGCGACATTCTGGACATGATATGACATCTCGACGTGGACTCGCTCGATGAATCCCGTTCAGACATTTAAGACAAAAGCTGTGCAATCAAGGCAGCTGTTTTGGCCACCACTCAAATTTCTAAGGGACCGCGACCACTTTTTATGCCAGAAATTTGACATATTCTTTTGTTTTCTGTTTCCGGTAAGCGACCACCCAACATATCTGAGTAAATAATTACTCAGAAGCAACAAAAGTTCAATTTTTAATGACGCTACCCCGGAAAACTGACAGTTTACAGACAGAGAAGATTACTATAATTAGATCTGTAGGTAAATGGGAATTGTTACAGTGATCTGTTCCAAAATGTTACACAAAGTTTCGTTAGAAGAATGAATAGATGTAAAAAAATCAAATAAATTAGTTTCTATTTGCCTAACGTTTGCTGCTACAGTAATATTTTTAGGTAATTGATTTTTCAGTCCAGCATTAGGCTCATTTTGTTGATCTTTCCCGTAAGCGACCACTTTGTCGTGCACCCAGGGTGGTCGCTTACGAGAGAATTGACTGCACGTGGTGCGAAGTCTCTTACCCCAGGGGGGTACTCCAAAAAAAATTGGGTAGGGATGTGCGGCCCGCTTCTTAAAACCCTTACCCTATTTATGACTAAAATCTGCGATTTTCCCTACCCTATTTATGACCTGAAGTAGCTTCTTCTAAAAAAAATCGAACCCATGACTAGAGTGCTAAAATCTATACCCTATTTATTACCAAAATGGTGGCAAAATGGCTAAAAGCGATACCCTATTTATGACCAAAACAGCCGAAAAACCATACCCTTTGGCGCCGCACATACCTATATAGCCCATAAAAGGGAGTACCCCCCCCCCCGGTCTCTTACCAAGTTCAAAGAAAAAGGCATGCAGCCTTGATAACCAGTTTTAGAAAACTGAAGGTTTATCTGTATCCAGTAACGGTGATATTGTTGTTGCTGATACAGGGAGTGACAAAGTAATGGTATTATTGATAGTGGAAATTCGTGCAATTGTAGCCTGCGAACGCAGACGTATTTCCGGTTGTCGCTTCTCTCTTATTTTTCGGCGGCGAGAAGCGACAGCCGGAAATACGTCTGCGTTTGCAGGCTAGAGTAATCGTTGAGAGACATAAAACGTTTTATTGTCATGTCTACTTATATGAGACTGCCTTAGGGCTTAGGGCAACGTTTGAGAGATTTAATTTTCTGCATCTGCTCTCTTTGAGAGGTTTTAACCGCGACGCTTTGATAAGTTTACTTTCGCTAGGCTTCTTCGGGGATAAAGTTTTCTCATATCAAGCGGATGAATTCGAAATTCTGTCGGAATCGAGCATTTTGAAAGCGAAATTACATTTCTGGAGGATTAGAGCCAGCACAAGTTAATTATAGATGAACGAAACGATCAATCATCACTTAAACGTTTAGCTTCGTGCTAAGGAAAGTATGGTGACAAAAAAGCCCCTCCCTCCTCTCCCTTTCAATCTCCCGCTGCCCTCCCCTACTCAAAAGTCTTCCCTTTCAGCCCTTTTAGAGAAAACACTGACACTACCGGGCAAAGGACGCAAAGGGCGTATGGAAGTTTATTTGTGCATTGTGTGACGTGTGGAGTGTAAAGAGGAGGCCGTGTCTTTTTGGATGTGTTTTGAAAAATCACCTGAAATAAAACATCTCCGTACTCGAGGCGCACCGCGCAAGAAAAAGGTGAATTCAATATTAGCAGGGTATTGCAACACATGATCGATGAAAATCACAGAAAAAACAAACATTTACTTTAGTCACCCGGTGGCCTTAGTGCATGATGTAAAAACATCTTGACAGCTTCTTAAAGGTCATGCTTTCTTGAGCACATAAAAAAATTCAGGATGTTTTTAAACCATGTAACGTCAAAACATTGCAATGTTTGATGATTGTTCGGAGTGGCAGTGAAACTTTTATTTCTGCATTTGGACTTAAATGTTTTGAAAATAAGAAGAAAAGCAACATGTTTGCCTTCTATTCTACCAGCACTTTTTGAAAATGTTCTCTCTGTTTTAATTTAAAAATGGAAATGCGTTAACTAGTAATTGTGAGGCCGTATGAGCAGCTTGCCTTCTTGCAAATAAACACGCCGTTCTTGGTTTGTCAGACTGAGAGCAGTTGCTTTGTAACAGCATACCCCACTTTAGGTTTTGACTGGGTCCACAATTTCGAGCTTGGGTACAGACTTTGACAGCTTGTATACAGCGGGCGGAGGTTTCGTGCGCGAACAACAAACCATAGATCTGTATCAATACTTTCCCGTAGCCAGCTTACGAGAACAAGGAGCCCAGCTCTCGTTTCCCGCCGAGGCACTTTCAGCTTATTTGTACCTTGTCTTCACACGTATCCTGACTAGTCTGTGAGGCAGGCAGTCTCCCTGACCACTATTAATTAAAGAAATAAAACAACTTGCGCTGTAGTGAATTTTTCAAGGAAGGAGCAATTCGATGTTTATTCAAATTCGCTTTAACATATGTTTAATTTTATGGCGAAGGGCTTTTCTCAAATACTTCATTGCATTCTCAGCTTAAAAATAAGTCTTTCAACTCTGATATGAAATATTGTTATTTGCATTCTCTCCCGTTAGAACACAGGCGCAGTAAGTCCAAAACCAGTGAGGAATCTTTTGGCAAAGAAAATAACGCCCGAGGAGCCGAAACGTTTTCCTTTTCCCGAAAACGTTTTCACCCTGGTCCCGTCCCCATCGTCTACAAAGGCCGTTGAAAACAGCGGTCTGATGTGACAATATATTGACAACTTCTTAAACACGCAATAATTCTTAGAAATACAGGATAAGTATTCTGCCAACTAACTGTCATTGTGATTGGCTAAATTTCATGACTGATAGCCAAATTCCCATCACGTGACAAGGCTCACGGCATCAGAGCTCTCGCATCAGTGTCGTTAAATAGGATCGTCTGGCGCACGGAATAATTCACGACACAGACGGGCCCAGCATTTAGTTTATCGTAGAGTCTATTTGTGAACATTTCCTCGCTAAGTTTCTCTTTGGATTAGTGATTTGACTGATTGGCCGGCGTAGTGAACTGAAATAAGTAAGGTAAGTTCGTGAAGTTTAATTTAATGTGCTATTCCTGTTGATCAGTTTATAAGACACACGAACTCACGAAGCGATTATGATCGATCAATTGTGTCGCAGCGGTACCTCGCTCATTTGATCTACAAACAGGGGATCTAGCAGAGTTTAAGCAAGCAATTTGCCTGTTATGTCAAACAAAATTGTGTAATGGCGCTCGGTAGTTGAGGCTTGAGGTAAAAAAATGAGAAAAATGTGAAATTGCGAATACTACGTTGTCTCACCGTCACGCACAGACTGAAAAAAACTAAAGGTGGCTGCTTTTCTCTTCCCTCCCCCCCCCCCCCCCCACACACACACACACACACACACCTACGAGGCCACGAGGCTTACCATTTTTCTTTCTTCCCAAAACTGAAATTGCCATCATTTTTCAGGCGTGACCATGGCGTCTGCGGAAGAAGCTCTACGGTCTACGAATGCAAAAGCCAACTTTCAGCGCTTAACCCGGCTACTGATGCGTGGCGGTGTGGTGTTTTTAAGAGAAACATTTGACTCAATTTATTCGCCGGCCAACCTTCCGATAATCCTTGGTACTTCTAAGGTACAGACACTCCTGAGAAGCGCTAGACTTTCCAGGGTGGAGTGGAATTGCTTGTACCCATCGCCAGGGTTGTACGGCAAGTCCACCGACTTCGACATCACTCTAACATTCAGACTACTCCGAACAATCTGCAACCTAACCCCTCCTGCCACCGGATGGGACAGCCTTCCAAGCAGCACAGACCACACTCTTGAAGCAGATTTAGCACGAGTAAAATATTATCGTAATGAAGTCTATGGCCATAGAAGCACCATGGAAATATCTGACTCCGAGTTTGTTGATCTTTGGAGAGAAATCAGTGAGGCATTATTGAGAATTGCTGCAGGCATCAGTCATGTTAAAAGAGATGAGTGGAAAGAGGCCATTGAAAAATTCCTTAATGATCCCCTTACCCCAGACGGGGACAGATGTGTTGAAGAGCTCAGCCAGTGGTACAAGTATGACTTGGATGTTAAAGATGCTGTAGAGAAACTGGAGGAAAGCCTTCAGGAGGTTCGGGGCTTGCTGGAAGAGAAGCTGAACACCGCTTTAAAGCAATCCAAGGAAGAACTTCAACAGGAACTTCGAAGCATACGAGAAGACGTGAGCCAGTTGCAACATTCTGTAGGTTAGTAAAAGATGATTTTTGATTTTGCTATTCAATGACGATTAAATTTATCGCAGCACATTTTCCATTTAGGGGAAGTATGCTGTCGATTTATCTGTTTTTGGTTAACCTTTTATAATAATGTCTCTGCCCTGAAACCATGAATTTTAATGATTGTGTTTTCAAGGAGTTCAAGGCAATCCCAGTACAGACAGGCATGTTTAGCGAATTCGGTAAATCTTGAACTTCTCTATTTACACCTCAGTTACATTAAGGTACCTTTTAAACGTTTCCTCAGTGCAGTAGCCTTTTAGTCTAAGATCATTTTTTATAATTATATATAACTTCTTTTAAAATTTCAATTACTGTGTGAGATCAAGTAAGCCAAGGGATGGCCGAAGGAGGGTACACAAGAAGAACAGTGTCGTGTTAAAATTGACAACCTGAATTATGGAGAAATATCGCAAAATTCGTGACGGCAGCCTTCCGAGCTTTTTTTCTCGCCTAAGGATCGCTTATGATGGTAGTAAAAATCATGGCCAACAAGCCGCGACTGGGCGCCATTTTGCTTTTAACTTCAGATTGCGTGGTTACCCTGCAATTTTTTTTAGATTTAACCTGAATCATAATTCAAATTGAAAAAAAGTGTGAAAGCCTCAATTATATGTCAGTTTAACATAATTAAAGTTTAGTATGAACACGACTGAAGATAGCGGATTTAATTAAGAGATAATGACGATATTTCCAAGCCAAGCTGGTCTCTTAGTAGTCAAATGCTGTCTTCCTAAAAACCTTACTGTAATTTACAAGGATAGAATGCCAAACCAAAAATCCGAATGAATAACACGGGTAGAGTAGTCCGTAGCTTAAAAACGAACTCGACAAGAAACTCTGACTAAAAACGTAAACAAAAACGTAGACAGGTCAATTTTCCATACAAAGTTCAACTGACGTGATCACTTAGCGATTAAGCTGATAAGACGAGTGTCAGTTACGAGCTTGCAGCGCAGCGCAGAGTAACGATTTGACAATTTGACGATCTGTCGATATCATATGTCGGTTCGAACTGAAATACAATAATGCAAAACAACCGAACTTAACTAACGTATATAAACATAAAATTAAGATAGACAAGCAATTAAAAATAAAATAACAGGTGAAACTGAAAGATACTAATCTGTACTCACTACAGTGCGTAACAAATTGAAGTAAACTATGCAGTGATAATCGATCCTTAAACAGTTTACGACCAATAAAAAACTAATTACTTGATGATACAGACCTAGCAAAAAATAGTAATACAGCGTTCCGAGTATACGAAAACTAAATTGGCAAAGATACTCCTAAAATCTAGTAACGAATAAAAACCTTAGACTGAAACTAGTAACAATAAACCGCATTACAGAAAAACTAAAAACAAGAAAAAGACAGTACTTACTTTGGTTTGCACACGCACTAAATGAAGAGGACTGATACCAGTGTAGATAGAGTTGAGTGGCCCGATTGCCGAGTAGTAGTAGTAGTTAACACCGTAGACTGTACACCAGAACTGATCTAACTAAATTGAAAGCTTGCTTATCTAACAAAGGCGTACGTGCGCAGAAAAACCTAGAGGTTTTCGCATTTCCCTAAGAGACATAGCAGCTATGGGCTAGTCAACCACCGGTAAGGTGTAAGTGCTAATCTAATTGATAAAAATAACAATTACGCGGTAAAATCTAAGACATAGTAACCTCCAAAAATAAAGAATGAAAAATTAAATAAAAACATCACGTTTCAAAACCAACACTTACATCGGATGCAATAAATATAACGCAAGGCTACAATGGGCTCATTTCAAGGTTGTGTGCTTAGTAACCCGGTCTTTGAGTGGAAGCGAGGCTTTGGTACAAACCTAGTTACGATGCTAAACAGTTTTGAACGTGGTGTCCAAACGAATGCAACATGTTTGATGTAACATTTGGACTCAAACATGCCCAAAGATTACTTTTATTATTATTATTATTATTATTATTATTATTATTATTATTATTGTTATTATTATTACTCGGGCCGCGAGGCGCCGAGTTAAGTTCTCGGTCGCGTTCTTTTTTATTTATTTTGTTTGTTTGTCGCGATTGTCCAAGAGATAATGCATAAGACTTTGTATATGACCAAATGACGTGTCACATACAAGATGGCGGTTGCAAGACAAATGACTAAATACAATAATTAACAATTATTCCACGAGCGTACGTTGGATATGAGATGATAGATAGCCAACGAGGCGCGTAGCGCCGAGTTGGCTATAATCATCTCATATCCAACAAGCGCAAGTGGAATAATTGTTTTATTAAAAACAATCAAGAAATATTGCTAGATCTTACTGATTTTGCTGTGCAAGAACAACCAGCAGGCAATTTAATGGTCGCCATTTCTCAGCCATGGTATAATGGCTCATATACCATAGCCGCTAAGCCAATCAAATCCCTCGAATTGCATTATACGATGATCCAGTTTTTAATAAAGAGAAGTATCTCGGAAATTCTTAATTACTACTTTAAATCATTTCTGTCCAAACCTCTCAATATCCGGAATTGAACAACGATGACGGAAAACCATTGCCACCACAAGATTTGGTAGAAAGCGTAGAACACTTGAATGTGGCCTTCACGATGATCATACCGGAAATTGCGATCTTTTGGCGTCATCATGACCCGGGGTCACACATATACATATCTGACTAACAGTTAGTATTGAAACATAATCAATGTACAAATGGTTTCTGTCTCCAAATCAAAGGTGAAAACGTAAGGATTTATGTCAGGGAATTAAAGCATCCCCGTATGAAGCACAAGGTATTCTACTTGACAAATGTCGTACTGCAAATAATGCAGTCCTATCTGGTGGTTACTCATTGCCTCACTATATCTCTGTATTGAGGGAGTTAGCGATGCTGGAGGTTATCACTGCTAAAAGATCGTAGGCTTAAGCACCACGCGGTCAAATATGGCCCGAGTTTAAGCTGGTAACAGCTTCAATTCTTGTTTTTATTATTATTATTATTATTATCATTATTATTATTATTATTATTATTATTATTATTATTATTATTTATTATTATTATTATTATTATTATTATTATTAAAGGCAGTATGTCAACAATGAATGAATGCCAGATATATGGAAAAAAAAAACACACACACACACACACACAAGGAGCTAGGCGGAAACCCGTGGTTAGCCCTGCGTCTAAATTTACTAAATAAAAAAAAAATCATGTGATAAACGAAGAAAATCAATAAAAAAAATTAAAAAAATGTTAGTAAAAAAATATTGAAATTTTAAAAATCTTAAAATGGTCTATGCTTAATCTTGCTATTAGCTATAGGTGGATGCAACGGGAGTTTGAGCATCTTAATCTAGCACAGGACGTTGACGTCTTATTAAAAGCATAAGCGGAAGAAAAAACAAGTATAAAAATTACAGGACCGAGATTTTGGCGAGGCATCTATCTAATTAAAATAATAATAATAATAATAATAATAATAATAATAATAATAAACTATTATTATTATTATTATTATTACTATTATTACTATTATTATTACTACTTTGTCATGGATCAGGGCAAGGGTGTCCTTTGCGTTGCTGAGATCAGCATTACTATGCTTAAGACGTTCGCGAGCTACAAGGAGGATCCATCTAGAATTGACGGACGTTGACTTTGACATCGAGAAGAGACATGCAAATATTCGTTAAAAACATTGAGAACATGATTTAATTTCTTAGTTTTACTTATTTTTCTTGGTAGCCTTCCATTTGATGTTGGTTTTTATTTCTTTTTTTTAAGATTTTTAACTTTGTTTATATTATTGATCGATCAACGTCTTCGAAAAAGTTTTTGTATGGATATTCTTAGCATGAACTGCAGAATTATGAAGCGTTTTTACACGGAATGCTCGCAGGGCATGACGTGTCTAGGTTTCGGTCGGGTATCTTTTTCTTCATCGGTGTCATAAATGTGCACATTAATTTATGCATTAAACTCTGTCCTTCCCTAGTAAGGATATATTGTTCTGATTGTCTTCAACAGAAGCGGCCCAATCAAAATCTATTTTTCAGGCACATATCACGAGAGAGGGGACCCACTCATCACTTCTGTGTGACGTCAAATCATCATTTGATTTATTCATTAAAACTAGATTAAATTCTTCCCTCTCCCAGAAGGGATCTATTGTTTTGATTGTCTTGAACAAAAGCGGCCCAATCAAACTCCATTATCTGCGCGTATATCACGAGGGAGGGGACCCACTCATCTCTACTTGTGTGACGTCAAAGCAAATCATCATTTGGAAAAGTTGTTTTCGTTCAATGGCGGCCACATGTCTGAATTTAAGACTCCGGATCTGCCGTTTTCAGAGAGAAAACCAACCTTTTTCAAGCAGTAAATCGAAATAATAACTTCTAGGTAGTACTCGACAGTTGAAACGGCGGAAATTGGGAGAGTTCACAGCAAAGAAAATCCGCTTTAAAAAACAGATCGAATGATCAACGCGAAGGATTAGAGCTAGAGGAGGCCAGACCAGTTCAGCGGGGTCATGACGTTATTGCATAGTTATTTCTGGTATGATTCCTAGTAACACAACGATAAGTATCACGCAATATATCTGAATAAAACCATTCAGACAATTATTTCAATGGCCAAGGGAGGATATTTTTTAAATATCTGCGAAACATACAATGGGGAATAATTGGGGCTACATTAAGCATTACGTGTAATGCCATTAGAGGGGCATCTTGTTCTTTTTTTTTTCCGATACCGATTTTTTTAATCACCTTTCTGTATTTGTTATTTGTTTTTCTACTAATAAAGTATTGTTATTTAAAATATTGTTATTATTATAATTATTATTATTATTATTATTATTATTTTAATTAGATAGATGCCTCGCCAAAATCTAGGTCCTATAATTTTTATACATGCTTTTTCTTCCGCTTATGCTTTTAATAAGAGTTGTTTTTTTCGTCATTAAGGACCATAATTTGATTTCCGAATGTATTTTTAGCGATGATAGATCATATGATTTTTTATTACGAATAAGAATACTATTGTAACTTGATGAGATTTATTTTTCTTCCTTTTTTTTCAAAAAAAAATTATACTTGAAAATAGTCTCTTTTTTTAATCGACAAGAATTGTAAATAGGTTTGAATAGCTCTTTTTTCTACTTTTAACTTGTAAATAAGAATTTGCTTGGAATAATTTAATAAAGAAATTATTATTATTAATTAAAAAAATATTATTATTATTATTATTATTATTATTATTATTATTATTATTATTATTATTATTATTATTATTATTATAAGTGAACCGGCTAAAAGCAATATATAATTAAATATTCATAATGCGAAGAATCAATGTATTGTTTGTTAGAATGACTGTGGTTATTGACTACTGTCATCATTCCTTTGATCTGTCTGGTTGATAATGTACATGTACGTATGCTTTAACAGTCAACACGTACATGTATATCCGTAACGTACTGTAAGGAGACGTTCAATGTTAAACACTAAAATAAAATACAGCTATCACTAAGTGATCTTTAATACAGGAAGACTGATGTGTTCAGTCTGTCAGCAAAACCCTGAAATGGGCATGCTTTTGCATTGAAATGAAGCTATTACATGTATAACATATGAGTTTAGTTTGAAAATTATTCTTGCTTCAGATAGGCTGCATTAGTTAAAGTGCAATAAAAAATCATGGATTTACAAAAAACAAACAAACAAAAAGGGTATTAAAGTATTATATATTTCTGCACTATATTGCTAATCAGTGTGGTTTACAAGACAAATGACAAAAGGTTAATTAATGGCATGAGGCAGTTTGGAGCAAATTGTTTGACAAGAGAAAATTTAATCAAACAATAGATGGAGCCGGGGGGGTACGCAGGTATATTAGTAACAGAGATGAACGGATGACATGAAATTGTTACACCGATGAAAAGTCGAATTAGGCTAGACCCTGACCAAAAACAGTCCAATGGCCCAGAATGCAACCGAAAAAAGTCCCGAAGTAGCAATCGCTGAAATTGCAGCCTGCTAGCAGAGCCTTTCTTTTGCTTGCTTGATTTTGGCGTTCTCGAGAACTGAAGACTCTGCATGAATCGAGTAAGATGTTTATTGTGCAAACAATCTCGTTCCCAGAGGCTGACCAAAAGGAACGCAGCTGAGCCGCAAACAAAGGACTTTAAGGCAGTTGACTGCTGTATTGACAAATCATGTAATCCGTGGAACATACCAATTATATTAGGGGTAATTAAGAAGCAATTCCTTGTTTTCTAGTATAAATTGCCACTAGGAAAATACTTAAAGAACAATTGTCAAGAAACCTGTCAAATAAAACTCGGTCGTGTGTAGAAGAATTCGTTGCAGAAACTAAGGAAAACATATCAAGAAAGCTTGTTAGAAGTTTAAATGAACAAATTTAACTTAGAACCTGTACACATGAACTATTTAAAATTGTCAAAACATTTGTCAAAAAAAAAAAAAACCGTGTGGACCCTTCTTATGGTTTATTAGTTGCTTCCGGGGTCGAATCATCCTCGGAGACCCAGGGGCAGTTAGTCCGGCAGCGGGGATTTTCGTTGGCGAAAGTTAACTGTAAGAACGAGACGAGCCCCTGGGCAATTACTCTTATAGAACCAGTTCTAGAAGCGTTTGAATTCCCCGCTTTTGATTGGGCAAAAAATGCCCAATCAAAAGCGGGGAATTCAAACGCTTCTGGAACTGGTTCGGTAAGAGTAATTGCCCAGGGGCTCGTACCGTTCTTACAGTTAACTTTTGCCCACGAAAATCCCTGCTACTAGACTAACTGCCCCTGGGTTTCCGAGGATGGGGTCGGATATGTTTGATAAATAATGGCCTGATGATAAACTTTTAAGTCATACTGTATGTTTTAACAGATCACGGAGGTCCTGCCAAGGTGGGAGATGTTGCACATGGACGGAAGCCGCGAGTTGTGTCTTCATTTGGCACATACGGTTCATTTGCTGAAAAAAATGTTAGCATGTTAGACATTGAGGAGGACGGTTCATTAAAAACTGTTTTTAACAAACTTGAAAAGCAGCAATCAGAAGTAGAAGGAAAAGAAATTAGTAAAACAATTTCTGGGTTTGAAGGAATTCATGTCCGTGCCAGTTCTTTTGAGGTTCCGATCCAAACCAGGCGGTTCAGACCTGTGCTATCTTTTGGAGAATTTGGTGAGTCAGTTGGAAAGCTTAATAGGCCATGTGGAGTTGCAGTGAATAATCGAAATGAAATAGCAGTAACTGAGTTTTGTAACCACAGGGTATCGGTATTCAGTAGTGACGGTACCCACTTGAGATCATTTGGTAGACAGGGACGTAATCCGGGTGAATTTAACTACCCTTCAGGGATAGGTTTTGATAACAATGGTAACATTATTGTGGCGGACCGTGGCAACCACAGGGTCCAAGTGTTCAGTGGGAATGGTAAGTTTCTTTCCAAGTTTGGTGAGGAAGGATTCTTCGGTCGCCCGCTTCTGATTCCTGAAGGTTTATCTGTCACCAGTAACGGTGATATTATTGTTGCTGCTAAACGTGACAAATTAATTAAGATATTTTCCCCTCGTGGGCAGTTCAAACGTAAATTTGGGGGACAAAACTCCTTTTCCCTTCCCTGTCAGTGTATCCAGACGGAACAATATTTTATAGTCTCAGACGAGCGCGAACACTGTATCAAAGTCTTTGATCTGGGGGGAAATTTTGTGTTTAAATTCGGTAAGGAGGGGAACAAGTAGGGTGAGTTAAATTCTCCTGGTTACTTGTCGGTTAACAAAGACGGGCATCTGATGGTTTGTGATGCAAGGAATAACAGGGTTCAGTTGTTTGAACTGAGCGGAAAGTTTGTAACAAAGTTTGGAAGACAAGGAAGCGAGACAGGAGAGTTTGATTATCCTACGTCTACAGCAAATCTTAGTGATGGGAGGGTAGTTGTGTCAGACTGCTTTAATCACCGAATCCAGATATTTGAGCTCATATGATATCTCACCTTTGAAACAACATCGATAAAATACTCATTGTTGATTCAGAAATTTCTGTATTTTTTTTATAAAAGACGATTTTTAGAAATAGTTATATTTGTACCGTTTTCCAGAGGTTAGTAGCAGGTTACATCTCGTGTTGCTTTTATTTGATTGTTTTTCTTGGGCAACAGAGATTTTGTAAATGAAGTGCTGTGGAGCAGTTCAAAACTAACATGTTATATGACATTTATCGCATTCTAGTAATCTACATTATATATTGTTTAATATTGTAGTACGAAACAGTTGTGTTTTTTGCTTGTAACAGGTTTTGTTGATGAAACGTTTTTAGGGGGCTTAAAAGGCCAAGATTATTCCTTAAATTTATTGTATCTTATATTACTGTTCAAGCAGCTGAATCCTGTTAAACAGGCGGCTTAAGAAAATTAGCACATTGTAGGGTGTAGCTAGTGCTTGTAAATAAATCTGTTCTACAATATATTTTCAAGTGATTTCACTCTTTTGAATGTTTTTAGCATGCCAGTTTAATGAAATTAACATTACAAGGGACAGAATGTTTTGTGACATAAGTAAATTTATATTTACTTGCAAGTAGATTTGTAATATACCATGAAGTGAGGTGTAAATAAATGGTAACTGTTGTTTTTAAATGTATGTGATGTGTGATTATGTTTAATGTTGGTAAGTGCGGAGTGCGAATGAAACTTTTGTTTCCGCATTTGGACTTCAAGCTTTTGAGATAAAGGAAGAAGGAATAACGAAAATAAGAAGAAAAGCAAAAACAATTATTAGCTGAACCAGTAATCACTTATTGATTGCTAGCATTAATTACATAATGAAGTGTCCCTAATCGTGTCCTTCTAGCAAAATTAACCAAGCACGAGAGAGCCAAATTGAACATTTATCGCTTTTCTCTTTAGAAATTACCTCACTACTTCACGTAAAATTGGAGAAAATAGCGAAGTAAAGAGATCTTGGACATTCTTGGGAAAGTAGTGCAATTTTTGCATTTTCTAACATTTTCTGACAGGCTATTAGAGAATCTAGCATTATTGTCCTGGGATGTCAATAGCTGTAATCCAAGTTTACCCTTCAGGCGTGAAAGAAGCCAAGATGTACGTACAAAATGTTTTGTTATTCAATAGAAATCTCACCATTTTCGTGCTACACAATGCTCACTCATTCAACAATCCTGGTAAAACTCAATGGTATCACTACTGTTTTGGGCTTGTATGAGGTTCACCACAAAGCACTCAACCCAACGGAAATCTGAGGATTTTAATTCTTGTACTCAACTTTTCTTTCAAAGTTCCACAATAGTCAAAATGAGAAAAGGAAATGCAATAATTAGTGCGAGCGTCCGTTACTGAAGTAACAAGTCCTTGATAGAAATCTTACTTACAATTCTTTATCCTTTCCGAAGACTGAGTTTATGAACTTCTTTACTTCTTGCTTGGTTTAGCAGGCTGCGTGGTTTTTTCGTAAACCGCGTGCTAAATATCTATTTTGTCTCTAGAGATTAACCAACAGTCTTAAACGAGTTTACACTGTAGGGTGCAAAATAATTACCATCCAGTTTTAGGAGGGTGTAGTTGGTAGCGTGCAAGCAAGTTAGCTAGGCGGGGTTAGGGAACAAGGAAGCGAGGCCTAGCAATAACTAGTTAATGCATTTCCCTTTTTAAATACAAACAACGGGAACACATTTTCAAAAAGTGCTGGTCGAACTAAAAGTGGACATGTCTGTGAAATAAAACAGAAAAAGTTACCATTTCCATTATATTTTACGTTAGATCCCCGAGGAGGAGACGGGTTACTCAAGAAAGTTTTTTACGGGGAGGCTTCGGTCCGAGGTCCAAACCCTTACCCTTTCATATATCATTTTTGACAGGAGAGGAAACCCTTTCCCATACCTTCTATAGGAAATGGTACCCCTTTCATACCTACAAGAGGAACACTCTATCTTTTTTAGTTCGGTCTGTTCGAGATATTTTGAAAGCCGCGCCATTTTAAATACCTAAATGACAATTTTCTCCACCTTTTTCTATACTTCGGCTCGTGAAATCCCTACCATGTACGCCATGTGCGCTGAACTGAGTACTGACTGTAATCCACATAATAAACTGGGCAACGCATTGTTAACATAAAAGTCGACGGTACGTAACGTGAGCCATGTATTTCCTGTCGTTTAGCGAGTACGGATGAAGACAGAGTAAATTATCGCCCAATATCTCTGTTGAGTGTACCAAGTAAGGTCCTGGAGTCTTGTATTACTGATTCAATAGTAGAACATGTCCATTGGAAATAATCAACTTGTTACTAATATCAATGAGTCTACCAAAACTAGGTGTTGACAGAGCTTTTATTATTACACTTAACTGTAACATGGAGACAACCTGTAGATGCTGAACTTGTTGTCGGTGTGGGTTTAATAGATTTCCAGTAAGCTTTTGACAGAGTGTCACATAAGATTCTTAAGAGCAATTCTCCAGGAAAGTGAAGCAAAGTTGGAAATGAAAAATTTTAACCCCTCTTCAATTTTTGTGTGTAGGTAGGTTACCTTGGGGGATATACAAAAACAACCATATTTGGATCGGCAGATGTATCGTTGCCATGGTAACCGCACTATATGACGTCGGCCTTGGGACCATGTTTTGAGCAAGAGTTCCACTCTCAAAAAGTAAAAGTAAACGAGTCTGGTTCTCGGGTGGATGTGAACCAATTCAAATGAAATTCATACAGATGGTAGAGCCACTCTCCCAGTTTATAAAATTCGCCGTTACAATAATTTGGGTTTTATAAACAAGAACAAAATGCTCGTCCTACTATGTTCCCTGTCAGCCATTTAGACAAGCAGGAAAAACAAGCACAACGATATTCGTAATTTCTCCGAAAGTACTCTTTCCACATAAACCAAATTAGCAGCAGAGATTACATAGATATTGATGTTTCTAAATATCATAAAATCAATTTGGGGAAAACTATACTCTGGCCATGGGTGCTGAAGACACCTGGGACAAATTGCAAAAAATTGCAAAATTGGTAATTTTGAGAGCTCTAGTATTTAGCTCAAACAGGCTTTAGAGAGAGAAAATCAGCTTCAAAAGTATCTTTTATCATTTTTTCTGCTACCTACATTTAGTAAATAAGGTTTTGGCCAACAAATTTGATGAAATATAAATTGATACAAAACCTACCTTGAGGGTTTTGGGAATTTCTTCAGGATGCTTTCGTCGCGTGGTTCTCTCCACGTACGTTTCGTCTTTCTGACCAAATCTAGCGCAGACTAACAGTCACTCCCATCAAATATCCAGTTTGCTGTGTTTCAGACCAGGGATGATGATACAAGTAGCCCGCATACACTTGACAAAGAATAGTTGACAAAGTCCAAAACATGGTCGTAATGCTTGCGATTTCTGCCGTTGAGCACCTAAATTCATCAGTATTATTCAGCCAGGAAGTTAAGTAAATGTGTCGAGATCGATGTACAAAGCAAATGCATGCCTTTGAACAGTCCAAAGTAACGTCTTTAGCTAAAATCGAGTCAGATATTGCGATAGTCGACAAGCCAAGAATGGTAAATAAACTGAACGCATAGGTCAGAAGTCCGAGAACCACGACTGCTGACCGGATGTAACACAATGTAATGGGATGCAACACCGGATGTAAGTGTAATGATACCCTCTTGTAATGGGGTTGTTTTCACAATGGCAATGGTGAAGAAAGCCAAAAAAAAAAAAAAAAACCAGAATAACCGAATGAAAGCAAAAACAAAGGAAATGAAGCTGAACTGAAGCTTGGGTGAAAATTGAACGCATGATCATAATAGCCACACCCCACCCCCCCTCCCCCCAAAAAAAAAAATGATTGCTCTTTAGACTGTGAAAATGCAATTACAAATTCAGTTATGATAAACTATTTGTGACAAGAAAATGAAAAATTCGCACGTGAAATGTTACATTTACTTACCTGCATGGCAGAGAATAAGATCCATTTCGTCGCTGATTTCATCATGGTTTATACCAAGTCCGCAGGCTTGCACGTGCCTGGAAATATCCCTTTGACCGTGACTGAGTTTTATGTTGTTTCTACTCCACTCACAAACCGAAACGTCCCTTTTGGGATTTGAAAGAGACCAACTTCCCATTGTCCCGACCAGGATATTTTCCTTCGCACGACGATATGCAAATTTCCCTTACAGTGTTTTTGATCGACGGCACAAATTTACGTCCGGTCACCCCTCCCCCCACCAAAAAAAAACAGCAAAAAATAAGTAAATAAATAAACAGAAAGAATGCCAAAATTTGGGCAGGTATTAAGTACTGAATGTGAAAATTTATCGGCTTGGAGAGGACTTATTTATTCAGTCTGGAGGAGAGGTGGGTCAAAAATCCCAACTTCGTAACTTCTAATGTGTACGCTAATGTCCCAGATCAGCGACGTATCTTACATGCAGGCCATCCTTAACATCCAATAAGCAATGAATTAAAAAACAAACAAACAAACAAACCCAGGAAACATGGGCGGCTTATGTGGTTGCGTAAAACGATCAGTGAAGCGCTTTTATTTTGTCCTCTTTACTCACCACTGTAAAACAGTCATAAAAGCGGATCAAAAGTCGTCCTTTTATCCCCCTATCAATGATATATTGTACCAAAAATATCTAAAGAAGAGATAATGCCATTGCGACAATTAACCGAAGCTACAAAAACAAACAAACAAACAAAAAGCGCGGATATCGCATTTAAAACTACATCCGGTCAGCAGTTTTGCTACTCGCATTTCCGGTCTACATACGTTTGGTCGTAAACAGGTCGTAAACAACGATTTCTTCGCTTCTCAACCATGCACCGCGAAATGTACGGCTCGATTTAGCCAAAGACTTTATTCAGAATCGTCGCAGACATGCATTTGCTCAGCTGTGATCTTGATGTATCTATTTAACTTCCTGGATGGATTGTATTGATGAATTATTTCGATACTCGACACACGACTGTGTTTGACCTGTTCGACTGTTCTTTATTCGGGTTAATGCATCATCATCTTTGGTCTAAAAGTAGATGTTCGGCGAGGCTAGGCAGTTAGATTAGTCCTTTCCGCTAGAGTCTGTGCAAGATTTGGTCAAGAAAATGGAGCGAGCGAACTGAGGAGAGACCCATCCTATGCGACAAAAGTATCCTGAAGAAATTCCCAAAACTTGCAAGGTGGGCTTTGTTTTAATTTATATTTCATCAAATTCGTTGGCCAAAACCCAATCAATCAAATGTAGATAACAGATAAGATGAATGAAAAAACCTCTGAAGCTGATATTCTCTATCTAAAGCCTGTTTGAACCAAATACTGGAGACCTCAACATTTCCAATTTTGCAGTTTTTTGCAACTTGCCTCGGATGTCTTCAACACCCATGGCCAGAATATAATTTTCCCCAAATAGATTTTATGATATTTACAAACTTCAATATCTATGTAAGCCCTGCTGCTAATTTGGTTTATGTGGAAAGAGTACTTTCGGAGAAATAACGAATCTGGTTGTGCTTGTTTTTCCTTCTTGTCAAAATGGCTGACAGGCAACATAGTAATACGAACATTGCCTTCTTGATTATAAAACCCAAAATACTCTAACAGCAAATTTTATAAACTGGGAGAGTGGCTCTACCATCTGTATGAATTTCATTTGAATTGGTTCACATGTACTCGAGAACCAGACTCGTTTATTTTTACTATTTGAGAGTGAATTTTTCGGTCAAAACATAGACCTCAGGCCGACGTGATCAAGTGCGGTTTCCATGGCAACGACGCACCTGCCGATCCAAATATGGCTGTTTTTGTTCATCCCTTCAGGTAACCTACCTCCACACAAAAAATGAAGGGGGGTTAAAAATTTTCATTTCCAACTTTGCTTCACTTTCCTGGAGAATTGCTCTTAAATCCAAAAGCTAAGACAGAACGTTGTCATCACTGGCAATTTGCTAGCGTGGCTCACACGACTACGTAACAGAAAGAAACTAACACCTGCTTTAGTAAGAGTATCGTAGCCACCCGGGGGGGGGGAGGGGGGTACTCCCTTATATGGGCTATATAGGTATGTGCGGCGCTAAAGGGTATTGTTTTTTCAGCCGCTTTGGTCATAAATAGGGTAACGATTTTAGCCACTTTGCCGCCACTTTGGTAATAAATAGGGTATCAATTTTTGCACTCTAGTCTTGAATTCGTTTTTTTTTTTTTGAAGCTACTTCTTCATCACGATGTTTACAGCAACTGTGTACGTGCTGCAACGGCTTGTCATGCGCTCCGATCCGTTCACGCGCTGGACTCCAGGGGTTTTTGAACTGAAGTTGACCAGACACTATCAGGTCATAAATAGGGCATTAAAGTTTTGGTCTGGTCATAAACAGGATAGGGAAAATCGCAGATGTTCGTCATAAATAGGGTAAGGGTTTTGGGAAGCAGGCCGCACACCCCTATCCATTTTTTTGGGGAGTACCCCCCACCCCCGGGCCCAGCCATTTAATTTGATGCCGCCAAACGACTGTGGCGCGCTAATATGAAAACAAAAAGGCAGACGTTCTTCAGCTTAGCTATGGACAACAACCGAAATCGCCAAGTTGGATTGCTTTGTTCTGTCTTGTTTATGCTTCTCGCCAGCTGGAACCGGAAGATTGTTTTTAGTTATTACAGACGCAATGGCGTCAGAATGACGGCTCCCGAAGGAAAAGCATCCCACGAACGTCTGTCGTTTTAAGAGTTCCCTGTTCAGCGACGTAAACTCGTAAGATGAAAATTTCTGTAATGAGAACATAAAATCTTGAATGGCGCTACATCTAAGGTTTGGGATCCTTATCTTGTTATAGTACTGTTGCGAGATCAGAGTACTTTTATTTGAAAGGAGTTCACCTTTCCTTTCCTGGGACAGAAAAATGGCCGTAGTCCAGTCAGGTCGACGCACAGAGGTAAGGTAAGGTAAGGTAAGGTAAGGTAAGGTAAGGTAAGGTAAGGTAAAGTAAGGTAAGGTGAGGTAAGGTAAGGTAAGGTAAGGTAAGGTAAGGTAAGGTAAGGTAAGGTAAGGTAAGGTAAGGTAAGGTAAAGTAAGGTAAGGTAAGGTAAGGTAAGGTAAGGTAAGGTAAGGTAAGGTAAGGTAAGGTAAGGTAAGGTAAGGTAAGGTTTATTAAAATCATTACATCGCAGCCCGTAAGCTGAATTACGTAATGATTACATGCTAATATTTACAATAAAAATTTTACAAGAATGATTAAAATATAATACAAATGCTAACTATGTCTAAAAGGAATCTAGTAAATAATAATCAATTTAGTAATACCTTAATCACGTTTCTAAAAAATTGATTCTAAAATTGATTCGTTTGGCGGGCCATTGCGAGAATATAAACGAGTTCTTTGCCCTGTTAGTGCGGACATGTGGTATATCACAAGGGCGATAGTTTCTTAAGTTATACTTTGGATTCTTATATAATGGCGGAAGTAAGCAGTTCAGCCTATGGTCCGGCTTTATCGGATGTAATGCTATAAAAAAGCTTCTCACATAATGAATCAATATGATTCACTATGGGTGATTCGCCAAGAATTTCGCATGCACTATTGTAGCTCGTGTCGGGTATGATGATTGAGATCGCTCTTTTCTAGATGTGGATGAGTTCGTTAATGAGATACTGCGGCAAGGCGTTGTAAAAACGGCGTAATCAATTACGGACCTCACGTACTTGTTCACTGTTGTAGAAAAGAATTAAATCTGTTGGCGGTAATTTGGCGCGTTTGAGCTGTACTAGGAATTACAGTCGCTTTCTAGCTTTCTTAAAGGGGCACTGTCACGGCGATTTTGCTATATTTTCGTAAAAATGTCTCAGATATTTGACAAAGAACCTTTTTTCTAACATGAAGTTGCTGTTAGAGCACCGGGAAGGAAATATCAAGGGATTTATTTACAGAAGAACAAACTATAAGCAGTTTTTGACGACTTCTCTACAATACACAGGAGGAACTTGGAAAAACTGGCCAATTTTTTCAAGTTACAATCCATTTCTATCCTAGCCATCCCCAGCCGAAGATAATTAATACTAGTTTCTGTGCACTAGTAGGGTTATTGTTAACAAAACTGAACCATTATTTTGACGATTCCATCGATTCAAATATGTTTTTTGGCTATTCAAAGTACCACAAAAATCAGTGACACTGCCCTTTTAACCACTTCATTCCAAGTTAGGTTGGCGCTTATAGTAAGTCCCAGCAACTAGGCGGTACTCACAACTTCTACTTCTTTTCCGTCAATAATAAGTGTATCAAGTTCAACTGGATCCGGACAAACGAGATTCGGAGCTCCTTACATTTGTCAGGGTTGAGTTGGACTCTATTTCCACGAGACCACTCGAGGTTTCGACCGGAATTTCTGTTATTAAATGAGTTGTCTAAAACTGGTACGCTGCGGACTGTCTACAATTGCCGGTCTTAAGGGTTAAGCGTAGTTATAATATATACTCAGCAAACACACTAAAAGACAATATTCCGTCCTCAACCCTTCGATTAGTTGTTCCTGGTTTTCGGTCTCTTATTAATTATTTAATTAATTAATTCCCTTTAATATTTAGTTGACTACATTCATATATTTTTGAACTAACCTGCCTAAATTAGCAGTTGTTACCTATGGTTGGCCCCATTGTAATCTGTCTGTTTTAGTTGTGATAAAGTTGTTGTAGTTGTTGTTGTTGTTTGGTCTCTGGTGGGAGTGTCTCTGACTTTTTCCCGGGTGAAATTTACTGATAAAAAAGCTTTAAAAGAACAAAGAGGCAAATCGGAGCCACAGTGCAGTAAAATATGACCAGAAAATAGGTCCAAATTGTCTTGTACAGTCCTGTTGTCTCAGCGAAGTGAATACAAAAAACTGCCCCGCTTATGCACGCAGTAACCATGGATACTGACTTGCGCACCAGAAATTCAAGCGCGGCGTTGAAGGTAGACCAGAAAGTGAAACCCACCACAGAATCTGTCACGCACTCTAGCGTTACTGTGTGATATCCATGTGTGACACGAGCAGCAGTTTGTAGGGGATGTGATGACGATGACCCACGTGGCCACTACGGAGCTCTCTTTGATGACACACGTACACAAAGGCCATCTGCCACTTTAACCCTGAAAATTCGCGTAATACGATTGGTTTGCACAGAAGCGAGTCGATTACGAAGGTGACAAAGCGCTCCGCTTAACAGAAACGGACGAAGATGGCGGAGAGTAGGTGTCGGTTAAACAAGCAAATAAATAAAAAAGTAACGCTCCACCAAGCTAGTTCAAAGAGCAGAACGCAGCAAGAGTTGAGCAAAGCTGTTACAAGAGGAGTTTTTCTTTCTTTGAACAATTTTAAAAATCTTATGAAAAACTACACTGACTGCCAAGTGATGGCGGCCGCTATGCTTGCTGGGATATTGTGAATTTCAGTCAAGGGAATGACGTCACAAAACGCCTCGCAATGATTGGCTTTTGATTCTCCTGGGTAGTTTATGATCGCCCCAAAAGAAAGCTTATTAAAACCGACTGAATGATCCAGGGGCCCGTTTCTCGAAACTCCCATTAACTTCCCGGGCGCGATAATATAACTCTTGAATAGTGCAGGGACCACTTGTACAAACAGCAGCAAAGTGTAGCCGGATCTTTGTGTAGATCACATCTCAACTTTTCATTTGTATCGTCTTTAAATACTGTAACCGTTTATTTCCATTTTACTTAGCTTTTTGCTGCCGCTGTTGAGGCCTCAAATGTAATAAATGTCCCTAAATGTAATAAAGGTCCTAAGTGTAATAACTTTCGGCCCTAAATGTAATAAAGGTCCTAAGTGTAATAACTTTCGGTCCTAAATGTAATAAAGGTCCTAAGTGTAATAACTTTCGGCCCTAAATGTAATAAAGGTCCTAAGTGTAAAAACTTTTGGCCTTAAATGTAATAAAGGCCATTGACTGAGTCCCATCACGGTTTGACCTCATGTTTTTGATGATTGAATTGTGATGGCGTCATCAGTCAGGCAAATGGCCAAAATTCCCCTTTGCTAATTTTCGCTTGAATTTATTTTTTCAATGTCTTATGGTAGCAGCATACAACTTAAAACGATCTTGCTTCATCGTGCTCAAATAATAGAAAGTTAACGCGAATTTTCGAAAAAATTGCGTTAATTTCCGCGTACCTTTGAAGCTTTTGTAAATAGTGATTTGTATCTAAACAGTCAAATTTTTAAGTTGAATTAGATTGTAGTGTTTGGAAGCTCATTTTGGCAGACTATTCTGTCACTCATTTATCAAAAATAGTACTGAAGCTTATATGGAAAATCTCTAATAAACTGTTTTAATAACTTCCTTACTTTGATTTTGTAGCAGGGATATTAGTTTTAGTGACTTCTCATGATCCGCCTAGATGCACGATTTTCCAGGCCTATAAAATTACATTCTCAAATTCCGCAAGCGATTTTTCTATGCCCTTGCGAACCCTGCTTTGAAGAAAAGTAGAGAAATGAAGTCAAAAACACTTTTTTGTATGTAAAACTTTTAGCCACAAACAGAAAGACTCGACAGAAACAATTAAAGACATACATAAAGCAGACTTCATCTCAAGCTAACAGGCTATTGAAGGCGGTTTATTGACAGTTTCGCCACTGTTCAAGCGCGGTACAGTTTACACTCGAGTTCCCGTGTGACATTTTTCGCATCCATTCGTTGTGGACTTAAAAAGATCACAAGGTGAAACATTTACAATAAAAAGGCCTAAGGTAAAATTTACTATTTCTGTCGTCACTGTTGGCCCCTGTAGAATAGGACCTGCAGATTAAAGTGGCATATGTGACACTTGACGTAAGGCTTCTATTTCAGTGGGTTCTGAGTATTCAAGGTAAAATGATACTATCAAGCTCCCGCAAAATCAAATATAATTGGGGAAAACATCGTTCGCGGTACCACTGTTTCAAAGACTTTAATGAGTTAGAGAGAACTGTAAGAAACTCAGCAAGTTTTCCAATTTTTAAGAAGTGTCTTTTTTCTGCTTTTTATAATTAAGTATTTGTTTTTAATCCTTGCAGTGTGTATGTTGTAATTATTTTTATATCTCGATTTTAGCTTAATTTTTTTTTATTTTAATTGTATCATATATATATCGATTTTAGCTTAAATTTTTTATATTTTAATTGCATCATATAATATACATCTAGTAATAGGACCTCTATGTAAACCACTCTTGTGATGGAGCATCCTATTAAAAGATTGTTATTATAATGTAATCGGGATCCCCTAGACACATTTTGGCCTTCTTGTTTTTGTATAATAAATCAAAATGCAGTTAAATCTTACATATTTATCACTGTGATTTCATGTGAAGCAGAACATATATTACATTCGAGAGCTTTATTACATTTAGGGCTGAAAGTTATTACACTTAGGACCTTTATTACATTTAGGACCGAAAGTTATTACACTTAGGACCTTTATTACATTTAGGGCCATTTATTACATTTGAGGCCTCAACACCCCTCAAGAAGGTTAGTATTGTCTAACCGAAATATTGGGCAATAAAATTATTTTAGCTTTCTGATCAGTCTTGCATTTAATTTTACGCGATAAGTATATATTTTAAACGTTTTTTCGCCGATTACACAGTGATTACAGACATGGTACTTGGCCAATGTTTTCATACAATTATAAGATTTAAAATTTAGCATTCAAAGCTAACAAAAACTGACCTCTGTTAGGAAACATTTATCACCAAAATCACTTATCGGGCCTGGTAAGTTACCGGGACTTTCGAGAATTAAAATGGGCCCCTGTTCTGTAAACGGATACGGCGTCTGTCAATGTCTATTCCTGTGGGCTTGCAATTTCCAAATTTACAGTTTTTAATTTTGTTCGCCGTTTAGCTTGACCCAATATTTTTGCGAGCGGCCTGGCGAACCAGTTCTCTAGGCAACAAAGTTTTCTTTACGTGAAGCTTCCGTCGAGTGAGAGATGAGAGTATTGCAGAAAAAATGAAGTGGTTTTTGAAAGTGTCTCATGGCGTACCTTTGGGAGGTTTCTTTTATACCAACCCTCCCCTCCCTCTTATAAAACAAAGCCTATGCAGGCTACCCCATTCTACTGAATGTTTTTGTTTGAAATCTAAACCAGACGTCTAAAATCACAGCGAAAATATGCGTTATATGGAAGGAGCACACAGAATCTTTATCTGATTTCTCAGAAAACATCGACAAAACAAAGCGCTTTTGTTTACAATACACCCGTGTAGTAATAACAAAACTTTTGAATAACAAAATAGAAATGAACTGTTGTCAGTTTCTTTTCAACAAGAAACTGCCGTGTCGTCCTTTGCCGTCGTGTTAGTGTTACATGCAGTAAAACTATTTATTGGTAATGGTTTCTGTACATGAGACGAAAACAAAAGTCTCTGATGAGGGTCGGGGGGAATGTAAGCAGGAAAGAGAGGGGAGGGGGGGGGGCATTTTATTTGCACCCTACTCCCCACCGAAAGGCCTCTTTACAGGTTAGCTTGCTTGAGTGTTTAGAAAAACCATCGACTTGTGTTGAGGCTAGTCTTCTTCAAAAACGACTTTCTTAGGCGATAGGTTGTTTTGCTTTCAAGATGCTGGATTTTATTAGCGTTTTGACAGCGTGATATGGGAAATCAAAACCGGTTTTCTTAGTGAATTTAAAATCTTGCTTTAATACATTCGCGTTAAAGCCTAAAGAAAGTCAGCTTTGAAACTTTCAGAGCTCGCGGTGATGAAAACTCTCACCAGGAGATAAAGCACAGAAAATTAAACCTCTTAAGCATTCCCCTAAGGCAATCGATTGTAAAAACATCTTGACAGCTTCTTGCTTTCTTAGGTCCATTTACAGCAATTCCCAGAAATTCAGGATATTTTTGAAACCATTGTTAATAGACTTTAATGAACGTCAAAACCTTCGAACTAACGGTCTGTCATTGGTCAGTACCGTGTTACAAATTTGATAAGAACTAATATCCCGTCCTAGGACAAAACTTCATTGTTCTCCAAACTACATCATTTTGAATTCCAAACCTTACCTACGCGTCCTTCATCATGGATACAAAGACTTTGCTCGATAATCTTCATGATGAAGTATCCTGTTCGGTGTGTATGTGCCCCTTTACCGAGCCAAAACAGCTCCCTTGCTTGCACAGCTTCTGCCTTAAATGTCTGAACGGGATTTATCGAATGAGTCCACGTAAAGAAGTCATATCATGTTCAGAATGTCGCAAGGAAATTAGGATCCCGGGAAGTGGAAATCCCAGCGAGTTTCATACTAACTTCCGAATAAACAGCCTCCTGGATGTGTTGGCCATTAAAGAGTGCAACACAACTGGCGCGAAATGTGGAAACTGCGACAAGAGAAGCGCCAACTGTTTCTACTGTTTCCAGTGCTGTGCTTTCTGGTGTGAAGACTGCATCACGGGACATAATATAATCCGAGAAAATAAAGAACATCGAGTGTTGGCGATAAAAGACTTCCAAGATCGGGACATTGAAGACGTACTAAAGCGACCAGCGTTTTGCCAGATTAAACGTCACCAACACGAAGCGCTGGAGATCTTTTGCAAACAATGTAAAGTTGCCATTTGCAACGCTTGTGCTTTGACAGAGCACCAAGGTCACGCCAAGATGCTTCTTGAAGATGGAGCAAATGAGCACAGGCTACGAATGGAGTCTCTGATTTACTCGCTCATCAAGAAAGCAGAGGAAAAGAGAAATGAAATCGGTGAACTCGACCAAAGCAGCATTGATGTTCAGGTGCAAGTAGCTGACGTAAAAAGCAAAGTGCAGGCGACTACAGATCAGATGATGGCAATCATAGAGGCGAGGAAGCAGGACATTTTTGGCGCAGTTGAAAACCAAGCGAAAGAATCGCTCGAGTGTTTCGCGCTGAGAAAAGGCGAAGCTGAAAATCAACTTCATATCATTGAATCAGCCATCGAGGAAACCCGAAAACTTTTGAGACGAAGCTCAAGCGCTGAAATCCTGGGATTTAATGAAACATTTGACACAATCCTTCAGGAACAAGGAGCCCAAGGTAAAAGTGACTTTGAACGCATCCCTCGGTTTAGTTTCACTGAAAACACAAAACTTGTTAACATGTTAAACACTAAAGGGGTCGGTTCATTAAAAACTGTCTTTAACAAAATTAAGGCGCTGCAATCACGTGCAAATGGAAGAGAAAATGGTCAAGCCATTTCTGGGTTTGAAGAAAAACCTTCCCCGGGCAGTTTTTGTGAGGTTCAGATCCAAACCAGGGGGTTCAGACCTGTGCTATCTTTTGGACACTTCGGTGAGTCTGTTGGAAAGCTTAATGGGCCATGTGGTGTGGCTGTGAATAATCGAAATGAAATTGCAGTAGCTGAGGGTGGTAACCACAGGGTATCCGTATTCAGCAGTGACGGTACCAATTTAAGATCGTTTGGTAGGGAGGGACGTAATCAGAGTGAATTTAACTGCCCTACAGGGATAAGGTTTGATAACGATGGTAACATTATAGTGGCGGACTGTGATAACAACAGGGTCCAAGTATTCAGTGGGAATGGTGAGTTTCTTACCAAGTTTGGTGAGAAAGGAAACGTTGATCACCAGCTTGTTCAGATTCCTGAAGGTTTATCTTTTACTAGCAACGGTGATATTATTGTTGCTGATGTAGGTAACAAATTAATTAAGATATTTTCCCCTCGTGGACAGTTCAAACGTAAATTTGGCGGACAAGGCTCTTTGTCCTCTCCCTCTCACTGTATCCAGACGGAGCAATATTTTATAGTCTCAGACGGCGATGAACACTGTATTAAAGTGTTTGATCTGGAGGGAAATTTTGTGTTTAAATTCGGTAAGGAGGGGAACAAGGAGGGCGAGTTCAATGGGCCTGGTTACTTGTCGATTAACAGAGACGGACATCTGATGGTTTGTGATCTAGGAAATCACAGGGTTCAGTTGTTCGAGTTGAGCGGAAATTTTGTAACAACGTTTGGAACAAAAGGAAGCCAGATAGGAGAGTTTGATTTGCCAATATCTACAGCAAATCTTAGTGATGGAAGGATAGTTGTGTCTGACTTTGGGAACAACCGAATCCAAATATTCGAGCTGATTTGATATCTCACCTGTGATATAATATTGATAAAATACTCATTGTTGATTCTGAAATCTGTTTTTTTTGTATAAAAAGACGGTTTTAAGTGTTTGTTTTTGTTGGGCAACAGATTCTGTAAATAAAATTGCTGTGGAGTTTCCAAATCTATAATATGTTATGACCTTTATTGTATTCTACTGTATCTACATTATATATTCATACTGTATTACGAAACAGTTATATTTTTTGTTGTCACGTAGATTTTGTTAATGGAATGTTTTTTAAGAGCTCAAAAGGCCAAGATTATTCCTTAAATTTATTGTATCTTATATTACTGTTTAAACAGCTGAATCCTGTTAAACAGGCGGCTTAAGAAAATTAGCACATTGTAGGGTGAAGCTAGTGCTTGTAAATAAATCTGTTCTACAATATATTTTCAAGTGATTTCACTCTTTTGAATGTTTTTAGCATGTCAGTGTAATGAAATTAATATTACAAGGGATAGAATGTTTTGTGACATAAGTAAATTTATATTTTCTTGCAAGTAGATTTGTAAAATACCATGAGGTGAGGTGTAAATAAATGGTAACTTTTGTTTTTAAATTGTGACGTGTAATTATGTTTTGATGACGGTCAGTTCGGAGTGGGAATGAAACTTTTAGTTCTGCATTTGGACTTCAATATTCATTTGAGATAAAAGAAGAAGGCATAACGAAAATAAGAAGATAAGCAAAAAAATTATCAGCCAGTAATCACTAATTGATTCCTATCATGAATTACATAATATAGTATTCCTAATCGTGTCCTTCTAGCAAAATTAACCAAGCACGAGAGAGCCAAATTGAACATTTATCGCTAAATCCTCTTTAAAATTACCGTTACTACTTCATGGAAAACTGGAGAAAATGGGGGACCGTTCATTTTTATGGGATAGGAGGGGGGTTGGTGGGATTTGGAGGAGTGTCATTTGGAAATGGTATGACCCCCCTGTCAGACAATTTTACTCAAAGACTCTCTCCCCCCCCCCCTCTAAAGCAATTTTTCAATTTTTGGGGGGATGCCCCCCTCTTCTCTACGAAAAAAGTTATACCTGGTATTTTATACTGTAAGAAGTTAAAAGTAAAATAAGAGTGTTCAATCCTCTCGATAAGTACAAATGTGGAAACAGATTTATCGTTGAATCATTCGAGAAGGATCACCTAATAGGGGTAACTGATGAGGTCCGCTGTAGGACCGAAACTCGAGTCCTCCCTGAGAATAAACTTCAGACACTTGCCAAAGAAATCAGAGCAGCATCCTTTAGACGGTTGCCGATTGTCCTAGATTTTAAAAATATTTGTTGGATTCGAGAGAAAACACAAAACAATGGAGGTACATGCCAGCTCCAAGAACGCAATACCTCAAGTGTTGAGGTCACAAGGCAAGGGAGCTAAAAACAACTGCAAGAAGTCATAGCTCTTGAAACTGAGAGACAACGATGAACAGCTTTGTAAAGACGTGGACCTATAAACATCGGATCCCATGTCTAAGTTATATAAAACATTTATTTATAGTGTTACCTGAAATCTTGCAGTTAACTTGAGCCGATAAACCGAAACTAACGCCACAGAGCTAGCATACACAATGGCATAAAGAAATTAATTCAAACGGCAGCAAATGATAAGAAAATCTCCATTCAGTCAATTTGAGTATTTTCCTTCATGATCAAGATCAAAATGACAACACCATTCGGCAGAGAGATCTCACCCGTGACATTTTGAACAAAAAAGGAAAAACCTCTCGTAAACATATTCTTGAGAACACTATCCAGAGGTGTAAGGTACATGTATTAACCAGCGGGAGTCGTGTTTGGCCTGTCACCTTTTAAAAACAAATGTTGTTAAGGAGTTTTATTGTAACATGTACTTTGAAACTGGTTTAGAAAATAGATCTTCGTAATTTGTGAATAAAGCAGGGGAATTTGTCATCAATTTGTCAAAATTTCAGTTCACTTCTCTATCTCAGAATTTTGCCCGACCCCGACCCCCCTTTTCCTTCAAGTTTTTTGGGTAGTCTCCCTCAAAAGTCATTTTTTTTCGCATGGCCCACCCCCAAATCCCACCAGCTCTCTCTCTCCCACAAAAAAAATGAACGGTCCCTAGCGCAGTAAAGCGATCTTGGACATTCATTCTTAGGAAAGTAGTCCAATTTTTGCATTTTCGAATATTTTTCTGGGATCCTATTAAGGAGTCTAGCATCATTGTCCCGGCATGTCAATAGCTGTAATCCAAGTTTACCCCTCAGGCGTGAAAGAAGCCAAGATGTTCATACAAAATGTTTTGTTATTCAATATAAATCTCGCTATTTTACGTGTTACACAATGCTCTCTCATTCATCTCATTCAATAATCCTAGTAAAACTAAATGTTATCACTACTGTACAGTTTCAGGAGGGTGCAGTTGGTAGCGTGCGAGTAAGTTACTTAGGCGGGGTTAAGGAACAAGAAGGCGAGCTTGCTCATAGGCGTAGCAATAACTAGTGAATGCATTTCTCTTTTCAGGTAAATTCAAACAACGGGAACACAATTTTGAAAAGTGCTTGTTGAACTGAAAGTTGACATGTCTGAAATCGAACAGAAAAAGTTACCATTTCCATTATATTTGACGTTAGATCCCCGGGGAGGAGACGGGTTACTCAAGAAAGTTTTATACGAGGAGGCTCCGCTCCGAGGTCCAAACCCTTACCCTTTTATATATCATTTTTACACAGAACTGAGTATTGACTGTAAACCACATAATAACTGGGCAACACATTGTTAACATAAAAGTCGACGGTACGTCACGTGACCCATGTATTTCCTGTCTTTTAGCGAGTAAGGATGAAGACAGAGTAAATTATCGTCCAATATCTCTGTTGAGTGTACTAAGTAAGGTCCTGGAATCTTGTATTACTGATTCAATAGTAGAACATGTCCATTGGAAATAATCAGCTTGTTACTGATATCAATGCGCGCCTACCGAAACTATTAGTCTCGACAGAGTTTTTATTATTACACTTAACTGTAACATTTCTTACAGGAAAAACCATACCTTCTATTGGAAATGGTACTCCTTTCATACCTACAAGAGGAACACTCAGCTTTTTTTTTTTTGTTCGGTACGGTTCGAGATATTTTGAAAGCCGCACCCCTTTAAATACCTAAATGACAGTTTTCCAACCTTTTTCTATACTTCGGCTCGTGAAATCCCTACCATGTACGCCAAGTGCGCAGAACCGAGTACTGACTGTAATCCACAATAACTGGGCAACACGTCGTTAACAGAAGATGGTACGTCACGTGACTCATGTATTTCCTGTCGTCAGTTAACGAGTATGATGAGAAAGCAGAGTAAATTATCGCCCAATATCTCTGTTGAGTGTACCAAGTAAGGTCCTGGAATCTTGTATTACTGATTCAATGTAAGAATAGGTCCATTGGAAATAATCATCTTAATGTTACTAATATCAATGAGTCTATACCGAAACTGGGTCTCGACTTTATTATTACACTTAACTGTAACATGGAGACAAGCTGTCGATGCGAAACTTGTTGTCGGTGTGGGTTTCATAGATTTCCAGAAAGGTTTTGACAGCGTGTCACATAAGATACTTAAATCCAAAAGATAAATCAGAAGAATCAGTGGCAATTTGCTAGCGTGGCTGACAGACTATCTAACAGAAAGAAAGTAATACACGGTAGCCAACGGTGTGGCGTCTTATATTGCCAAAGAAGCGATTTTACTCAATGCTATTACCTCAGAATCAACTTATATGTACACAGATGATACCACAATTTATTGTGCAAGGAGCTGTATGGATGAGGCTACACGGCTCTACTTAACAAAGCGATAGGAAAGCTCGTTTTATGGTGCAGATATAACTCACTAGTTCCCCACTCCAAGAACTGCGAAGCCATGATAACCGAACTACTGGTCCTCGGCGCATTGGTACTCGGTCAACGTACAATAAAGTGGGTCTCCCATTCAAGACTTTTAGGCGTGACAGGCGACAAGAAACTCATTTGGACTCGACAAAAGAAATCAAGAAGGGATTCGCAAATAAGCTTAACCTGGTAAAACGCAGCCGTTTTATACCTCGTAACATGCTTTAGGAAAATTATCTTGCCGTCAGCTAAATGCGCAATACCAGTTTGGGGTGAATGTACAAACAGCGAAAGTTGAATTCGTCGTTTGAGTGACTGAATTGCATTGTTGAAAAAATTATTATTAATATGCCGTGTTTTGGTCTGTAAAAGCTCTTTGTATTGTTTAGTTGCAATGTTGAAGCATTTGAAAATATAACATGGGGACAAGGTAAGAATTATTTAGTCGATATGTAGACAGGAATATCAACTGAACATAGCGCCGGGATGAACTCAAGTTTTCATCCGGAAAATTCTACTATATATAATTGCGGATGACACGTAACTTGATGGCCTTTTTTTTTTCAATTTAAATATTTAAGCAAAAGCTTCGGCTAGATTCCAGAGAGTAGACTCGACTGAATGTAGATTGAAAATCATTTTAAAATAGCTGTCGAAGCCGATGCGTTTGATAAAATAACACAGAGTCTTCTTCAATTTTTAACATTGATTAAATGACCACCTGTGGTTTCTGTTTATCAAGCATGGAAAAAAAGCGCCTGAGTCATTACTTTTCCAAGTAAAAATCAAACTTAATTAAACTTAACAGTGTTTATCAAACTCGATCATGTTTTACGATCCGCTGCTGGATGAAAAAACGTAAGAGGCTTACTAAGGTATACGAAGTCATGTACAACAAATACTTGTGCCTGATTCCAGAACGTGCCGTTTGAACCAAGAGTTTAGATCAAGCGTTATCCCAATCATAATTTATATATTATTCATCAAAGACCTCCACTGTATTAAGAATAAACCTTTGTCAATTGTTGTTCCTCATTTTACATCCCATATTTCCAAAGAGATCAGTTTTCCGTTACTTACAAGTCGCACCAGTGTAAGGTTTCGAGAAATAAGCCACCATTTTCTCAAACGGCTGGATGAAAAAACGTAAGAAGCTTACTAAGGTATATGAAGTCATGTACAACAAATACTTGGGCCTGTTTCCAGAACGTGCAGTTTGAATCAAGAGTTAAGATCAAGCGTCATCCCAATCATAATTTATATATTATTCATCAAAGGCATTCACTGTATTAAGAATAAACCTTTGTCAATTGTTGTACCCTTATTTTACATCCCATGTTTCCAAAGAGATAAATTTCCGGTACTTAATTACAAGTCGCACCAATGTAAGGTTTCGAGAAATAAGAGACCATTTTCTCAAACTCTCTGATCGGAAAAACCTTCGGTTCTCAAAAATTCCCACTTCAAGCTCGAGCTCTCCTTGACACCTGCACAATTCCTAGAATTCAAGGACACGGAACTGTGCTATGTTTTACAGAACGCGGCGAGGCTGTTGGAAAGTTAAGTGGACCATGGGGAGCGGCAGTGAATAATCAAATTAAATTACACTAACTGAGTGGGGTAGCCAAAGGGTATCGGTATTCAGTAGTGACGGTACCCACTTAGGATTGTTTGGTAGACAGGGACGTAATCAGGGTGAATTTGAGCGTCCTACGGGGATAACGTTTGATAACAATGGCAACATTATAATGGCGGACTGTAATAAAAAAAAGGATCCAGGTGTTCAGTGCCATATGGCGAGTTTCTTAGCAAGTTTGGTGAGAAAAGAAGCCTTGATCACCAGCTCCACAATCCTCAAGGTTTATCTGTCACCAGTAAGGGTGATATTATTGTTGCTGATGCAGATCAGAAATCAATACCTGTAAAGATATTTTCCCCTCTTTGGTAGTTCAAACGTAAATTTGGCGGACAAGGCTCGTTGTCCGCCCTTTTGATAATTAAGTATGTTTGAAATGACTTCCGTAAACAAGGAATTTCTTGGAAATGCCCTTTTCTCTCGTATATTAATTAAATCATTTTTTAAACTGAACTCATGATGGTTAGTAGTTTCTTTTAATTCGACATATTGTTTTAATCATTATGGGTGTAACACCCTTGAACTAAGGTGGCTTTAAGAGAAATTAAGTTTTGTTGCACAATCTCCGTATTGTTTTTACAAGAGCAATATATGGAATAGCGCAGTACCTTAGGTCTGTCCCTTCTCTACATTTAATGCTGGAAAGTTTGTCAATAACTATAGTTTTCACTCTGCAAAAATTTTCTTTACAATTTTTATATTCAGTCGTCATCTCGCTTTAATTCGACCAGATCAAAACCAGAACTAAGTAAGGATGTAAACAAAAAGTCATTTCGTTGGAGCTGACGTTGAAAACAAAAGTATGTTAATGACTGAACTGCGCAAGCGTACTTCGCTTGACAGGTGTTTAATGATGGATGATAGGCATTTCCTTCTCTTGTCAGGTGAACAAACATTTTAAGTGAGAGTAAGAGATTGTTGAGAAGATGAACAGTAAAGAATGAAGAACGGCCACAAAAAAGAGTGTTGTAGTGGCTCTCTTCATCCAAGAAGTCCTCTAACAAAATAACACAAAGAGTCCTCTTCAATTTTCAACGTTGATTATATGACCACTTGTGGTTTCTGTTACTCATGGAAAAAAAAAGCGTAATTATTTTTCCAAGTAAAAATCAAACTCGGTTAGTACTCAACCTAAGAGCAAGGTTAACGTTCTTTGTGTTTTACCATCCGCTGCTGGATGAAAAAACGTAAAAAGCTTACAAAGGTGTAGTTATATACTTGCGACTGTTCCCAGAACGTGTAGTTTGAACCAAGAGGGAAGATCAAGCGTTATCCCATTCATAATTTATATATTATTCATCAAAGACCTCCTCTGTATTAAGAATAAGCCTGAGTCAAGTATTGTACCTCATTTTTATCTCACGTCTCCAAAGACATAACAGTTTTAGTCACCATTACTTACAAATCGCACAAGTGTAAGGTTTCGAGAAATTAGCCAACATTTTCTCAAACTATTTGATCGTTGAACCTTCTGTACTCAAAAATTCCCACTTCAAGCTCGAGCTCTCCTTGACACCTGCACAATTCCTAGAATTCCTGGAAACATTTGGAATTATTCTAAGAAGCCAATAAGGCCAAAACATACAAAAACAGCTTTGTGAGTGGTTGATATAAAGTGTTAAGAGATAAAATATGCACACAAAAGAACGTTCAGAAAGAAAAAAGTCTTGTTACCGCTCAGCGCCATTGAGGCTAAACCTTCCACTTTTTCCTCTGCTATCAATGGAGATAACGACTTTGCTTGATAATCTTCATCAAGAACTTTCTTGCTCAGTGTGTAAGCAAACTTTTGCAGCTACAGAACCAAAACAGCTGCCTTGCTTGCACAGCTTCTGTCTTGAATGTCTGAACGGGATTCATCGAAACAGTCCACGCCAAGATGTCATATCATGTCCAGAATGTCGAAAGGAAATGCGGATCCCAGGAAGTGGAAATCCCAGCGAGTTTCCCACCGATTTCAGAATAAACAGTCTCCTGGATGTGTTGGCCATTAAAGAGTGCAACACAACTGGCGTGAAATGTGGAAACTGCGACAAGAGAGGCGCCAACTGTTTCTACTGTTTCCAGTGCTCTGGGTTCTGGTGTGAAGAGTGCATCTCGCCACACAACTTAATCCGAGCAAATAAAGAACATCGAGTGCTGGCGATAAAGGATTTTCAAGATCAGGACATTGAAGACGTGCTAAACTGACCAGCGTTTTGCCAGATTAAACGGCACGAAAACGAAACTCTCAAATTCTTCTGCAAGGACTGTAAAGTCGCCATTTGCAATTCTTGTGTTGTAACACTCCACGAAGGTCACGCCAAAGTGCTTCTGGAAGATGGCGCGTATGAACACAAGCTGAGGATGGAGTCTCTGATTAAATCGCTTAACAAGAAAGCAGAGGAAAAGAGAAATGAAATCAGCGAACTCGATCAAAGGAGCATTGATGTTCATGTTCAAGTAGCTGACGTAAAAAGCAAAGTGCAGACGTCTGCAGATCAGATGATGGCAATCATTGAAGAGAGAAAGCGGGACATTTTTGGCGCAATTGATAATCAAGCAAAAGAATCGCTCCAGTGTTTCGCGTTGAGAAAAGATGAAGTTGAAAATCAACTTCAAATCATTGAATCAGCCGTCGAGAAAACAAGACAATTTCTGAGACGAAGTTCCAGCGCTGAGATTCTGGGTTTTGATGAAACATTTGATACAATTCTTTCCGAGCAAGGTAAAAGTGACGTTGAACACTTCCTTCGTTTTAGTTTTAATGAAAATAGAAAACTTGTTAGCATGTTAAACACTGATGGGATCGGTTCTGTAAAAACTGTTTTTGACAAAACTAAAGGACATCAATCAAGCGCAAAATATTTTAAAGAAGATAGTATAGAATTTGCCATGTTTGCAGAAGAACATGTTTGTGGCAGTCCTTTTAAGGTTCAGGTCCAAACCAGGCAGTTCAGACCTGTGCTATCTTTTGGAGAAGTAGGCGAGTCTGTTGGAACGCTTAATTTCCCATGTGGGGTGGCAGTGAATAATCGAAATGAAATAGCAGTAACTGAGTTAAATAACAACAGAATATCGGTATTCAGTAGTGACGGTACCCACTTAAGATCGTTTGGTAGACAGGGACGTAATTAGGGTGAGTTTATCTGCCCTTCAGGGATAGCTTTTGATAACAATGGCAATATTATAGTGGCGGACTATGGCAACAACAGGGTCCAGGTGTTCAGTGGGAGTGGTGAGTTTCTTATCAAGTTTGGTGAGAAAGGAAACCTTGATCACCAGCTGCAGAATCCTCTAGGATTATCTGTCACCAGCAACGGTGATATTATTGTTGCTGATAAAGGTAGCAAATTAATTAAGATATTTTCCCTTCGTGGGCAGTTCAAACGTAAATTTGGCGGACAAGGCATTTTGTCCCTTCCCCATCACTGTATCCAGGCGGAGCCATATTTTATAGTCTCAGACTGGAGTGAACACTGTATCAAAGTGTTTGATCTGGAGGGAAATTTTGTGTTTAAATTCGGTAAGGAGGGGAGCAAGGAGGGTGAGTTCAATCATCCTACTTACTTGTCGATTAACAGAGATGAACATGTGATGGTTTGTGATTCAGAGAATCATAGGATTCAGGTGTTCGAGCTGAGCGGAAAGCTTGTAGCAAAGTTTGGAACAGAAGGCAGTGGGAAAGGAGAGTTTGAATGTCCATTGTCTACAGCAAATCTAAGGGATGGAGGGATAGTTGTGTCTGACTTCGAGGCCCACCGAATCCAGATATTTGAGCTCATTTGATATCTCACCTGTGAAACAAGATCTCTAAAATATCCATTGTCGATTCAGAAATTTCTGTATTTTTGTATAAAGACGACTTTGTAGCGTTTCGTAGAGGTCAGTAGCAGGTTACATCTCAAGTGATGTCTTTTATTTTATTGTTTTTCTTTGGCAACAAAGATTTTGTAAACGAATGTGCTGTGAAGCAGTTGAAAACTAATATGCTATATGGCATTTATCGCATTCTAGTAATCTACATTATATATTGTTTAATATTGTAGTACCAAATAGTTATGTGTTTTGCTTGTAACAGGTTTTGTTAATAAAATGATTTTAGGGGCTTAAAAGGCCAAGATTATTCCTTAAATTTATTACTCGGGCCGTAAGGCAGGCCGAGTTAAGGTTTCGGTAGCATTATCAAATTCTTTTTTCTTTTTGGGGTCGCAATGGGCCGAGAGATAAGATTTCAGGCCACGAGTTATTGTTCTCGGTCTTGTTTTTTGTACTCGGCTGGTACGAGTTACGTTTTCTGTCGTGTTATAAAATTCTTTAAATTCTCGGTCGCGCTCTTTGTTTTCGGGCCGTGAGGAGTGTTTACAATATGCGAGCCAGACGTGCGAGGCATGAACAAAACATGCGAGGCATGAACAACCCCAACATAAACTGCTAACCGTTTAGTAACCGGGGAGCTATTTAAGCTAACCTAAGTGCTATTTAGGCTAACTGGAGTGCTCGTTAGGCTAACCGGAGTGTTTTTTTAGGCTAACCTGAGTGCCTCAAGGTTAGTTTTGTTTAACCGAAAATTTGGCAACTAAATCAGTCTATGACCTCGCGGACCAAGATAGGTAAAGATGTCTCACGTTTACTATAGAAAAACAATCAATGTAGAAACGGTTTCTGTCTTCAAATGAAAGGTGAATAACAAATGCTTTCCCCTGAATTTCATTTAAAAATATAAACAGCGAAACATTGAAAAACATAGGATATAAACGTACGCCTGATGCGTAACGTTACTCTAGATCCGGGGGGGGGGGGGGGTACTCAACAGATGCTTGGGTAGGGCGGTGTTCAAGACCCTGACCATGTTTAAGACACAATTCTCCGATTCCCCTATCCCGTTTAAGACAGAATTCAAAATTTTCAGGCTCTGAAACCACCCTGAAAACCATACCCTATCGGGCCGCACATCCCCGTTAAGGTCACATAAGGGAGTACCCCCCGGGTCTAGATCATACCGAAAATTACGATCCGTCAATGACCCGGGGTCACATACACATTAGGACCGTACAAATGGTTTCTATCTCTAAACTAAGTGAGAACGTAAGGATTAAGGCCCGGAGATTATAAAAAGCATTCGTATGATAAATGTCGTTTTCCCCTGTATTTCATTCTGACTGCAAGAAATGCAATTCTATCTGGTGGTTACTTATTGCCTCACTATATATATCTCTGTATCTATCTATTTGGTACTCCTGCAAGCAAGCTCTCTTGGGGGTGGGGGGCGGGAGGGGGAAAGAGGATCGATGGGCGATGCTGGAGGTTATCACTGTTAAAAGATTGTAGGCTTTACGCACCACACAGTCAAATATGGCCCGGGTATAAGCTGGAAACAGCTTCTTGTTGTATCTTATATTACTGTTTAAGTAAGCACTTGAATCCTGTTAAACAGGCGGCCTAAGAAAATTAGCACATTGTAGGGTGAAGCTAGTACTTGTAAATAAATCTGTGCTACAATATATTTTCAAGTGATTTCACTCTTTTGAATGTTTTTAGTATGTCAGTGTAATGAAGTTAACATTACAAGGGACAGAATGTTTTGTGACATAAGTAAATTAATATTTAATAGCAAGTAGATTTGTAATATACCATGAAGTGAGGTGTAAATAAATGGTAACTTTTGTTTTTAAATGTGTGTGACGTATAATTATGTTTGATGATGGTCAGTTTGGAGTGGGAATGAAACTTTTATTTCTGCATTTGGACTTCATTTTTTTGAGGAGAGGAACGAAAATAAGAAAAAGTAAAAAACAGTGACCTTGGACATTCTTACTAAAGTAGTTCAAATTTTTACATTTTCTAATATTTTCTGGGAGGCTATTAAAGAGTCTAGCATTATTGTCCTGGCATGTCAATAGCTGTAATCCAAGTTTACCCTTCAGGCGTGAAAGAAGCCAGGATGATCCAACAAAATGTTTTGTTATTCAAAATAAATCTCACCATTTTTTTTGGTGCTACACAATGCTCACTCATTTAATAATCCTAGTAAAACTAAATGGTATCAATACTGTGCAGTTTCAAGAGGGTGCAGTCAGTAGCGTGCGAGTAAGCTTACCTAGGCGGGATTGGGGAACAAGAAGGCGAGCTTGCTTGTAGGCCTAGCAATTATTAGCTAATGGGTTTCCCTTTTAAAATTAAAAAAACGGGCACACATTTTCAATAATTGGTGGTCGAATTTGAAGTAGACAATTTTCATTAAATGTTAGACTAACATTGACTTTATAAAAAACGAATTCCCTGAATTCCCTGCCCACCCATCTCAGAGGTAGACAAATACCCGGCTAATGGGACGAACAGTGAAGAAAAATGCCTCATCAATACCCAGATAGGGGGGTTGGGTTGCCACTGCTGGTATTGACTGATGTATAACCCTTCGGTTCTTTTTTCCATCGGATATCCATATTCAAATGTGGAAACATCACCAAAACTAACAAACAAAAGGCCAGAAAAGACTTTGCGTCTACAATACCGTCCACCGCGGCTCCATCATACATGAAAGGAGTATCAGAGGGTATTTGCAGTACCCTCTATACTCGAGTTCATAGCCACTAGTTTATTAGCCTTAAGCTGAAGTTTTTCGCTTTTATACAATCAATTTGACCAGGTTAGTCTGTCTTGCTTTTGTTTCTCTTTGTTCTCATTTTTATTTGTTTGCTATTGATTCTTGCTAATGTGATGTATCATATATGACAGAGAGTGGGACAGAACATTATTTTGTCATTAAACATTGCAACACCACGCAAAGATATGATAAAAACTTACAGTAAAAGTTAATCAAACTGGCCCTGCCTCATCTCCTCTCCTTCCCATCTTCCCTTGCGCCCCCACTATTTCCGCCACCATTTTTAATTCATTTTCTTGGTGCGGACGACTGGGGACGAGGCAGAAAGTGACATATTGATTTGAAATCATACAGATAACAGAATAATTTCCTTTTAATTATTGATAACTTGAAAAATAATATGGTTTACTAAATTACACTAAATTTGACTAATTTTATTAAGCGACCTGTAATTAAAAAGTTTTAACTGCTTAGTGCAATGTAATTAAATCAGATTAAAGGAAAACCTTTCCCCTCCTCACATTTCTTTTTTAGTTTGGCCAGACTTTCCCCTCTTCACATTTCTTTTTTAGTTTGGACAAACTTTCCCCTCTTCACTTTTCCGTTTTAGCTTGGACAAACTTTCCCCTCTTCACATTTCTTTTTCAGTTTGGACAAACTTTCACCTCGTCACAATTTCTTTTTTAGTTTGGACAAACTTTACCCTCCTAAAATTCCTCTTTTAGTTTGGACCTGTGGGTTTGACACTTGAACCAAGGGGAGGGGGAGTCTGGCGGCAGACATCTGACTCTTGCATAAAATAAAGGGAGGAGGGTTGGGGGAGGATGCGGTGATGTGAAACTTTGAAGAGAACTTATAACTACTGCCTGGTCAGCTTAGAGGTGAGGCATAACACTGCTGTTTCTAGACCGGTGTAGTAGTCCAGCTGCAGTTTGAAGCCTGGACAGAGAGGGTCTTAAAACAACTTACTGGTCAGATTAAGCTGGCTTTGCCTCACCTAAGATGAGTGCATTGTTGGGCCCAGAATGCCTTGTGCCTTGTGAGCTTTTATCTTAGGGAACAACTCCCTCCAATAATTTAAAGTTTTGTGACAAACCATATCACCACAAGTTTAAAAGTCATGGTATAATTTAAAAAAAAAAATGACATATAACGCAACTATTACCGGGAAACACCCTAATACTAAACAGTAAATAGTAATTTATAATAATAGTATTGAGAAAGGAAAACTGTGATAAACAGTATGTTTTAATCATTTATCCTCTCATATATACAAAACAAAATTGTACATAAATAGTTTGTCTAACTGATTAATTTAAGCCACTTATCCATTGCTGTATTCAAAGGACCAAACATATGTGCAATGTACTGATTTTACAGGAAAGTAGGTGGGGTGGGGAGGAACCCCCATCACTAAGCTAAACAGAGACAGGTCTTGAAAGAAGGTAGGCTGTATCAAGGACAATTAGGATAGAGAATGGTAAAGACTGAACATACTTTGTCCCATATGATATAGTCATGACAACGCTTACAAAGTGGGTCATCGTTTAGTCATGTTGTATGCATGTTACATGCAACAAAGCTGTACCATTATTAATGGCTGCCACTTTGAAGTGGCCAATACAACAATTTTCCACCTTGCTGATAAAGTTAAACTCATAAGATGGCAGACTCTAATTCAGCTGCAGTGAATGTTTAAAACCCTACAACCCTAACCAAAGCTGCTCTTCAGACACTAAGACAACCAGCCTGTGTATCAGTGTTGTAATGGTGTCTGTATTATTGTGGTAGAGAGTGTATTTCTAACAACTTTGGTCTCCCAACTGGCATCAACTGAAGTTAAATTATCCATAATAGAGAGTTGCCTTGTTATGGATGAGTCATATTACTGACAAGTTAAATTTGCCATATTATGGGGACATCCATACAACTGAGACAGAGTCTTCATGAATTTAGGTCTCACAAGAAAATGATAGAAAGATGCTGAGCTGTATATTTGTGGATGATCATGTACTGCATTGCCAAAGTAGAGCTTTTTGAAATTTACTCTCACTAGGAGAAGTTGACAATCCATAACAGCTGAGCTGTGCCATAATATATATAGGTGTCCAAATTAAGTACTGACAGAGACAGAATCTTCATCAATGGTGTCTCTAAAGGCCAATTAAGACGGCACAACTTTTGCTTGTGACTGTCGCATGCCATTTCTAGAGCAGGCGCTGCTCGCGTCATGAAAAAAATCAGTCATAACTCTCGTCACTCAACATTGCCTATGTAGGATTTAAAACATGTTTTAAAACAATAGTCTTAAGCAAGTTATATGTTTGATTTACACGAAACAATTTGTGTCGTAGGCCTGTTGTAAGCTTGTTGCATGCAACAAAGTCGGCCTTAAGAAATATGGATGAATGTTGTATTATGGAATTTGAGCCGTATTACTGAGGTACAGCTTTTATGAATGTTACTCTTACTAGGAGAAGTTGAAAAGGGGAGGCCTGCACCATTTGCAACGTCTTACTATACATGGTTCGTAGAAAGGACAAAAGAATGAACAACAGAACAGTGTTCCCACTGGTTGAAAGTCCATAAAAAGAGACGTACAAAAATAGAGGTGTCCATATTATGGTAAATGAACTTTTTATGACCAAATAAAATGTCCATAATAATGAGAGGTCCATAAGTGAACAAGAAAACAATGTCTCATATTTTTCACAAAACTTTGTACACATAAGCTTTAGCTATATACAGTCACTAGATAATAAATAGTTTCAATTGCTACATTAGCCCCAACATCATGTGTTCATTATACTTAGTTCTTCCTGGTCTCGTTTATCAGTCCAGTTTCTGATTACTTTCGCCAGCAAGTTGTGGAATTCATCCCTGACAGCTTCTGGTTCTTCATCCAGGTTTGTTTGCACACATGTCACTCTGGACAGTGATGACGCTGTGTGAAAAAAAAAATCAAGATTCTTGAAACTAATACGGAATAAAAAGTTCTAAAACAGCAATTTAACAATATTGCAGATGAGTGAAGAGGTTAAAAATTGCTTCTCTGAAACAAAACTGTTTAATAATACCAGCATTTTAATATGTTCAGGTTCAATGTAGAAGGGAATGGGTGGAAAATACAAAAAATACAAACCAGTAAGGTTGGTCTTTGGAGCAAGAAAGCTGGGATTAAGGTGGAGGGGGGTGGGGTGAGTAGAAAATTGTTTTGGCCCTCCATACCCTATCATTTCTTGACATAAAGGGGGTGGAGAGTGGTCTGTGATTGGAATGAGTTTGTACAAAGGACTTGACTCCCTAGCCATCCCCTCACACAAACCTGCACTGATTAGACCAGATTCAACTGCATTTTAAACAAAGAAACAACTTACGAAGTTTTGTTCTTGTCAAATCAGCAGCTGAAGGCCGGCGATGAGCAAACACTATGCACTGAGAATCTTTGAGGTTTTGTCCTTGAACAAACTGCGTGTACCTAAGAAAACATAGACTAGCTGTCAGAGATAAATTTATACAACCTAATATAGTCCACATAATAAACGTCACCCCATCATCCCAGTCTTCAACAAATTCTAATAACCTGACCCAAAAGTGGTACTAACAATTTTCAATTATCCATTCAACCACAGCGTCCAAAATTAATATCCTTTAGACACAATTTTCATTGTTCTTTACATATGGCCAGTGTGGGTTCATTACAGGATTATCATCAGCTTTTCAAGTTTTATTTGGTACATGAAGCATGCCTAACATTGCTACTGGGGAGAGACAGGTTGAGCCAAGTTACTTAATTTAAGATCTTTAAACAGTAACCGCCTTGCTAATGTGGAATATCAACTCTGTAGTTATGGATTAAGGTCCTTTTCAGTAGCTTCAACCCAACTGTGGAATTTCCTGCCACTTGAAATAAGATCTTGTGACAACTTGAACGTTTTTAAGAAAACAGTTAAGACTCATCTTTTTAAGAAAGTTTTTCTATAGAATGAAATACCACATTTGCATATTTTGTGCATTAGAAACATTAGACCTAAATATGTAAATGTAATTTTTTTTTTATTTTTTTTTATTCAGTATTGTATGGTGTAATTAAATTTATTTCCTGTAATTGTAAAGCACAATTGCACATCGCTGGAAATCGCACTATATAAATAAAGTATTACACATCTTGAGAAATATCACTTTGAGAGACACCACAGCTCAAGCCAGCTTTCATGTACCTTCAGATCAATAAGAGCATTCACCACCCAAGGATGGCAACTGGAAGATGAATGCTATCATTTTGATAGATCTGACTAGGCATCACACATCACGTCTAGACACCAAAACAAGAGTTTTCCAGTCCTTGATAAGAGTAAAAGCAAGTCAACTGAAACAACATTTCTGAACCCAATCTTAAATCCACACAATTCTGTGTTTTGTTTCCCTCATAACGGATCAGCTAACTACTAGTCCCTCTCTATCTCTGCAAACATACAGTTGATTAGATATTGGACATAAAGTAAATAATTAAATATCAATCTTTTCTCACCAGGTTTCTAATTCCTTATCGTGATTTGCTTGATCTGGATTATAGACAATTAAAACTCCATTGGCGTCCTTTTGGAAAGCTGGCCAGCAGGTAGAAAATCTAACAAAAATATACATTCTGGTATTAATAGTGTGTAGTGCAATGAAACAGTTCACAAACGTTCTGAACCAGATCCTGCAGGTTTCTGATAAACAATCTGTATTACATCTACATCTATAAAACTATCTATCAAGAAAAAACATGTTCTGTAAGGGGCTTACGTGCCAGGACAGCGGCAGATCTTGAAACAATCCGAATGATCTCAGTCAAGAACAAAAGGACTTGGGACAACTGTTACAAAGTATGCTATTACTTTGTAATTTAGTGTGACCTAACTATCCACTTATCCACACCCTCCCCCACACAGTGTTGAAGAGCACAATTTATTTTTCTTACACAGAGACCTGAACATTGTAAGGGGTGGGGGTCGTGGAACAGAGATTTTGCATTCCCCCTACCAAGAATTGGAGATGAGGCCAGATCAGCTGGCACAATAAACTGTTCCACTGTTTGACAGTTATAGTATGTCTTCAGTGTTCTCTAAGGGTTGTTAAAAAGATTTAGGTTGTAAATGTCGATCTTGAATATCTAGTTACTGGAATGCAAAATACAACTTGCATTCTATAAAACAGTGGTACAGTACTTTTATTTATCTTCAGGATACAACTCACTTGTGGTTCCCACTACAATCCCATAACTCCACTTCACAATTAGCTGTTTTTCCAGGTGATATTTCTATCCCATTGCACTCAAATTCTAGAATTCTGTCAGAGGAAAAACTTCTTTCAGTTAATGCCTACCAAGTGTCAAAACAAGGGTATGTGACAAAGAAACAATTCAAATAACCAGGTTAAGTTAGTATAATTATTATAGCCTGCATAAGTAGTAGGATTGATATTATGATATGTAAATATCGAGAAGTGTCAGAAATGGTAATATACACAGACATTTTCGGTATATAGCCCTTTTTCAGTGTGAAAGGAAACTGTTAGAATACGCAATTCAAATGGAGGCATGTGCACATATACATACAGCCAAATCTGTATTAAGCAGCACATATTGAGCGTTCACCCTCTATTATAAAATTAAGCGGTCAATAAATTTGTCAAAGTCCCGAAAATAACTTCCCTTAATTACTGCAATTCTGACCTGTATTAAACGGTCACCTCTATGAAGCGGTGGTGGTCACCCTTTACTAAGTCCCAACGAGCTGTTTGTATTGTCTTGATCTGTTTTAAATGGTCACTTTGTAAAAGGAAACCACTCAAATATGGTAACAAATAGCATGCCCGGGAATTGAATTTCTAATGACCTGTTATACTGACTGTACCATCTTGGCGTTAATGTTTTATTAGTCTGTTTCTGTGCATTTTCTCCTTTGTCATTCCATTTTATCACTGAACTTTCTTAACCAAGTAAGTGACTTTGTGAGTGCTTTTGTGCATGAACAGTTCACAAAGTTATCAAATGTGATAGAAAATGTTGCTTTTATTGTGTTTGACGTTGTATGGTCAACCTGTATTACAGACTGTAGGTGGTCACTTAGCCATTCCCTGAGGGTGACCGCTTAAAACACGTTCAACTGTAACTGGTAGTGCGTGCATGAATAAAGTCATAGTTCAAATTAAGCGGAAATTAAGGTTGAGTCCATCCAGCTGAACAGTTCCCAGTTGGAAAATCATCTTCATGTTTGTCCCACTGCAGTGTCTAGAGTTTAAATGTTGGGCCACAGGAAACCCAAGAGAGTTGTTGCGTACACTTTGTACATGTACACCTGTAAGTGTTCACTAAAACTCCTGAGGGTCCATCCAGTTTCACCAAGGTAAAGAGGGATTCGACTGCAGGATATGCAGTACACAAGACTGTATGTCCTGCAGTCCATGCCCTCTTCCTGGGTTATTTTAATAACTGAAAATTTTCTGGCAAAGATTACTACACAGCCCCATACATTAGTAATATATACATTTTTACAATAACTGTCCAAATTCCTGTGCACTGATTGGCTCATAGCTATTGTCTATGAGAGCACAGACAATAAAAATGACGTCAGATGTAACACGCGCACTTTCTGAACAACAAAATTGCCAATTCCGCTCGTGCTTTTTCCATGTTATTGTAAAAAACAAATCAACGGCAGTTTTCTATGGTCTATTCTCTTATAGACCATAAAATGACGCCATAAAATGTCCAAAACTTGGCAGTGAAACCACTCGTCTGCGGCTCATGGTCCCACTTGAGTTTTGAACATTTTTTGACGTCATTTTATGGTCTATAAGAGTATAGACCACAGAAAACTGCCGTCGATTTGTTAATTTGCGAATAAAATTCTATTCATGTTCGTTCATCGTGTGAGAGGGTTAGTATGACAGTGATGTATGTATAATTATTAAAAACTGGATCATTATATAATGCAATTCCAGGTTTTTGATTGGCTTAGCGGCCATGGTATATGAGCCATTATACCATGCCCGAGAAGTAACACCATAAATTGTTTTCTTGTTGCTCTTAAAAAGGAAATCAGCAAGGCCTACCAATATTACTTGCCTGTTTTTAACAAAACAATTATTCCACTCGCGCTTGTTGGATATGAGATAATTATAGCCAACTCGGCGCTACGCGCCTCATTGGCTATCTTTCATCTCATATCCAACGCGCGCTCATGGAATAATTGTTAATTAAATGTAAGGGCTGTGCCAAAATCTTTCCAATTTTCTTTAAGATATTTCAACATTAAACCTTAATTATCTGAGAGTGAAAAAGTAAAATTTGAAAAATCTGACCTGCGAACGTGTACATTAACGTAAGCCTCAAGTTTGCATAAGATGCATGGTTTCCATGACACAACACAAATTGTTGCTTGTTGATATCAGAATTTGCATATAGTATCTTTCAACACTGAAGCTAACTTCATAATTTACCTGACACCTTGCGTAGGATGGTATTCCCCTCCTGAAGTTTCAGTAGCATCGGAAAGGAAATTGGAAATTATAGTTTTACCGCTCTGCAAGGAGAGAAACAGCCATTTGTATATATCAAATAAAACAACTGCATGGTTATGAAACAAGCAATTATATACCCACTTTAATATCGTTTTTTGTCAATTTAAAATTACTAATATGTTTTTTTACATAACATAGCACAGATATCCTTGTTTCTAAACGTAAAAAAAATACCTCACAAGGTCCTAATACGAGAATTTTCGCCTTGAACATCCCGAGATAAACTGTCCTGCTTCTTCGATCTGGAAGAGAAATAATGAGAGGAGATTGGGGCGAGTAAAGGAACGCCTGGCAGTTTGTTGTATTTGGTAAAAAAAAAAGAGAAATTACTTTATTTTCCGAGATTTTCAGTGGATAAACGACATTTTTGATAATATCAAATTGTAACGAAATCGCTGAAAACCGCGTTGAGGGTTTATTAGGTTTATGTTACATAATTTTTCAGTACCGGAGGAAGTCTTCTAGCCGTCAATGGACTTGTTAAAAATGCGCGCTTTTCCTTACGGTTTTTCTTACATAACATAAATATGTTATTACTGATAATTTTCTAAAGAAAATATTATTTTTAAATCTTAAAAAAATGTTCTGATTAACAAGGTACTTAGTAAATATCGGATTCTTACTTTAATTAAGTAAAACAAAAAAAAAAATGGTAAATTTCTGCTTTTGAAGAGAATTTAGGAATAGACTAAGCTCTGATAGGAATTTATTAAACAAGCAAAGATATCGATGTTTATTAAAATACCTTTTTTCTTAAAACTTGGATGGTCCATTGGATTAGCCAATCTAAAGTTCTGAGAGGCGCTTGGCGACATGACTTTCATTCGAAGTGAAATTTTTTATAGAAACAAAATTAACCAATGTGCAGGAATATTCGTCCGATATTGATGTAGCGCAATTAGAATTATCCTTGAATAAAATGGTATTCCTCCAATCATTTAAAGATGGACAAACTTTGTTAATAATTAACGAGTAAATTTCCACGATTATCAGCAACAATAGAAGTCATACTTCGAAAATGTAAATAAAAAACTAATTACATGAAACCAAATGTATGAGGATAAAACCGAAGATCGAATGTGTACTGGGTTTTAGGTCGATACGGACTAAAATAACGCTAAAAATTAAACATTCTGTTTGTCTTCAGTGGGAAGGGATACTCCGACAAAATAGACACATGTAAAAATAGCACATATTACTGACGCCTATAATCTACGCTTGTGAGTTCTAATAGCTTGTAATAGGTAAGCTAGGCTAAGTAGCCAGGTACGAGCGCAAGATTTGCATGTCGCCATAAAAAAAAATCTGGCAATAAAAACGTCGAGGTCTACTGGCCTATGTTTGTTTACCCATTTCTTATGATTCTAAAGACGGCAAAACTAACGCTTTTTCGAATAAACCCCACAGAAGAATTTTATTTGTATAAAGTTTTGAGTGTTGTTTTCCAGTTTAAGAGTATCAGGACGAGACTATTAAATGCTTCCTAGCAAACACGATGGCTAATTTCGAGACTGAAATTCAAGTCTTGGTGAGGCTAGCTACTAAAGCTAGTGTTTTTCTCGTAATTATCATAATTTTAAACAGGAGAAAAACTAAATAGTTCTTCTCAACAATTTGAAAATAAAACACATTAAATTAACGCCAGCATAAACAGAAAAATCAATCAGATAAAAGACCTTCAAATTCCGAAACGAAAGCGGCCTCAGAAAACAATGAAGCCTTGAACAGGATTCAAACCCATGACCTCTGTAGTTTACAGAATTAATATTAAGCCAAGCGGCGGCTGGGACAAACAAATGAAAGTGAACTGTATGAATATTCAGTAAAATGTATGATCTTTCAAATTTTTCACTTAAATAAATTAAGAAAAAACTCATTAATGTACCTCAACTTTCTGATAATAAGAGCTTGGTTTAGCTATGAGATAATGTTGTGGAAATATATTAAGCATTTTATACGGGAGATCACAACGGATCGTTGCTCCAAACAGGGTTCTTCCATAACCATACTGCATAAATCTTTACAACTGAATTCGAAGCTAGTCAGTTGTACATCATATCTACCTTATAATTATCTCCGCCATCTATGTTTTTTATAAGATATCGACACAGATACAGTACTCAAAGACTTTTACTCAAGAAAGAGGTCTGCATTGTTATCCGAAATAACTACGCAAAATAATTGAGATCTGATAAAATTCAGGTACTGCACGGAAATATTCTATATTTGGTTGCAAAATATCAATAATTCAAAATGCCTTACAAACCTACCCTTGTTGAATAGACTTGACTTGTCTTGAACTTTAATCTTATTTTGTTTTGTTTGTTATTGTTGCCTAATCTGTCATGCGATCTTTGTTAACAATGTATGCGCGCGCAAGTCACATGGCAAGAACCTTTGTAATGCGGTCGCCATTTTTGAATACACTCTCTGATTGTTGTTTGAGTTCTGATTCTTGTCTGTACCGTTTATCTTCGCCTTTCGTTACTAAACCGACGCTATTATTACTACCCTTATACCCGCATGACATTTTGGTGCCGGGACCAGGATAGTACGACTCAGAATGGCGGAAACTCTACCGAAACTTATCTCTTCTCGTGCGGGATATCGAGCTCATTTAACGAAGACCCTAAACAAGGCAAAGGATCTTATGAAGAAGGAGAAACCCACCGAAATGGATGTCACCTCGCTAAATAGCATCATTGAACAACTTACACGGAAGAATTCCATCCTCAAGAGACTTGATGAAAAAATCGCGGTCCTCATCGATGAACCGAAAGACCTCGAGCAGGAAATTTTTGAGACGGAGGAAATTCATGATGAGATACAAGAGACATCCAGCCAGATAAGTAGATTTATTCACTTGACGGTAACTGATAAGAATTCTAATCAGTCTCCTTCCCCTGCTACCCTCCAAGAATCTCCGCAAATGGCGAACAATGAAACACCACTCGTACCACTCGACCCTACAAATACTGGCTCTTCAGGGATTCAAGAAAGTACCTCTGTAACTAATACAACCCTACTGAACCCTCAACCACCCCTGAACACGCAGTCACCGCCACTGGTCCCTCAAGTGAATGCTAACCACACTAGCCGTCTTCCCAAGCTAAATTTACCTACTTTCTCAGGCAACCCCCTCAACTGGTTCACATTTTGGGACTCATTTGATGCAGCAGTTCATTCCCACACTGCTCTGGGGGGAGTGCAGAAGTTTAGTTACCTAAAGGCCCAACTAGTGGGGGATGCTTCAAGAGCCATAGCTGGTTTCCCACTTAGCAACAATAATTATGAGCAGGCTATTAAACTTCTCAAGGAACGTTTTGGGCAACCCAGCAAGATAATTAGTGCCCACATGCAAGCTCTCCTAGACATACCAAACCCCACCAATCAACTATCAAGCCTGCAACTGTTTTACGACACTATGGAGAATCATGTCAGAGGTCTGGAATCTCTTGGGAGGTCACACGAAACCTTCGGGGATCTCCTTGTCCCAATTATCCTAGGAAAACTACCACATGAGTTGAGAAGGAACTTAGCTCGTGAACATGACAACCCTGAATGGAAGTTCCAGGAGCTGAGAGAAGCCATTGTAAAGGAAATTCGAATCCTTGAAGCAGGTGTCCAACTTAATGACCCACCCTATGGAGGCTCCCCTACAGTTACTGGTTCTTTCCTCACTCAAACACAAGGGAAACACCCACATCCCGGGAAACAGAATAACCCAGCACCCAAAAGTTGTCTCTACTGCAAAGGTTCCCACCCCTCCTACAACTGTCAAGTAATCACGGATCCTCGGGAGAGATGGGCAAGGGTTAAGAGTCTCGGACACTGTTTCAACTGTCTTGGAAACCATAAGTCTTCTGTGTGCCAGTCAAGATTCCGTTGCCATAAATGTAAGGGAAAACATCACACAAGCCTCTGTTTGGGTATCACCAATCCCCCCACCAGCCCTCAGACTATGAGGGGCACTGCTCCTGCTCACAGTCCTCGAACTTCTACGGGAGAACTACCCTCTCAAGTACATGCCTCTCTTGCCCCGATTAATCCAGCAAACAGTACAGTCAACCATGGTCAACTCGCACTCTTGAAAACTGCCATAGCAACTGTTGGCCATGACCTTACTCACTGTGAGGCTAACATGCTCTTCGACGAGGGTGCACAACGCTCCTTTATCACCCAGACCCTAGCTAATCAACTGGGCGTACGTTACACTGAGAAAGAATCTATTGCCTTGTCAGCCTTTGGTGCACACTCATCATCCAGCAGACACTTACCTGTCGCCAACATCAACATTGTCACCGTTTGTGGAGAGCAAATACCACTGCGTGTCCTTGTGGTTGAACAGATCGCCACACCACTTCAGAACCGTTTCCGTCAACAGCTCCATACCGTACCCCACCTAAGGGGTCTTCAACTCGCTCACCCTGTGACGTCAGACGAGAACTTTGAGATCTCCCTCCTTATTGGTGCGGACCACTATTGGGACATAGTGAAAGACACTGTCATCCGTGGTCAAGGCCCAACTGCTGTAGAATCGAAACTCGGTTACCTTGTCTCTGGCCCACTACAGACTAACTCTGTAAATCACACTGATACCGTTGTCAACCTGCTACAAACACTGTCTTCCACAATGGAGGTAGAACGTGACCTTGAGCATTTCTGGTCCTTGGAGTCTCTCGGCATCTCACCACCTACAGAGACGGATGAACATGAATCCTTCCTACAACACTTCCAGAGTTCATCAATCACAAGAATGCCTGATGGCAGCTACAATGCCAAATTTCCATGGTAACTGCGCTCACCGTACACGCGCTATGGTACGTCGCATTGCTCAGACACCCAACCTCCTCAGATCCTATGGCGAGATAATCGAAGAGCACGAGAAGCGTGGATTTATTGAAAGGGTTGACAATGTGACTAGCCTGGATAGAGCACATTATTTACCGCATCATGCAGTCAAGAAAGAGTCAGCTACCACACCCATCAGAGTTGTTTTCGATTGCAGCTACCGTTCCTCAACCAATTCTCCAAGCTTGAACGACTGTCTTGTGGTTGGCCCTCCATTCCTAACTGATATGTGCTCCATCATCATCAGATTTCGTACCTTCACCTATGACCTGTCCACTGATATCGAGAAGGCCTTTCTCCATGTCGGTCTTGACGAAGGTGACCGGGACTTTACCAGATTCTTCTGGTTGTCAGACACCACCAATCCAGAAAGTGAATTTCAAGTCTTTCGTTTCAAGACGGTCCTGTTTGGTTCAACAAGTTCCCCCTTCATGTTACATGCTACACTGCATCATCACCTGGAAAACTACACCTCACCTGTGGCCAAGGACATGAAGAACAATATGTATGTGGACAATGTCATTTCAGGACGTGACCATGAAACTGACATCTTACACTATTACCAAGAGTCAAGATCCATCATGTCCGCAGCCAACTTTAACTTGCGCTCGTGGGCATCAAATAGCCCATTACTTTGTGAACAAACCAAGAAGGATCAAACAGCTGACACAAACACTGTTGTAAACATTCTCGGTTTGCGATGGGATCCATTCCATGATACCCTCTATCTTGCTCCTAAGGAAATAGCCCCTCAATCAAGTCGACCTGTCTCCAAACGTGATGTGTTACAACTCTCCTCAAGAATCTATGATCCTTTGGGACACTTATCTCCTGTAACCGTGAAAGCCAAACTCCTGATCCAAGAGCTGTGGCAGAGGAAACTTGAATGGGACGAACCACTTCCGGCAGACCTCGAAGCCAAGTGGAACGATATTGCCCGAGATATTCAAGAGGCTAACAAACTAGTCTTGCCAAGGTGCTTCTTCCCACAAATGCAGACCGAAGCACAACCCATCTACCTACATGTGTTTGCTGACGCCAGCCCCAAGGCGTATGGAGCAGTCGCCTTCATCTCTAATGATCACCATTCCTCATTCGTCATGTCGAAGTCGCGTGTTGCCCCTTTGAAGGAACTGACACTTCCCCAGTTAGAACTCATGGCAGCATCGATCTGTGCAAGACTAGCCCACTTTGTATCAGGAGCCCTCCATTCAAGATTTCCCAACCTTACAGTCAAGTTGTGGTCCGACAGCGAGATAGTCCTCCACTGGTTACACAGCGCGAAACCCCTAAAGCAGTTTACGGCAAACCGCACCCAAGAGATCAAGAAGCTGTTCCCTGTTACTGTCTGGAGTCATTGTCCAACTCATGACAATCCTGCTGACATGCTTACTCGTGGGATCAATGCCACACAGCTTCGCACTTCCTCTCTTTGGCTACATGGTCCCCAATGGTTACCATTCGTCGAGCAATGGCCATCTTGGAATCACTCAACGACTCTTCATCTGCAACTCTCCAATATCACACATGTGGAAGACACTGACACCGCAGTCAACAATACAGTGACCATGACCGATGGTACTACTCAGACAGATCTAGTGGAGAAGCAGCCAGGCATCCACAATCTCATTGATGTGTCCAGATTTAGCACTCTCTCCAGCTTGCTCGCTGTAACAGCATACGTTCTACGGTTTGTGAAGAACTTGCAAAACCCTGCAGCAAAAACAGTGGGTCCACCATCTGTCCAAGAGAGGAAAACAGCCCAACGCAAATGGATCCAGAACTCTCAAGCGCTAATTTATGCAGATGAGATTGCTAATCTACAGTCCAATTCAAGTACTCGTCTAACCTTAGTGAGACAGCTTCGCTTGTTCCTCGACGCTGACGGCTTTCTTCGTTGTGGGGGGAGGATACATAATGCTCCGCTTACGGATTCAGCAAAATTTCCCTACCTGCTTCCGCCCAACCACCCTTTCACAGCACTGGTCGTATACGAAGCCCACAGGAAGCAACTCCACTCTGGTGTCAACGCGGTAGTGACGTCGCTACGCCAAAACTTCTGGATAACTGCAGCACGCCAGTATGTAAGGAAGCTTCTTCGCCGCTGTGTGACCTGTCGTAAGGTGGAAGGAACAGCCTTCAGAGCTCCGGATCCTGCGCCCTTACCCAAACTGAGAGTCCAAGAAGCGACACCCTTTTCAGTAACTGGAGTAGACTTCACGGGACCCCTTTATGTGCGATCAGAAAATGGCGTTACCAAGAGCTACATCTGTCTCTTCACCTGCGCTGTCACCAGGGCAGTACATTTGGAAGTAGTCAGTGACCTCTCAGAGAAAAGTTTTCTTCAAGCCTTCCGGCGATTCTCAAGTCGCAGATCTCTTCTACATCACATGATATCTGACAATGCCTCTACCTACCTCGCTTCTGCAGAAACACTCAATGAGCTATTCCAATCTCCTTCACTAAAGGAACAGTTCAGCCGACAAGGTGTCGAGTGGAAGTTTATCCCTAAACGTGCCCCCTGGTACGGAGGCTTCTGGGAACGACTCATCGGACTGACAAAGAGAGCCATAAAGAAGACACTTGGCAAGACATCTGTCACACTAACAGAGCTCCAAACACTCACCGTCGAAGTGGAAGCCATTCTAAATGATCGCCCTATCACCTTTGTATCCAGCGATTCTGCAGACGAAGAACCATTAACACCCTCACATCTTCTACACGGGAGAAGAATTACCTCATTGCCCTACCCTGTTGCTGACGATGATCCATCTGATCCCGACTATGGAAGTGCATCTGACATGAGGCAACGTGTAACAACACAAGCCCGTATCCTCGAACGTTTCTGGAACAGATGGAGACACGAGTACCTTACCTCTCTTCGTGAATTCCACAGAACAACTGGGACCAATGAGCAGTCGATCAAGTCAGGAGACGTTGTGTTGGTCCATAACGAGGGTCCTAGGTCAACCTGGAAGCTAGCTGTTATAGAGAATCTGATTAGGGGAAGTGATGGCCTTGTCCGGGCAGCGCACATTCGCACAAGTACCGGGTACACCAACCGACCAGTGACTAAACTGTACCCACTTGAAATCACCACAACTACCACTGTCCCTAGTGTTGCGTCGCATGACCGTCCTGAACAGCAACCTGCCGCAGTTCCGCCCACTAGACCGAGACGAGCTGCAACTACTGAGGCTATGAGGAGAATCTCAAATTGGGCGAGATGCATCCGCGCGCCCCCGGAGGATGTTGAATAGACTTGACTTGTCTTGAACTTTAATCTTATTTTGTTTTGTTTGTTATTGTTGCCTAATCTGTCATGCGATCTTTGTTAACAATGTATGCGCGCGCAAGTCACATGGCAAGAACCTTTGTAATGCGGTCGCATTTTTGAATACACTCTCTGATTGTTGTTTGAGTTCTGATTCTTGTCTGTACCGTTTATCTTCGCCTTTCGTTACTAAACCGACGCTATTATTACTACCCTTATACCCGCATGACAACCCTCAGAAGATTGAGTTTCCTTAAACATCTTTTAGTTCCTTTTTAAGCTGAACAAGTTTTGCACTTTTCAGCTCAGTTTCAACGAAACTTTACACAATCTATGATGTACTATTAATATAACACTGACGCACTAACTCCGTTTTAACGAGTTCTTGGAATTATTTGTGCGAGTTTTTAAGACATGACTTTCGGTCTTGTCAGTAAAGCTGATGGCGTTGAAAGCGTAGGGGCTTGCCTCATTTAGGGCTTTGTTAGCAAACTGACATAAAAAACAATACGTTGACTTTAAGTACAAAACAACTCATAAAGTTTAGAAAGAAAAACAGCCCCACTTTGACAGAACTCACAATGTTTCGGATTTCCTAATGGACAGATCTTTGTTGGTTGTTAATGTGAAAAAGTTAACGGTACACACTTTGTAAGATTATACATTTATATTCAATCGTTTTTGGTTTACAAAGTAGACCTCAGAGTTATTAAAAGTACTTATTTGGGCGAGGGTTTATAATTAATTGAATGGGAATCACTTGACACAAGGCAGGTGTGATAAACCATAATTAAACACTAAGGTTTGGCAACTCTCACAGTTGTGTTGCGTGGCAACGAAGCAGGTTCTGACACGTAATATTTTAAAGCATGCGTATTAGCTTTAAACGTCTCCAATCGGTTCCTGGGTTGAGTTTGTCATAGGTTAAAGTCCTTGCTGCGAGATATTTTCCTCCGAGTACTCCAATATTTTTCTTTCTCCTCAAAGACTACCATTTGCAAATTTTAATTCCATCCGGGCAGTGAAGCGTGGGAAAACGCATGCGGGCAAGTGACGCTGAGTTTTGGTTTAAATTCTAACTAGTTGAGAATGTGGCATGAATATTTTCAACCAATCACAGAGCGTCACAAAGCAAGGCAACTTAACTTCTGACACTCAGTAGCCTCCTTCTCCTTTTAAAATACTCAAATTCAACTTGATATCGAGCTCCAAAGGACACAAACAAAACAAATGAATAAATTTGTTCATTCAATTTCCTTTAGGCCTCGTTTTGAGAGGAGCCCATGGAAAGTCGCCCTTTAGCTGCTAGAGCATTCTTTTCTTCGTCTTTGAGGCATATTTGACGCGCATGTGCGGTGACGTAGCAGGACGCTGGTAAAATACCCGGCGTGACTTGCGAGAAACACACCACTGACTTCTAACGCGGGTCACAAGTCCACTTTTGACAGAAATTTTTACAGTTGTTTTTTGTTGTTGCTTTTGATTTTTGTTGTGTGTTGTGTGTTTGTCCGTTATGTTTTTTTTTTCAATCAATACATGTAAGACAAATTCTTAATATCTAAGAAAGCTTGCGCTAACAAGCTTTCTGGGATTAGTTTTTTGTTATCGAACGCGAGAGGGTTGCGACAAAGTGGTAGCGGAAATTAAGCGGAAGAAGACTTTTAACACAACATAATCACGACAACTCTTAATAGTGTCAGCTCATCAAAGAAAGAAAGAAAAAAAACCCGGCCAATTTGCAAAAAATAAAACTTAGAATATGGTGATAACTGTTTAAATGGCATCTGGTGTATCTGGCATTCGACTAAAAAAGCGCCGTTTACGTAAGTTTAATTGACCAAATTGCTCGGCTCTTTTACGAAGAGATATCAGACCAAATAATTTATTGAAGACAATCGAGCTAAGCCAACACTGCACTAACAATAATAACGATCTGACATCCTCCCTTCACAAAATATGCAAATTTTTCCAAGAAATATCCCAGCCGTGAATTTTTAAGAGAACAACTGTTTCATTTACTCGCTATTGTGTTAAAAAATTAGTGCATTATTTTATTTCTGTAAGATATTTTTGCACTTTTTTAAAAAAAAGCTTTCGGACATTAACTTCCCTAATTTGAAAGGAGAACATTGAGTGGCGATTTTTTCGTTTGGAGATTAAAAAACATAATAAGAATGAAATTAACTGGTTGTATCTAGCATAATAAACAGCTGTGAGCTTTCGTGAAATTTCGAAAAAGTTGATTTGTTAATTTTGAAATGAAACAAAAAATATAAAGAGTGGTGATAACTTGAAGATATAATTTTAAAATTCTCCATTTCTATGGTTTTCTAAAATCATATTCTTTTCTAGCCAGCTGGACAACTGAAAGTCAAAGTTGTAAAATTTTAATAGCATATTATTTTTCATAAGCGCTCATGAAATAGATCTGGATTTGTTCCCTTTCTTGTGATGTTCAATTTATTTGTGAAATAAATGTCTGAACGTCCCTTTAGTTTTATTTCAGTTTCGGCTTCTGACCAACTGATCATAACATAAGATCAAAATAATATTGTTTCCCTTAGTACAATAAAACCGAGAAAGGAATCGCTTTGAGACATTCGGCCTTGTGAATACAAATCAAAGAAACTTACAACCAATTTTCCAACATAGGCGGAAACTTACTTCCATCTCTGGGCTGTTTTTCCGGTCTGTCCTTCCTTTTCGATCTTCCCGAGCTAATTTGATCACGATGTTCCTCGGGCAGTACCCGAGAATGTTTTGGTTTTTCACTATCTGTTGGAGGTTTCGCCGACATAACGAGATGTGTTGTGAGAGGAGCTATAAGCACTGGCGCCGAAACGGCGACGCATAGATATTAAATATGCGAGTTTTTTAGCCCTCTTTACATATCCTACCGCTATTTTGACATTTGATTTAATCAATCGTCTTCTGCAATATGATCAGTATAAATCAACACGGCGGATATATTATTTTGGAACATTTCACTTTATTTGAATGTTAGGAGTGTTTATTTAAACCCATTAGTTCAAATTAGTAGAAAGCAAGCAAGACTTTACAACAATTTGTCTTAATTTCAATATTTCGGGGTTTCTTACAATTTTTTTTTCGAGCCCCATGTCATTTAGTTCGACGCATTTGTCAAAAAGAAAAAGATTAATATGTTCGCCGGTATCAGTGTACGCACAGGCTGGGCTCAAGAGTTTACGAGCACCGCGTTGAGTTTCTTTTGAGGTTTTCTTTAATTTCATTATACGTTTGTGAACTTGTTATACGAAACGAAGAATTTCGGAAAAAGAAAAAAACAACAAAATTTAAACAGAAAGTATAGAATTCAGTCTCATGATTAATTGCCTCGGCTAAAAAATAGTCAAACTTGAGGACAAATAGTCAATATGTAAACTGAGGTCTTTGTATACATGTATACCAAATGCAAACTACCAAACTACTTTTGGCAAACTGGCGACAAAAGCGCGCTTCAAATCTAGGGCAATTACTGGAAGTGAATAGGAAATAGAGAATTATTCCACTTGCGCTTGTTGGATATGGGATAATTATAAGCCCGGCGCTATAAACCTCTGGTGGCTATCTATTTAACAAATAGATTCCGAGTTGCCGTGCGTCTCTTCAGTAATAGATCACAGATGACGTCAAAATGTGGTAAGAACAAAAAAGTGGCACACGAGCCGCAGGCGAGTGTGTCACTGATGTCCTTACCACATTTTGACGTCTTCTGTGATCTATTACTGAACAGACGCACGGCAACTTGGAATCTATTTGTTTTATACAATGAACAGAAAGGAAATACAATAAACTTGCCTCGTAGCGCTTGACTGTACTGTTCCATTTCTGCCAGTTGAGGAATTTTCAAAGTCACCAACGCTACTTTCCGTGTTGGCTTCTTCTTTTCTTCTTTATCGTACTTGTAAACAGCTTCCCCTAAACTTTTACCGAGGCCTTCACTTGCTCAAAGCAGAATAATCGAGTAAATATTTTCAAAACTTTGAGCCTTTTCGTAGCGCTAACAGCTTTTTTGAAGATTTGTTCCAGTTTAGGCATTTTTTAATTGACAAGAACACTTTCGCCTTGGTTTCTTCTTTTTCTTGTTTGTAAACAGCTCCTGCTAAACTTTTCTCAGGGCCTTCATTGCTCAATTCGAAATAATCTCGCAAACATTTTCAAAACCGCGCGCCATGTTGGGCAAAACGAAGAGAACAATTTTTCCGTGACGTCATCCGTGTGTCTGTACTCTAATAGATCATGGGCAACGACCAATCACAGCGCGCGTAGCATTCAGTACATTGCATAACATCTCATAGCCAACACGCGCTCGTGGAATTATCGCTAAGCCTTGATCCAGGTTTGAGTAGCCAATCAGAGTGTGCGTAAAGCACTATCCATGACTTGTTGTATACTAATTGAAACAATCTCACTGGCGAGTACTTAATAACTATTAATCTTCTAACTAGACAAATATTGTACCACACCAAAGTACTTCTCAATAACTTCACTCAAATGGACACACTAAGGGATGCAGGATCAACCATCCTTTCAGTAGTTATGCTTTGTGATGTCATCTACGGACTCATGATTTAAAAAGACTGTGTGCAGCTTAATTAACAGTTCTTCTGTTGAGCAGTTTTCTTTTGAATGTTTACATTTTAGGATTTGACAGCGTAAACAAAAATACTTTAAAAAAATACTACTAGTGCAATAGCTTTCCTTTGAATGGTCACGCTTGACAGTCTGGCGTGTGTGAGGGTCTCATACAAGGAAGGGATGGAGTTCCAAACCACTCTCGTGTTTTTCATTACTATTGACACACAAAAATTGTAGGCACTGAGAACGAGGGTTTAAACGTGTCATATTTGGCTAATCTGGTCATTCCCAAGCCGACTTAAATGGCGCATGCACGCTCATATCGCATACCTCCAGATCTTCGCCTTGTGTGCTGTTCTTCGTAACTTACTGCCGAAGAACGCCGCTGTTCTTCGTGAGTTCGGCTAACTACCGACGGGCGTCTTTGATCTTCGTGACTTGTTCGGCTGGCTGCGGAGAGACGTCGGTTCGGATTTCCTAGGAAGAGAGCATTAAAGCAAAATTTTCTGCCCTTTGTCGAAATACGAGGATTCCTGTCTTTGAGAGCCATGATAGACTAGCACTGATACTGCACAGGTTACCCAACTTACCAACAGGGTTTGCACCGCTGCCCCTTCGACGTCGGAGCTGATCTTCTGCGTTGGCTGGGAGTCCTGTGTGAAAGAAAAATTAGCCTCAACGCAGTTCATATCAGCATGCAGTGCGTTATGTTGTGCGCAGGCGTCTGCTATTTCCTTTGAGCGGTCAAATAGGAGACACTTATGCGGACGCTAGCAGGATGCTTGTCATATGAACCCACTCCAATGAGTCTACTTTAGCTCAGTGGTAGATCGAAATTCGCAAACGAGAGTTTGTAGAATTTGCACTGTCTTTTGTATTTCTCTATCCCGACCAACTTACAGAGTTTTTTCTATGGGAACACAGAAAGCCATCTATTGACGGCTTTCAGAATTACAGGTCTTGTGTCGTAAGATGAAAACTGTATGACTGTCACAATTCATAACTGGATGTGAATGGTATTCAAAAGTGCCAATTAAGCCAATTTGGTTTTGACATAGAGCGTTATTCACGATGAAAAACAAACAAACAAATATACAAAAACAGCACAGTACCCGGATTCATGCTTTGTGGACGATAGCAAGGGAGCTCCAACCCGCGCAATCTACCGTTTTAAAGCACGTTACCAATTTTAAATTTTTCGATTCTCGGTCAGAATTATACCCACTTGCGTGCACTCCAGAATTGATAGATTTTTCTGATTTTGTGCTCACCAATAAAAATAAGGCTGTATTTTTATATTGAAAAACTAGAAACTGAGTGTGTTTGCAATGACAGTTGTAAAGAAAGAAAAGTACTGGACACTGTAGTAAAGGACGGATCAAATCAGCCACAAACTAACGAACAAATAAAACAGCAAAGTTAATTTCTCGGTTGAGAAATTAAATATTCCATACAACGCAATATTTCTCTTATGCAAGGTATTACAGATAGTGACTCTAAAGGCAACAGACGTTGAAAAGAGGATGTAACTTGATATTATAATAATTTAGGCTAAGTGATACAGTTTAAGTTGCAACGTTAAAAAGATAAAAACAAAAAACAGAAGTTTCAATTCTAATTCTAAGTCGTTCGTTTCCGTTTTTAACGATTATATCTGAAAATAAATCCTGGATATGCCGGGGATGTAACTTGAATATTCGGTAACGCTTTAACAATTTCACAATTCGAGTTAGTCCTCATGTATTACAATTATGTATGCATGATTCTGTTATATTCAGGAACAAAATAGAAATGAAAGATAAAACTCTTATTCAGGATCGTATCATAGCGAGCTTGTTCAGCATGCAATTGGTCTTGCCTTCTTAATTACTTTAATTCGACTTGGTCGTCACTCGATGGCAAAAATACAGCAATAATCCAAAAATATATATTTAACAATACTTCAAACTGAACAGATTGAAGGTAATAACTAGACAGTATTTTACATTTGTCTGAAAGAATAAAGATCATACCATTTGGGATCCTGGATTCCATTCGTACTTCTGCTGCTAAAAAAAATAATCACCTTTTGAATTGCTCCTGCAGAAGAAATTATCAAAACTAAAATTGAACCAGAGCAATCTTTTTGTCACAAAGGCCGAATGATAAATTTGTTTATATTTCAAAAAGACGAACTAAAATTTGCATCCATAATTAGGCAAAAGTGTCGGCAGAGCAGGTCCATTGTCGGAACTAAAAGGAGATCGTAAATGACTTTTATGTAAAGAATCGATTTCTTTACCCAGAGATTTGGCCGTTGATTTGTCGCAACATTTTGAGAACACAAATCTTTAATGAGAATTTTTAGCGATTGACTACTTCATTTACATGCATCACCGACTGAGTTTACTAAAAAAATCCGTGTTTCGTCAGGAGAAATTCATCAAATGACCTTGACTAAAACATTTGTCATCCGGTCGGGTAGCCTAAAATAGCTGCATAGTTTTTGTGGAATTAAATATTTATGTATTTTCGGCTAGATCTTTCCCTGTCAGAAACGGGAGACAAGATTAGCCATCATTAATATGCTCTGCTAACGTTATTGGTTAGCGAAATTAGGCCAAATTACTAATAACTGGGCTTACACGACCAAACGAGTAGAAATATCGTAAAAAAAGTACTACAAATTAGCGGCTGACTCAGCTCAGGTTCAAGAAAGCTATCCACCGATAATACAAAGATCGAAATATTTTTGCTTGAAGCGGAATATTCCTTTCAATCGTTTAAAAGGTAAAAGCATCAAAGTATAGAAGACAAATTTGAGTTTTCTATTAATCCTATAAAGCGAGCTCGTTTGCACTTTATTGCCAGTTTAATGTAGAGCAGGTGTAAACAGATTTGTCCTCATATGCCGAATATGCCGACAGAGTGACTCGTTCCCAGCCCCCTCTCGAACTTCCTTTCTGCGTGCTAGGATTTGAGAGTACAGTGAAACCTCTATTAAGCGGACACCTTCGGGACCTTCCCAAGAGTCCGCTTAATAGAGGGTGTCCGCTTAATAGAGGTTTGTAAAAAATTGCGCAGTGTTTGTTAACGATTAACATTCAACGGCTACTCTGTACTGTGATAAAGTTCCATTTCCTTTAGGAAGCTATCCAGAGTTCAAGTTCAATACCTTTCATTACCAATTTTAATTAGTGTTTTAAATGCAAAAACATAACAGCAAAACAGTAACGATAATACGCGCGGTATATGGACTCTTTCAGCGTTTGTACAAATTAGTTATTTCTTCAAGTAATCATAAATTGAAGATTGTTTCTGGTTTCGAATAACTATTTCCTGAAGCAGATCTGTTGATTTAGACAGGACCAGCGAAAGTTTCTCATTCCCTTTATATCTTGCATATTCGAGAAGCTTTTCGGCCATTTGTAGCGCTTCCCGGTCGGATTTTATTTCCTGTGCCTTCTCTTCCCCGTCATCCACACATAGCGCTTTCGCACCAACTTCTTCTTGTATTTCTCGGTCTTGATCATTTTGAACCAAAATGTCCTCCCTCACTTTTGCTCTCCATTCTGGGTCAGAGGGGTCCACGAGACCGGAGCAAACTTCAAGGTCGTCGTCACAACAAACAAATTCTTGCGCTGGACAAGAAGCATTGAGAGAATTCACCAGAAATTGCAAGCTTGACAGTTCCTCGCCTTCAAAAGGGTTATCCTCATCCTCCTCCACTTCCGCCTCGGGATATAGGCCAGTACGCTTGAAACATTTAATGACCGTATCACTGGAAACTTCGTCCCATGCCTGCTTTCCCCATTCAATGGACATTAGGAGATCAACGGATTTGACAATCTCACTTGCATTACTGGATACATTGACTTTGCTGCAAACATGACGTAAAAGGCGCTTCTTGTATTTACATTTCCAGTTTGCGATGATTCCACTGTCAAGTGGTTGGGTCTTTGACGTGGTATTTTTGGGCAAAAACTTTAAGGTGATGTTCGAAAATTTCCCCTCGAGATTTGTGGAGTGGCAAGGCGCGTTATCCAAAAAGAGCAAAATGTTCCTTTGCCTTTGCTGTAAGCGTTGGTTTAGTGAGCTAAGAATGTTATCCATAATATCGTTAGTCATCCACGCCTTCTTGTTACTAAAATAGTAGCATCCATATGGCCGTTTCCTGTCTTTCAGACGTTTGAAACAACGGGGCTGAACAGCATGGCCAATAATTACGGGATCTTCTTTTCCACCTGCAGCATTCACAAGAAATGCCCAAGTGTTTCTTTGCTTGGACTGCTTGCCGCCACTGCATCTTTTCCCTTTTTCACCGAGGCTTACGTCTGGAAGACCCTTCCAAAAGCACCCAGTCTCGTCCATGTTCCAGACGTTCGTGAGAGGGTATCACGAGAACAAAGAAATATGGGAACCTAAAATTGGTCAAGAAGCGATGTTATTGCGAGAACCTCAAAACAAATGGGACTCTAATGCAGTCGCAGTGGTAGGTGGTGTTGCAAGTGACACCATGGCGAGGAAGCAAGAATTGTCGAATACGGAACCCCTCAAACACCCCAACGAGTTTGAACCCGGACGGGACGAAGTGGTTGGCCATCTTCCTAAGCTAATGGCACCACACGTGACAAAGTTTTTGAAGAGACCGACAAATTCTGGCAAGGTAACAGTTACGGGGAAAAGAGTAAACCGAGGTGCCGGATATGGATTAGAGCTTCCCTGCGAATACCTCTTTTATGGTGATAAGTTCTCGTGTGAGTGGCCAAAGAAAAAATAGCCAAAGAAGGATTTGATTGTGAATAGCTGTGCTGTGCTTTGTGCAAGACTCTTGAGTGAACTTTGATCGCGGATGATAATAATCCGGACAACCACAGTTTATTGACAGCTTTATTAACCGACTGTTTTCAAGGACGTAATCCAATACTATATATTGTCAATTCAGGGTCCAGGCCCCAGTTGTTCAAAGGGTGGATAACTTTATCCACTGGATAAGTCACTATTCAGCGGTGCAAATGTACTCCACAAAACGTTTCTGGGAAGTTTTTCACACAGTCCCATACTTAAATTAGACATACGCTTCTACTCTATACACAAATTATAGGACTATAGGGAAATTCTTGCACACATTTATTTGCCGCATAGCGACTTATCCAGTGGATAAAATTATCCGCTCTTTGAACAACCGGGGCCAGGTGTTCAAAGGCCGGATAACTTTATCCAGTGGATAAGTCGCTATCCGTCAGTTTCAATCTGTGTAAAAATTTCAGTATTTCCTCTTGTACAAGCGAATATACACACTCTAACCACAGTTAAGTTTGGGAGTGTACGAAAACCTTGGACAACGTTTTACGTGAAGTATATTTTAGACCCTGAGTAGTGCCTTATCCAGCGGATAAAGTTATCCGGCCTTTGAACAACTGGGGCCAGTTCGGTGTCCGCTTAATAGAGGTTTTTAACAATAGAAATTAGCCAAATACAATTTATTTTAGTGTCCGCGTCCGCTTAATAGAGGTGTCCGCCGAATAGGGGTTTGTTATAAAGGGAAATATAAGACATTAATTTCGGGACCCGGCTTAGTGTCCGCTTAATAGAGGGTGTTCGCTTAATTGGGGGTCCGCTTAATAGAGGTTTCACTGTAACTGGAGAATTGCGATGAATCAGTATCCTAGAGAACCGAACGTTGTCTCAAGTTTAGCCTTTACATTCCCACCTAAGCAAACACCCTACAGGGATACCTTTTGATAAATAGAGCCGTTTCAATTCAGTTTAAAAGTAATTTCGTGTTTTGCGTTGGTTTTACTTTAATAGGGTCTTAACAACGCTCTGAGATTGGCCACTTTCCCAGCCAATGAGAAAAAAAAAAAACAGAACTGAAGCAATCGTGATTATCCTGCACGTGTTTTCCCGAGCTTGGTGGTGGTTACGTGTAGTTGCACATGTGATACGTGGTGGCGGACTGTACTAATATCAGAGTATAAGCTTAGTGCGAACAGTTAAAAGAAAAAGGCATGCAGCCTTGATAATCAGCTTTAGAGAATTGAAGGTTTATCTGTATCCAGTAACGGTGATATTGTTGTTGCGGATACAGCTGCAGTGACAAATTAATCGTATTATTGATATAAAAATTCGTGCTATTTTAGGAGTAATCGTTGAGAGAAATAAACGTGTTTATTTTGTTATCAAGTTTTTTTTATTTCAGCAATATTTGAAAACGACAACTAAGGGCTCATAGAGAGAGCTTACGTCGGATCAACTAACCCGCATAAAAACGTTTTATTGTCGGGTCTCCTAAGGCCGCCGGATAACTGAAATAAATGTTTGTATTTTTATGTGATTTCAGTCATCGATCATGGGTTTCAGTACCTTGCTAACATTGAATTCACCTTTTGCGCCTCGAGTTCGCAGAAGTTTTATTTCAGGTGATTTTTCAAAACACATCCAAAGAGACACGGCTTCCTCTTTGCACTCCACGCGTGTAGTATTTCCGAAACTTTTGAATGCAGGGGAAAACACGACGCGCAAATTATGCACAAATAAACTTCCGTACACCCTTTGCGTCCTTTCCCAGTAGTGTCAGTGTTTTCTCTGCAGGAGGCGAAAACAAAGGCTTCTGAGCGGGGGAAGGCTGTGGGGATTGAAAGGGAAAAGAGGGAGTGGCTTTTTTGTCCACCATACTTTCCACAGCCCGAAGCTACAATTAGCGTATGAATAATGATTAACTGCTTCATAGTTTCGTTTAACTATTGACTTGTGCTGACTCTAGTCTTCATAATAAACGACCTTTCTAAGAAATGTAATTTTGCTTTGGAGATGCTCGATTCCAACAGTGCCGATGAAGCCAATAGAGAAGGAAACTTGAAATTATCAAAGCACGCGGTTTAAACCTCACAAGGAGGACAAACCCAGAAAATTAAATCTCTCAAATATTGCCCTAAGGCAATCTGATGTGAAAACATCTTGACAGCTTCTTAAAGGTCATGCTTTCTTGAGCCCATCAAACAATTCCTAGAAATTCAGTTTGAAACCATTCTTTTACGATGTAACGTCAAAACATTGCTATGCTCGCTCTGTGATTGGTCAATACCGGTATTAAAGGTCTGATAAGAAATAACATCCCGTCACCAGACAAAACTTCATTGATCTCTTGAATTCCAAACTTTCGCTTCGCGTCCTTTATCATGGATATTAAGACTTTGCTCGATAATCTTCATGATGAAGTATCCTGTTCTGTATGTATGTGCCCCTTTACCGAGCCAAAACAGCTGCCTTGCATGCACAGCTTCTGTCTTAAATGTCTGAACGGGATTCATCGAACGAGTCCAAGTCAAGATGTCATATCATGTCCAGAATGTCGCAAGGAAATTAGGATCCCAGGAAGTGGAAATCCCAGCGAGTTTCCCACCAACTTCCGAATAAACAGCCTCCTGGATGTGTTGGCCATTAAAGAGTGCAATACAACTGGCGTGAAGTGTGGAAACTGCGACAAGAGAAGCGCCAACTGTTTCTACTGTTTCCAGTGCTGTGGGTTCTGGTGTGAAGAGTGCATCTCACCACACAACTTAATCCGAGCAAACAAAGAACATCGAGTGTTGGCGATAAAAGACTTTCAAGATCACGACATTGAAGACGTACTAAAGCGACCAGCGTTTTGCCAGATTAAACTCCACGAAAACAAACCACTGAACTTCTTTTGCAAGAACTGTAAAATCGCCATTTGCGACGCTTGTGCTTTGACAGAGCACGACGGTCACGCCAAGATGCTTCCTGAAGATGGAGCAAATGAACGCAGGCTACAAATGGAGTCTCTGATTAACTCGCTTAACAAGAAAGCAGAGGAAAAGAGAAATGAAATCAGCGAACTAGACCAAAGCAGCAATGATGTTCAGGTACAAGTAGCTGACGTAAAAAGCAAAGTGCAGGAGACTACAGATCAAATGATGGCAATCATTGAAGCGAGGAAGCAGAACATTTTTGGCGCAGTTGATAACCAAGCGAAAGAATCGCTCGAGTGTTTCGCGCTGAGAAGAGGCGAAGCTGAAAATAAACTTCATATCATTGAATCAGCTATCGAAGAAACCCAAAAACTTTTGAGACGAAGCTGAAGCGCTGAAATTCTGGGATTTAATGAAACATTTGACACAATCTTTCAGGAACAAGGAGCCCAAGGTAAAAGTGACGTTGAGCGCATCCCTCGGTTTAGTTTCACTGAAAATACAAAAGTTGTTAACATGTTAAACACGGAGGGGATCGGTTCTGTAAAAACTGTTTTGAACAAAATTAAGACGCAGCAATCAGGTGCAGAAGAAAAAGAAAATAGTAAAGCAATTACTGGGTTTGAAGGAAATCATGTCCGTGGCAGTTCTTTTCAGGGTCATATCCAAATCAGGCGGTTCAGACCTGTGCTATCTTTTGGAGCATTCGGTGAGTCTGTTGGAAAGCTTTATGGACCATGGGGGGTGGCAGTGAATAATCGAAATGAAATAGCAGTAACTGAGTTTAGCAACCACAGGGTATCGGTATTCAGTAGTGACGGTACCCACTTAAAATCGTTTGCTAAAAGGGGGCGTGATCAGGGTGAATTTAACTTCCCCACAGGGATAGCTTTTGATAACAATGGCAACATTATAGTGGCGGAATATGATAACAACAGGGTCCAAGTGTTCAGTGGGAATGGCGAGTTTCTTACCAAGTTTGGTGACAAAGGAAACCTTGATCACCAGCTTGACAATCCTGAAGGTTTATCTTTCACCAGTAATGGTGATATTATTGTTGCTGATGCAGGTAACAAATTAATTAAGATATTTTCCCCTCGTGGGCAGTTCAAACGTAAATTTGGTGGACAAGGCTCGTTGTCCTATCCCTCTCACTGTATCCAGACTGAGCAATACTTTATAGTCTCAGACGGCGATGAACACTGTATGAAAGTGTTTGATCTGGAGGGAAATTTTGTGTTTAAATTCGGTAAGGAGGGGAACAAGGAGGGTGAGTTCGATAGCCCTGGTTACTTGTCGGTTAACAGAGACGGACATGTGATGGTTTGTGATTCGTGGAATAACAGGGTTCAGGTGTTCGAGCTGAGCGGAAGGTTTGTAACAGAGTTTGGAACAGAAGGAAGCGAGATAGGAGAGTTTGATTGGCCAGTGTCTACAGCAAATCTTAGTGATGGAAGGATAGTTGTGTCTGACTTCTTTAACCACAGAATCCAGATATTTGAGCTCATATGATATCTCACCTTTGATATAATATCGAGAAAATACTCATAATTTGTTGATTCAAAAATTTCAGTATTTTTTGTATAAAAGACGAGTTTGACAAATAATTATATTTGTAGCGTTTCCTAGAGGGTAGTGAGCAGGTTAAATTTCAAATTATGTCTTTTATTTTATTGTTTTTCTTGGGCAACTGAGATTTTGTGAATAAATGAGCTGAGGTTTACATTCTACTATATGTACATTATATATTGTTAACACGGTAGAATGAAACAGTTATGCTGTTTGTTTGTAATTAAGAGGTTTTGTTAATGAAATCTTTTTAGCGGCTTAAAAGGCCAACTGATTATTCCTTAAATTTATTGTCTCTTATATTACTGTTTAAGCAGCTGAATCCTGTTAAACAGGCGGCTTTAGATAATTATTACATTGTAGGGTGATGCTATCACTGCTTGTAAATAAATCTGTTCTACAATATATTTCAAGTGAATGGATTTCACTCTTTTGAATGTTTTTAGCATGTCAGTGTAATGAAATTAACATTACAAGGGACAGAATGTTTTGTGACATAAGTAAATTTATAATAACTTCCAAGTACATTTGTAATATACCATGAGGTGAGGTGTAAATAAATGGCAACTTTTTATTTTTAAATGTGTGACGTGTAATTATGTTTGATGATGGTCAGTTTGTGGTGGGAGTAAAAATTCTTATATCTGCATTTGGACTTCAATATTTTGAGATAAAAGAAGAAGGAATAACGAAAATAAGAAGAAAAGCAAAAGCAATTATCAGCCAGTAATCACTAATTGATTGCTAGCATTAATTACATAATGAAGTGTCCCTAATCGTGCCCTTCTAGCAAAATTAACCAAGCAAGAGAGAGCCAAATTGAACATTTATTGCTAAATTCTCTGTAAAATTACTTTACTACTTCACGGAAAATTGGAGAAAATGGGGGACCGTTCATTTTTATGGGATAGAAGGGGGGTTGGTGGGATTTGGGGGAGTGTCATTTGGAAATGGTATGACCCCTCAGGCAGCCAATTTTACTCAAAGAGCCCCCCTCTAAAGCTTTTTTTTGGGAAAACCCCCCCCCCCCCCCCCTTCTTTACGAAAAAAGTTATACCTGGTATTTTATGCTGTAAGAAGTTAAAAGAAAAAGAAGAGTGTTTAATCTTCCCGATAAGTACAAAAGTGGGAACAGATTTATCGTGGAATCATTCGAGAAAGATCACCTTATAGTGGCAACTGATGAGGTCCGCTGACGGGACCGAAACTCGAGTCTTGCCTGAGAAACAACGTTAGACACTTGCCAAAGAAATCACTGCAGCATCCTTGAGACTTACAAGACAGTTGCCGACTGTCTTAGGTTTAAATATTTGTTGGATGCGAGAGAAAACACAAAACAATTGAGGTACATGCCAGCTCTAAGAACGCAATACCTCAAGTGTTGAGATCACAAGGCAAGGGAGCTAAAAACAACTGCAAGAAGCCATAGCTCTTGAAACTGGGAGACAACGATGAACAGCTTTGTAAAGACGTGGACCTATAAGACTCTTATATTTGTGATAACCAAGTATCGGATCCCGTGTCTAAGTTATAGATAAAATTTATTTATAATGTTAGCTGAACTCTTGCGTTAACTTGAGCCGATAAACCTAAACAAATACCACAGAGATAGAATCCACAATAGCATAAAGAAACGGCTCCAACCTCCATTCAGCCAATTTGAGTATTTTTCTTCATGATCAAGTTCAAAATGACAACACTCAAAAGTCTTTTTTTTTTTCGCGTGGCCCACCCCCAGATCCCACCAGCCCCCTCTATCCCATAAAAAATGAACCGTCCCTAGCGCAGTGAAGCGATCTTGGACATTCTTAGGAAAGTAGTGCAATTTTTGCATTTTCTAATATTTTTCTGGGATGCTATTAGAGAGTCTAGCATTATTGACCTGGCATGTCTATAGCTGTAATTCAAGTTCACCCTTCAGGCGAGAAACAAGCCAAGATGTTCATACAAAATGTTTTGTTATTCAATATAAATCTCACCATTTTCCGTGCTACACAATGCTCACTCATTCAACAATACTAGTAAAACTAAATGGTATCACTACTGTGCAGTTTCAGGGGGATGCAGTTGGTAGCGTGCGAGTAAGTTACCTAGGCCGGGTTAAGGAACGAGAAGGCGAGCTTGCTTGTAGGCCAAGCAATAACTAGTCAATGCATTTCCCTTTTTAAATTCAAACAACGGGAACACACTTTTGAAAATTGCTACTCGACGGAATTGAAAGTATACATTTCTGTGAAATCAAAAGTTACCCAATGCAAAAATGGCTGACTGACATTTTAATATTCTTTTGTCTACATTCAAATTGGCCTCGCTAGCCTCGTTCTTGAGTTCAAATATCAAAAGAATATTTTACCGTGAGCAAGGCTAGTGAGGCTAATTTGAATAGAGACAAAAGAATATTAAAATGTCAGCTATTTTTGCATTGGGTGTATTATATTTTATGTTAAATCCCCGGGGAGGAGACGGGTTACTCAAGAAAGTTTAATACGGGGAGGCTCCGGTCCGAGGTGCAAACCCTTACCCTTTTATATATTATTTTTGGCAGGAGAGGTAACCCTTTCCCATACCTTCTATAGGAAATGGTACTCCTTTCATACCAACAAGAGGAACATTCTATCTTCTTTCTTTCGGTCTGTTTGAGATATTTTGAAAGGCGCGCTCTTTTAAATACCTAAATGACAGTTTTCCCACCTTTTTCTATACTTCAGCTTGTGAAATCCCTACCATGTACGCCATGTGCGCTGAACTGAGTACTGACTGTAATCCACATAATAACTGGGCAACACGTTGTTAACAGAAGATGGTACGTCACATGACCCATGTATTTCCTGTCGTTTAGCGAGTACGGATGAAGACATAGTAAATTATCGCCCAATATCTCTGTTGAGTGTACCAAGTAAGGTCCTGGAATCTTGTATTACTGATTCAATAGTAGAACATCTCCATTGGAAATAATCAACTTGTTACTAATATCAAAGAGTCTACCGAAGCTGGGTCATTTCGACAGAGTTTTTATTATTACACATAACCGGTAACATGGAGACAAGCTGTCGATGCTAAACTTGTTGTTGGTGTGGGTTTTATAGATATGCAGAAAGATTTTGACTGCGTTTCACGTAAAATACTTAAATGCAAAAGCTAACACAGAACGTTGGCATCACTGGAAATTTAATAGCATGACTGGCAGATTCCCTAACAGAAAGAAGGTAATACCTGCTTCAGTATGATCGAGTATTGTATAGCCATTTAATTTTATGTCGTCGAACGACTACGGCGAGCTAATATAAAAACATCAAGGCAGACATTCTTCAGCTATAGACAAAAACCGAAATCACCAAAGATGGATTTTTATTTGTTCTGTCTTGGGCGTAGTCCAGTCAGGTCGACGCACAGAGGGAGGTTCCGACAATTTCTGTTATTGAATGGATTGTCTAAAACTGGTACGCCGCGGACTGTCTACAGTTCAGGAAAGTCTTGAGTTTTTTCTTAAATAACAAAAGTGTACTGGAACGTCGTATTTCCAAAGGAACAGTGTTCAAAAGCTTCGGGGCGCATGCGCAATCAGAGAAAGCCCTGTCACCATGTCTTGGTTCGCTGCATTAGTAGGTCTTGAGAGTTCGAGCGAAGATACCGAGTTGATTTTCGATGTTCGAGGAGTTCCATTAGATATTGCGGGCAAAGACCATTTAATGATTTATAGACAAATAGAAGATGCTTAAACACGATCTGGTATGAAACAGGCAACAAATGAAGATGTATTAAGACAGGAGTAATATGGTCGTATTTCCTTACACCAGTGACATAGCGAGCAGCAATGTTCTGGATTTGTTGCAACTTCTTCACTTATATTTTGGTAATCCAAAGTATAGATGATTACGATAATCTAACCGTATAGTTATAAATGCAAGTATAACTTTCGAGGCAGCGTTCACGTCAAGATATCTACGAATTCTAAACAAATTCCTTAAGTGGTTGATCGAAGACTTACATACATGATCAATTTGGTCGTCCAAGGTCATGTGCTTGTCAAGAATGACTCCAAAGATCGTTACTTTGTCAGAGACGGATATTCGTTTATCTCCAAATTGCAAGTAATCAAGTGCAGGCCCATCACGAAACCTTGAATGAATCAACAGGATATACTTCTTCTCCGGATTCAGCTTTAAATCGTTCTGTTCCATCCAGCAACTTATCTCAGACACGCAGCTGACAACACGGTCAATAGCTAAATTTACATCTTCTGTTTTGAAAGCCAGATAGAGTTGAGTATCGTCCGCATAAAGGTGATAATCAAGATGGCGACTGACAATGACATCAGAAATAGGAGCAGTATACAACAAATAAAGTAAGGGACCTAGAACAGAGCCCTGTGGTACTCCGACAAGCAAGTCACGTTTCGTTGAATGAGATTGATTGATGCTGACAAATTGTGTACGACTACATAGATAGGACTAGAAACAGTTGAGAACAGTGTCGGTAATTCCAAAACGCTTTTCAAGTCTGAGCAAGAGTAGATCATGATTCCTTTAAAGACTGGAATGCCTTCAGACAGTGACTTGAAGAACTCTGACACCATATGTCAGTTTAGAAAAAAAATTTTAAATCAGTTAATCTATAGTTTACTTTTGTATTTTTTAATATTTGTCATTTGTGTACTGACCTTATGTTATTTTGGATCAGGACCTCTCTGTAGATCACCCACGGGTGAGAGAGCTTTCCTGTTTAAATATTATTAACAGTGTCAAAGGCAGCTGATAAATCCAAAAGTACCAGTACTACACTGTTCCATTGTCCAGTGATATCATAATGTCATTATGCACCCTCATTAAAGCTGATTTTGTATTATGATAACTCCTATATGCGGATTGAAGAGGCACGTGTAGACCATTGTAAGCCAGATAGTCATTGAGCTGTACAGCAACCGCTTTAGTTGTGATAAGGTTGTTATTGTTCCGTCTCTGGTGAGGGTGGCTCTGACTTTTTCCCGGGCGAAAGTAAATGATGAAAAGCTTAAGAACAAAGAGGCAAATCAGATCCACAGTCCAGTGGAATATGACCAGAAAATAGGTCCAAATTGTCCTGTATAGTCGACCCGTTGTCTCAGCGAAGTGGACACAAAAACCGCTCGGCTTATGCACGCAGTAACCATGGATGCTGACTTGCGCACCAGAAATTCCTGGTAAGTCAGTTCAAAGTAGGACAAGCACGGCGTTAAACGTAGACCAGAAAGTGAAACCCACCACAGAATCTGTCACACACTCTAGCGTTACTGTGTGATATCCATGTGTGACAAGAGGAGCCTTGTAGGGGATGTGATGACGGTGACCCACGTGGCCACTATGGAACTCTCTTTGATGACACACGCACATAAACGTCATCTGCCAATCATCTGCCACTTTAACCCTGAAAATTCGGGCAATTCGATTGGTTTGGACAGAAGCGAGCCGATTACGAAGGGACACAGAGCTCTGCTTAACAGAAACGGACAAAGATGTCAGAGGATGGGTGTTGGTTAAACAAACAAAATGCAAGTAAATGAGAGTAACATTCCCTCAAGCCAGTTCAAAGAGCAGAACGTAGCAAGACTTGAGCAAAGCTGTTGCAAGAGGAGTTTATCTTTCCTTGAACTAAAATTTTAAAATCTTATTAAAACAGCCAGAACACGTACACCTACTGCGGAAGTGATGGCGACCGCTATGCTTGCTGGCCCGGATATTGTGAATTTCAGCAATAATTAGTAGAACAAATAATATATTTCCCTTATTATAAAATCAGCATTCAGTTATATACATACCCGTGAAAGCCAATTCATTGTAATTCATTGCCCCGGAGGGGGGCTCTTCTTTTCACCCTACTCCCCACCGGAAGGTTTTGTTCACAGGCTACAAGTTAAACAATTGTTGAATACTCATTTTGTGCAACCTCGTCAAACGAGATTTCGTCGTTTGGATTTCAAGAAGCTCGATTTCATTCCGTGTTTTGACAGCGTATTATTGGAAATCAAAACCTTTTCCCTCGGTTGACTTAAAGTCTTATTTAAGCCCTCGTTGGGGAAAAAAGAAAGTAAACTTTAAAGGATAAAACCTCAAAGTTTTCTCCCTCGCCGCAAAGCTTACATATTTCCTTCGTGTTTTTCGTTGTTTGGCGTTTCTTGAACTCTCTACCGCCGGGGTCTGTTCATTGTGCCCCTGACGATAATGACAGACCTTCTGAGCAGACGGAGCTTTGTTTTACTTTTGTCAATCTATGCTGTTTCCTAATTCTCTTTTTGGTGAGCTCACTAAAATACGTGCGTAAGATTTTCAATATTTACTTAAAGCTACATCGCTTCTCACTCGTTCCAAAAAGTTAAGCGCTTTTAAGTTTGCATTAGAATATTGGAAAATCAATCCTTTTAAATGTAATGAATCCTGCAAACAAAAGAGCTGTCCACTCAGTCGTTCAGCTGTTCATCTACTATCGCGGTTTTGTTCACTCGGTTTCTCGTTCACTCGTTTTCGCCGGCGAGCCATTGTTGGACTGTTTGATCGTTAACTCGGTCATTCCCCTATCCGTTCGCTCGCTCGGATGTTCGTTCGCTCGGGTTTCCGCTCGTTTGTTCGTTTGCACTTTGGGTTTGTTCAGTTGTTCCTCCATTGGTCTGACGCACAAGCAAGACCGAAAAGCAGGAAGAGCAGCTAAGTACAAGAAAAAGCTACATTATTAGACAGCTGATGCGAAACATGATTCCAATGACAAGCAATGGATAAATGGACAATAAACTTTTAAATGCGCCCATGGAAGCCTGTTACCATGATTTGTGAACATATAGATACTATTTTGTTTATTGGCACTTTCTGCCTGCCCTAAATATGGACCTCGCCCCCGTAAAACGCTCACCCCTCTCCTCCTACTTGTCCTATAGCTAATAAAATAATAAAAAAACCCACTTCTTCCATAGCTGTTCTTACAACTGAGGTCTACTGTCACTGAACTGATGTGTGGTTTTTTGAACTGTTTGTGTGGTTATTGACTCAATTGAAAAAAAAAAAACTGCATAATTCTGAGACATAAAAGAAGCCTTACATAAATTATTGTAAAAAAATCAATTTTTTATTTTTATTTTTTATTTTTTTGCGTAACGAAAATAAAAGCACCGAATCCTATGCCGTAAATCATGACCTAAGCAGCAAAAAATAGTAGAACACTGAAAAGTATATTTCTTTTACCATGAAATCAGCTTTCAGTTATATAAATGCCCCGGAAAGCTAATTCAGTGTAGTACTTAATGGTTTTTTCTACAGGGGTCGAGAGGCAAGGCCAGCCGGAGAGGGGCTTTTCTTTTCACCCTACTCCCCACCGCAAGATTTTTTTCACAGGCTAGAAGTTGAAACGATCATTTCGAGCAACCACAAACGCGTTCTGTCAAACGAGATATTTGCGTTCCACGTAGGAGAACGCCATTCCTAATCTGTAGCCGGACGATTTGTCATTCCAGAAATTCCTGTAAGGACACCCAAATGTCCACCCCGCTAGAATTTTGCAGGGGCATCGCTGGGTTCTCGGCCCGATCTTGGCCGGGAAACTATATATGGACTTCTTATGGCTTCGCTTTCGCTCGTGCAAAGAGTCACGTTGTTCTCTCGTGAGTTTCAAAGAGTCACGTTTGTTTCCGTGGTTGACAAGCTGTTTCTGTGAATTTCAGTTCCCCGAGCTGTTGCTGCGAGGTTATGTTTTTCAAACTATCCACCTTCGATAAAGAAGAGCCATGTTGTCGCACTAAATCAGACAAAACAAGCGCTGATATCGGAATCGATCGACATTAGCAGACTTCGTGTCATACAACTTAAATTCAAAGGATTCATCAATTGTTTCAGGGGCACCCAACGACAGTTTTCTCTCAGATCCTTTGAAACGCTATTTTAGGCTATCTGGATTGCCTTTAAAGCTCTGTAGGTTCATTTTAGGCTGCGCTAGAATATTTTTATCTGTTCGGTCATTCTAAGGGAACTTGAGTCTTTTCGAAACTACTAGGGCATTTTTGTCCCTTTTCCGAAAACCTTAGGTCTTATTTCCTTCCCGAAAATCTTAGCTGACCTTTTATCGGTACCCGAAACAACATTTTTGTCAATCCGAAAACACTAGGCCTTAAATTTCCCATATCACGAAAGTTCGAAGTGAAAATTCCCTTCAGACGGAAAATTGTAGTGGATCAAGGGCCTTCCGAACAGATAATTTACCGAAACGATCCGTTGGGTGCCCCTGTTGTTTCAGACCATCGGAATATCGACGCAAGCCGGGGATAAGTTACGAAGCACAATACGGTAACAGCTTTGTCTTGGTATGAGTTTACGCTCTTTACGAGGTTTCAATAATAGACTTTTACGTTTATAGTATTAAATCGAAATACAAAAATATTTGTAATATACACTCATCAGAAACTGTATACAAATTAGCTCGCTTCAGTTCGACATTTTTACGGCTTATAGTCCCGTCTGTTTTGCGGCATTTAGTGAAATGCCTTTTGAATAGAAGACCAAAATAGTATGCCGGCCTGTTAATTTAATTTTTCTCAAAGATTCAAAGCGTTTTACCGAAAATGTTTAGCATTATTTTCAAGTTGGACAGTGTCACGCAACAGGCGGACCGAAAATACTTCCTATTTAATATTTTTATGTTCAACAACGTAGCTGTTTAAATTTGAAACTCAGCTACGTTTCTTGCAAATATTTCACCTTGGTCGAAAAGGCTACGCAAAAAAGTGTCACGCAGAAGGCCGTGCAATCGCGCAACTTGGGACTGCAATGCCGGGGGGGGGGGGGGGGTACTCCCGCGAGTTTTGGATAGGGGTGTGCCGCGAAGTCTCTTGATCCCTTACCCTATTTAAGGACTGCGAAGGCGAAAACTGATACCCTTTTTAAGGCCCAAACCTGGAAAATGACACCCTATTAAGCGAGCGTTTTTACACTCCATTATTAGATAATACAATTTAGCTACCCTATGTAAGGACCACACCGGGAATAACGTAACAAAAGGGTGAGAAAAAGATACATTGTACACTATGTAAGGACCGAGAATCTCAAAAAACATACCCTATTCCGCGGCACGTACCTGTATAGCCCATATATGGGAGTACCCCCTCCCCCGGGCTGCAATGAGAAAAAGGAATTAAAAAGTAATTCCTACTATTTTGTTACATTTCTTTCCATTTGTTCAACAATTCCAAAGAAATTGAACAAAACGTTTTTCCTATCACACAGTTATTAATTGAAAAGGAAAACTTCAAATATCCTGCTAAAACATTCTAGTTTTGGGTAATATACGGAAAAAAGCCACATAACAAAAATAACAACAAGAAATACTCAAATTGAAGCGAACTTAAAAGGTTGCACGATTTTCCCCAATTTGTTCAATTTAAGGTGTCGAACGCACTCTATAATCTATGCTAAAAATAAATAGTTTAAAGTATGAAGGAAACAGACGCAGGAAATCAAATCTCTCAAACATTCCCCTTAAGGCAATCCCATGTAAAAACATCTTGACAGCTTCTTAAAAGGTCATGCTTTCTTGAGCGCATAATAAACAATTCCTAAATTTAGGATACTTTTAAAACGGTCAAAACATTTCCATCGACGCACTGTGATTGGTCAATACTAGTATGAGGGTAGTACAATAAGTTTCATAAAAAAAAAAAACATCCCGTCACAGCACAAAACTTCGTTGATCTCTCAACTGCATCATTTTGAGTTCAAAACCTTCGATCGCAATCGCCGTTTTGCGTCCCTTATTATGGATATTAAGACTTTGCTTGATAGTCTTCATGATGAAGTATCCTGTTCTGTGTGTATGTGCCCCTTTACCGAGCCAAAACAGCTGCCTTGCTTGCACAGTTTCTGTCTTAAATGTCTGAACGGGATTCATCTCTTGAGTCCACGTCGAGATGTCATATCATGTGTAGAATGTCGCAAGGAAAATCGGAACCCAGGAAGTGGAAATCCCAGCGAGTTTCCCACCAACTTGAGAATAAACAGCCTCCCGGATGTGTTAGCCATTAAAGAGTGTAACACAACTGGTGTGAAATGTGGAAACTGCGACAAGAGAAGCACCAACTGTTTCTACTGTTTCCAGTGTTGCTTCTTCTGGTGTGAAAACTGTATCGGGGGACATAATATAATCCGAGCAAACAAAGAGCATGGAGTGTTGGCGATAAAAGACTTCCAAGATCAGGACAGTGAAGACGTGCTAAAGCGACCAGCGTTTTGCCAGATTAAACGCCACGAAAACAAAGTGCTGGAGTTCTTTTGCAAGAACTGTTAAGTCGCCATTTGCAACGCTTGTGCTTTGACAGAGCACGAAGGACACGCCAACATGCTTCTTGAAGGTGGAGCAAATGAACACAGGCTACGAATGGAGTCTCTGATTAACTCGCTTAACGAGAAAGCAGAGGGAAAAAGAAATGAAATCAGCGAACTCGACCAAAGCAGCATTGATGTTCAGGTGCACGTAGCTGACGTAAAAAGCAAAGTGCAGGCGACTGCAGATCAGATGATGGCAATCATTGAAGCGGGGAAGAAGGATATTTTTGGCGCAGTTGATAACCAAGCGAAAGAATCGCTCGAGCGTTTCGCGTTGAGAAAAGGCGAAGCTGAAAATCAACTTAAAAATAATGAATCAGCTATCGAAGAAACCAGACAACTTTTGAGACGAAGTTCCAGCGCTGAAATTCTGGGATTTAATAAAACATATCACACAATCTCTCAGGAACAAGAAGCCCAAGGTAAAAGGGACCTTGAACGCATCCCTCGGTTTAGTTTCAGTGAAAACACAAAACTTGTTAGCATGTTAAACACTGAGGGGATCGGTTCTGTAAAAACTGTTTTTTACAAATTTAAGATGCAGCAATCAGGTGCAGGACTAGATGAAAATAGTAAAGCAATTACTGGGTATGAAGGAAAACATGTCCGTGGCATTTCTTTTGACGTTCCGATCCAAACCAGGGGGTTCAGACCTGTTCTATGTTTTGGAGAATTCGGTGGGTCTGTTGGAAAGGTTTATTCCCCATGGGGAGTGGCAGTGAATAATCGAAATGAAATAGCAGTAACTGAGTTTAATAACCCCAGAGTATCAGTATTCTGTAGTGACGGTACCCACGTACGATCTTTTGGTAGAAAGGGACGTAATCAGGGTGAATTTGACCACCCGACAGGTATAGCTTTTGATAGCAATGGCAACATTATAGTGGCGGACCGTGAAAACAACAGGGTCCAAGTGTTCAGTAGGAATGGTGAGTTTCTTACCAAGTTTGGTGAGAAAGGAAACCTTGATCATCAGCTTCAGAATCCTGAAGGTTTATCTGTCACCAGTAACGGTGATATTATTGTGGCTGATAGTGGTAACAAATTAATTAAGATATTTTCTCCTGGTGGGCAGTTCAAACGTAAATTTGGCGGACAAGGCTCTTTGTCCCGTCCCTATCACTGTATCCAGACGGAGCAATATTTTATAGTCTCAGACGGGGATGAACACTGTATCAAAGTGTTTGATCTGGAGGGAAATTTTGTGTTTAAATTCGGTAAGGAGGGGAACAAGGAGGGTGAGTTCAATTGGCCTGGCTGCTTGTTGGTTAACAGAGACGGACATCTGATGGTTTGTGATTCAGGGAATAACAGGGTTCAGGTGTTCGAACTGAGCGGAAAGTTTGTAACAAAGTTTGGAACAAAAGGCAGTGGGAAAGGAGAGTTTGATTATCCTACGTGTACAGCAAATCTTAGTGATGGGAGGATAGTTGTGTCTGAGTACATGAACAACCAAATCCAGATATTTGAGCTCATATGATATCTCACTTGTGAAAAAACATCGATAAAAACTCATTTTTGATTCAGAATAGTTTTTATAAAAAGACGATTTTTAAAAATAGTTATGTTTGTAGCGTTTCGTAGAGTTCAGTAGCTGGTTACAGCTCAAGCGATGTCTTCTATTTGATTGTTTTTCTTGGGCAACAGAGATTTTGTGAATGAATGTGTTGTTGAGCAGTTCAAAACTAATATGTTATATGACATTTATCGCATTCTAGTAATCTATGTTATATATTGCTTAATACTGTAGTACGAAACAGTTTGTTAATGAAATGTTTTTTAGGGGCTTAAAAGGCCAAGATTATTCCTTAAATTTATTGCATCTTATATTACTGTTTAAGCAGCTGAATCCTGTTAAACAGGCGGCTTAAGAAAATTAGCACATTGTAGGGTGAAGCTAGTGCTTGTAAATAAAACTGTTCTACAATATATTTTCAAGTGATTCAACTCTTTTGAATGTTTTTAGCATGTTAGTGTAATGAAATTAACATTATAAGGGACAGAATGTGACATAAGTAAATTTATATTTACTTACAAGTAGATTTGTAATATACCATGTAGTGAGGTGTAAGTAAATGGTAACTTTTGTTTTTAAATCTCTGTGATGTGTAATTATTTTTGATGATGGTCAGTTTGGAGGGGGAACGAAACTTTTATTTCTGCATTTGGACTTCCATCTGGGTAGCACTAATCTGCGGAACTGCAGACCGCGGAACCGCGGAACCTGCGGAACCCGCGGAACCTAGAGAAATAACTAGTTTTTTTTTTGCAACTTACATGCCACGTATAAGGTTACAACTGATTTCATTGCTGTGTATAGACCCGGATTGTTTTTACATGATTCGACCAAGAGGAAATGAGATTGTCTCCTGATACGACAGTATGATTCGACGGTCATGATACGACCGAGAGGTTACCAAGCTCATCGATGAACTCGCAAAATCATGAAGGTTCTGCACGAAGACTTGAGGTGGCGGGTGATTTATCACCAATATTTGTGCGGGAGCCCGATAAAGGAAACAGCCAATGTTCTTTTTACGAGTACCGCATTTGTTTTAAAAATCCGTAGATTGTATTGGCAACGTGGCGAGGTGAACCGAAAGAGAAGAAAGTAACGGCAATAATATTTGTCGTGGTATAATCAGCCATAAAACGACAGTATGTTGCCCTCAAGAATTCATTTCTCTTTTTGGCAATCACCCTCAGCCGAAGGTCAGAAAAGCAAGACAATAAGCTTGGAACGTTTGGCAACCAGCCATTTCATATACCAGCATATACTAGAAGAGATGGAATTTTGAGGGAAATAATTTATGTATACTCTGGTGTAACTGCAAACTTTGTTCGACTTCAAACAAAGGAAAAATAATGAGTTAGACTTGCCTTTTTGTACGTAAAACTAAGGCGCAGAATCGATCGACACATTGTTGCAATGCTAAGCCGGGTCCCTGTAATGGCATGAAACCGGTCTTGGTATTCATCTGTATAGAGTTCCGGCTTGCTCCTTATCATTGCCTCTAAAACTTTGTTTTCTCTATCTGTTCCAATACCAGGCAAAGAAACGTTTATGCTAGCATATATTGTTCAAGATATTGTTCAAGAAACCAAACATAAAAAAAACAAACACGAGCTTACAAGACAAGATTCTTTGCCGTCCTTTTCTTCTCTTTCGGTTCACCTCGCCACGTTGCCGATACAATCTACGGATTTTTAGAACAAATGCGGTACTCGTAAAAATAACATTGGCTGTTTCCTTTATCGAGCTCCCGGACAAATTATTGGTGATAAATCACCTGCCACCTCAAGTCTCAGTGCAGAACCTTCATGATGTGATTTTGCGAGTTCATCGATGTGCTTGGTAACCTCTCGGTCGAACCATGACCGTCGAATCATACTGTCGTATCATTTTCTCTTGGTCGAATCATGTAAAAAAATCCGGGTCTATACACGGCAATGAAATCAGCTGTAACCTTATACGTGGTCTGTAAGTTGCAAAAAAAAAAAAAAAAAAAAAAAACTAGTTATTTCTCTAAGTTCCGCAGGTTCCGCGGGTTCCGCAAGTTCCGCGGTTCCGCGGTCTGCAGTTCCACAGATTAGCGCTACCCTTTCCATCTTTTGAGATAAAAGAAGGAATAACGAAAATAAGAAAAGCAAAAAAATTATCAGCCAGTAATGACTACTGGATTGTTAGCATTAATTACATAACGAAGTGTCCCTAATCATGTCTTTCTAGCAAAATTAACCAAGCACGAGAGAGCCAAATTAAACATTTATCGCTTTTTACCATACTACTTTACGGAAAATTGAACAAAAATAGCGCAGTAAAGCAATATTGGACATTCTTAGGAAAGTTGTGTAATTTTTGCATTCTGTAATATTTTTTGGCAGGCTATTTAAGCGTCTAGCATCATTGTCCTGGGATGTCAATAGCTGTAATCCAAGTTTACCCTTCAGGCGTGAAAGAAGCCAAGATGTTCATACAAAATGTTTTGTTATTCAATATAAATCTCACCATTTTCCGTGCGACACAATGCTCACTTATTCAATAATCCTATTAAAACTAAATGGTATCACTACTGTACAGTTTCAGGAGGGTGCAGTTGGTAGCATGCGAGTAAGCTTACCTAGGCGGGGTTAAGGAACAAGAAGGCTAGCTTGCTTGTAGGCCTAGCAATAACTAGCTAATGCTATTCCCTTTTTAAATTCAAACTATGGGCACACATTTTCAAAAAGTGCTGGTCCAATTTTAAGAAGACATGTTTGTGAAAATCAACGGAAAAATTTACAATTTTCATTATATGTTAGACCAACATTGGCTTTAAAAAACGATTCCCTGAAGGACCCGACAATCGCAAAATATAATGTAATTACCTTTTATGTTCCTACATTTCTCATTACCCCGGCCCTGGGTGGACAAATGCCTGGCCCCTGGGAGGTAAAGTAAGGTAACATGCCCACCAATACCTCAGGGAGAGGGGGAAGGGCTCGGCAAACAAATGGGATTACCATATGGGATTACCATATTCATTTGTGAAAAACAGCACCAAAATCAAGAAATTAACAGCCGGAAAAGAACTTGTGTCTACAATACCGTCCACTGCGGCTCTATTATACATGAAAGGGGTATCAGAGGGTGTTTGCAGTACCCTCTATACTCAAGCTCAAAGCCACTAGTTTATGAGCCTTTAGCTAGTAAGTGCTAACTTTGTTAAATAAAGGCTTTACACTAACCAGCAGAGAAGGCCTTCGCACTGTTCAACACTGTTACTCTAAAAATGTGAATAGGGCAAAGTTCGAATGATTTGGATTTTTTGGCTTTTATACAATCATGACCAGGTAAGTCTGTCTTGCTTTGTTTCTCATTGCTCTCATTTTTATTTGTTTGGTTTTGATTCTTGCCCACGTGATATATCATATGACACAGAGTGGGTAAGAACATTATTTTGTCATTAAACATTGCAACATCACACACAGATATGATCAAAACTTACAGTAAGAGTTAATCAAACTGGCCCGGTCTCATCAACTCTCCTTCCCATCTTCCCCTGCGCCCCCACTATTTCCGCCACAATTTTTCTTTCTTTCTTTGGCGCGGACGACTGGGGACAAGGCAGAAACTGACATATTGATTTGAAATCATACAGATCACAGAACAATTTCCTTTTAATAACTGATAACTTGAAAAATAATATAGTTCACTAAATTTGACTAATTTTATTAAGGGACCTGTAATTAAAACGTTTTAACTGCTTAGTACAATATAATTAAATCAGATTAAAGGAAAAATTTAACCCTCTTAACATTTCTTTTTTAGTCTGGACAAACTTTCCCCTCTTCACATTTTCTTTTTCAGTTTGGACAAACTTTCTCCTCTTCAAATTTCTTTTTTAGTTTGGACAAACTTTTCCCTCCTCAAATTCCCTTTTTAGTTTGGACCTGTGGGTTTGACACTTGAACCAAGGGGAGGGGTAGTCTGGTGGCAGACATCTGACTCTTGCATAAAATAAAGGGAGGAGGGTTGGGGGAGGGAGGGGTGATGTAAAACTTTGAAGAGAACTTATAACTGCTGCCTGGTCGGCTTAGTGGTGAGAGATCAGTTTGAAGCCTGGACAGACTTGGTATTAAAATAACATACTGGTAAGATTAAGGTGGCTTTGCCACACCTAAGATGAGCGCATTGTTGGGCCCTGAGAATGCCTTGTGTCCTGAGTGCTTTTATCTTAGGGAACAACTCCTTCCAATAATTAAAAGTTTTGTGACAAACCATATCACCACAAGTTGTAAAGTCATGGTATAATGCAAAAAAAAAAAAATGTTTGACATATAAAGCAACTATTACTGGGAAACACCCTCATACTAAACGATTAATAATAATAATAATAATAATAATAATAATAATAATAATAATAATATTGGGAAAGGAAAAAGGTGATAAACAGTATGTTTTAATAATTTATCCTCTCATATACAGCTATTTCAATTAATGTTGTCGGTTCAAAGCATAAAGCTAAAAGACAAGACCGAAAGTTTACGTGGGATTTTGATGAATAAATTCATCAAAATCAGTCATGCCTGGAGAAAACAATAGGTTGTAATTAGCAGTATAAGGACCTGCACGTGCAGGGATGATTTTGATGAAATTATTCATAAAAAATAATCCCACAAAACATTGCGGTCTTGTCTTTTAGCTTTTTTAATCCGACAACGTTTATTGAAATAGCTGTATACAAAACAAAATTGTACATGAATAGTTGAGCTGTGCCATAATAGAAGTGTCCATATTACTAAGAGAGAGCCTTCATCAATCATGTCTCTAAGAAAATATGGATGATTGCTTATTTTTATGGATGTACTGTATCTCTGAGGTGTAGCTTTTATGAGTGGTGCTCTTCCTAGGACAAGTTGAAAATGGGAGGCCTGCACCATTTGCAACATGTAACTATACATGGTAGGTAGAAAGGACAAAAGAATGAACAACAGAACAGTGTTCCCACCGGTTGAAAGTCCAGAAAAGAGAAGCACAAAAAGGTAGATGGATATTGTATTATGGATGTACCATATTACCAAGGTAGAGATTTAATGAATTACTGTCTCACTAGAATAAATTGAAAAATAATTCATAACAGATACCTACCATAGTAGAGGTGTCCATATTATGGTAAATGAACGTTTTATGACCAAATAAAATGTCCATAATAATGAGCTAGAGGTCCATAAGTGAGCAAGGAAACAATGTCTCATATTTTTGACAAAACTTTGTACACATAAGCTTTACAGCTGTAGCTATATACAGTCACTAGGTAATAAATAGTTTCAATTGCTACATTAGCCCCAACATCATGTGTTCATTATACTCAGTTCTTCCTGGTCTCGTTTATCAGTCCAGTTACTGATTACTTTCGCCAGAAAGTTGTGGAATTCATCCCTGACAGCTTCTGGTTCTTCATCCAAGTTTGTTTGCACACATGTCACTCTGGACAGCGACAAGGCTGTGTAAAAAAATAAAGATTCTTGAAGGTAACATGCAATAAAATAATTCTAAAACAGCAATTAAAAATAATGCAGATGAGGTGAAGTGGTTAAAAATTGCTCCTTTGAAACAACTGTCTAACAATACCAGCATTTAAATATGTTCAGGTTCAATGTAGAAGGGATTGGGTGGAAAATACAAACCAGTAAAGTTAGTCTTTGGAGAAAGAAAGGTTGAATTGAAGTGGAAGGCGGGGGGGGGGGGGGGGGGGGAAGAAGAAAATTGTTTTGGCCCTCCATACCCTATCATTTCTTAACATAAAGGGCGTGGAGAGTGGTCTGTGACTTCAGGACAGTGTTTGTACAAAGCATTTGTCTGAAGCCTCAGCCATCCCCTAACTCTAACTTGCACTGACCAGACCAGATTCAACTGCATTTTAAACAAAGAAACAACTTACGAAGTTGTGTTCTTTTCAAATCAGCAGCTGAAGGCCGGTGATGAGCAAACACTATGCACTGAGAATCTTTGAGGTTTTGTCCTTGAACAAACTGCGTGTACCTAAGAAAACATAGAATGTCAGAGATAAATTTAAACTGTCAACTTAATAGAGTCCACATAATAACCTTCACCCCATCATCCCAGTCTTCAACAAATTCTTATAACCTGACCCAAAGGTGGTACTAACAAATCTCAATCATCAATTCAACCACAGCATCCAAAATTAATATCCTTTTGACACAATTTTCATTGCTCTTTACATATGGTCGGTGGGTCCATTACAGGATTATCATCAGCCTTACAATTTTTATTAATTTTGGTACACGAAGCATGCCTAACACTGCTACTGGAGAGAGACAGGTAGAGCCAAGTTACTTAATGTAAGATCTTTAAACAGTAACCGCCTTGCTAACGCGGAATACATGTATCAACTCTGTAGTTATGGATTAAGGTCCTTTTCAGTAGCCTCACCCCAACAGTGGAATTCCCTGTCACTTGAGATAAGATCTTGTGATGACTTGAATGTTTTTAAGAAAAAAGTTAAGACTAATCTTTTTAAAGAAAGTTTTTCTAAAGAATTAAATACCACATTTAGACATTTTGTACATTAGAAATATTAGACCTAAATATGTAAATTTAATTTATTTTCTATTAATTTTTTTAATTCAGTATTGTATGGTGTAATGAAATTTATTTGCTGTAATTGTAAAGCGTGATTGGACATCGCTAAAAATCGCGCTATATAAATGAAGTATTATTATTATTATTATTATTATCATTATTATTATTATTATTATTATTATTATTATTATTATAATTATTATTAATACAGATCTTGGGAAATATCACTTTGAGAGACACCACAGCTCAAGCCAGGTTACATGTACCTTTAGATCAATAACAGCATAATAACCACCCAAGGATGGCAACTGGAAGATGAATGCTATCATTTTGATAGATACCATCAACTAGATCTGTAGGCATTACACATCACGTCTAGACAACAAAACAACAGTTTCCCAGTCGTTGATGAGAGTAAAAGCAAGTAAACTGAAACAACATCTCTGAACCCAATCTTAAATCCACACAATTCTGTGTTTTATTTCCCTCATAACGGATCAGCTAACTACTGGTCCCTCACTATCTCTGCAAACAAACAGTTGTTTAGATATTGGACATAAAATAAACAATTAAATATCAATCTTTTCTCACCAGGTTTCCAATTCCTTATCATGATTTGCTTGATCTGGATTATAGATAATTAAAACTCCATTGGTGTCCTTTTGGAAAGCTGGCCAGCAGGTAGAAAATCTAACAAAAAAAAAACATTCTGGTATGAATAGTGAGCAAATGTTCTGAAACATACAAATCCCACAGGTTTCTGGTGAACAATCGCTATTACAACAGATTACAAATATAAATTACTACATAATTTCTACATGCACATGTACATCTACAGTGTATAATATTTAGCTATCAGAAGAAAACACACATTCTGTAAGGGGCTTATGTGCCAGGACAGTGGCAGATCTGAAAACAATCCAAATGATCTACAATCAAGAACAACAGGACTTGAAGCAACTGTTACAAAGTACGTGCTATGCTATTACTTTGCAATTTATTAAAATCCTTTAAAATCCACACCCTCCCCCATACAGTGTTTAAATGCACAATTATTCATTTTTCTTACTAACTCTGAAAATTGTAAGGGGTGGGGGTTGCCAAACATTATCACGCTCACGAATTGCAGATGAGTCCAGACTAACCGGCACCATAATTTGTTCTACTGTTTGACAGTTCTAGGCCGGATAAAGGTACGTTGAATCAGATAATATTATTGTGTCTTGTTCTCTAAGGGTAGGTAAAACGGTTAAGTTTGTTAAATTTATGTCTCGACTACCTATTTACTGGAATGTAAAATAGAACTTAAAACTTTCTACTTAAAACAATGGTAGTTTTAGTTCATACAACTCACTTGTGGTTCCCACTACAATCCCATAACTCCACTTCACAATTAGCTGTTTTTCCAGGTGATATTTCTATCCCATTGCACTCAAATTCTAGTATTCTGTCAGAGGAAAAATTACTTTCAGTTAATGCCTACCAAGTTTCAAAAGAAGGGTATGTGACAAAGAAACAATTGAAATAACCAGGTTAAGTTGGTATAATTAATCTTTCAGTTTAGTTTATATGGTTTCCATGACACAACACAAATTTACTGTTGCTGGTTGATATCAGAATTTGCATATTAAAATATCTATCAGCATTGAAACTATTAAACTTCATAAATTACCTGACACCTTGGGTAGGATGGTATTCTCCTCCTGAGGTTTCAGTAGCATCGGAAAGGAAATTGGAAATTATAGTTTTACCGCTCTGCAAGGATCAAACAAACAGCCATCGTATGATAATAAAACAACTACATGTACATGCATGGTTTATATGAAACAAGCAGGTATATACCCACTTTAACATCGTTTTTTCTCCATTTAAAATTACTAATATGTTTTTTACATAACATAGCACAGATATCCTTGTTTGAAAAAATACCTCACAAGGTCCTAATACGAGAATTTTCGCCTTGAACATCCCGAGATAAACTGTCCTGCTTCTTCGATCTGGAAGAGAAATAATGAGAGGAGATTGGGGCGAGTAAAGGAACGCCTGGCAGTTATTGTTGTATTTGGTAAAAACAAAACAAAACAAAAAGAAAGAGAAATTACTTTATTTTCCGAGATTTTCAGTGGATAAACGACCTTTTTGATAATATCAAATTCTAATGAAATCGCTGTAAACTGCGTTGAGGGTATATTAGGTTTATGTTACATAATATCTCAGTACCGGAGGAAGTCTAGCCGACGATGGACTTGTTAAATTTGCGCGCTTTTCGTTACGGTTTTTCCTACATAACATAAATATGTTATCACTGATAATTTTTTAAAGAAAATGTTATTTTTAAATCTTACAGAAGTGTTCTGATTGATAAGGTACTTAGTAAATATGGGAGTCTTACTTTAATTAAGTAAAAGAAAAAAAAAAGGTAAATTTCTGTTTTTTAAGTGAATTAATTTTAGGAATACACTAAAATCTGAAACGGAATTTAGTAAACAAGCAAAGATATTGATGTTCATTGAAATACCTTTTTTCTTAAAACTTGGATGGTCCATTGGATAAGCCAATCTAAAGTTCTGAGAGGCGCTTCGCGACATGACTTTCTTTCGAAGTCAACTTTTTTATGTGCAGGAATATTCGACCGATATTGATGCAGCGCAATTTGAATTGTCCTTGAATAAAATAGTATTGCTCCAATCATTCAAAAATGGACAAACTTTGTTAATAATTAACGAGTAGTTTCAACAATTATCAGCAACTATAGGAGTCATACTTCGAAAGTGTAAATGAAAGCTAATTGCATGAAACCAAATGTATGGGTAAAGAACCGAATGTGTACTGGCTTAAAGTCGATTACTAAAATAACACTAAAATTTAAACATTCCATTTATCTTCAGTGGGGAGGGATACTCCGACAAAATAGACACATGCAAAAATGGCACATATTACTGACGCCTACGTTTGTTAGTTGTGATAGGTGAGCTAGGCTAAGTAGCCAGGTTTGAGCGCAAGATTTGCTTAATGTCGCCATAAAAAAAACCGGGCAGTAAAAACGTCCAGATCGACTGACCTGTTCTTGTTCACCCTATTTCTTATGATTCTAAAGTCGGAAAAACTAACACTATTTCGAATAAACCAAACAGGAGACTTCTACATGTATAAACACGCTGCGGCCACTTTCGAGAAATTCAAGTCTTGGTGAGGCTAGCAACCATAGCTAGTGTTTTTCTGGTAATTATCGCAATTATAAACAGCAGAAATATTAAGTTGTTCTCCTCAAAAATTTGAAAACAAAACACATTAAATTAACGCCAGCATAAACAGAAAAAATCAAACGATAAAAGATCTTCAGAATTCAAAAGAAATTAAGCCTGAAAACAATGTGGGCTTGAGCAGGATTCAAACCCATGACCTCTGCGATTTCGGTGTAGTAGTCTATATAGACTTGATTTCAAACCAACCGGCGGCAGCTGGGCCGTTGATAAGCCCGTAAAAGAAAAACAAATGAAAGTGAAATGTATGAATATTCAGTAAAATATATGATCTTTCACAGCTTTCACTTAAATAAATTGAGAAAAAGCTCATTAATGTACCCCAACTTTCTGATAATAAGCAGCTTGGTTTAGCTATGAGATAATGTTGTGGAAATATATTATGCTTTTTCTACAGGAGACCACAGCGGATCGTTGCTTCAAACAGGTTCTTCCATAACCATTCACATAAATTTTTACAACTGAATTCGCAGCTAGTTGTACATCGTATCTACTTTATAATTATCTCCGCCATCCATTTTTTCATAAGAAATCATCACAGATACAGTACTCAAAAATTTTACTCAAAGAAAGAGCTCTGTATTGTTATCCGAAATAACTACGCAAAATAATTGAGATCTGATAAAATTCAGGTACTACACGGACAAATTCTATATTTGGCTGCAAAATATCAATAATTCAAAATGCCCCAAAAACCTACCTTCAGCCGGAGATTGAGTTCCCTTAAACATCTTTTAGTTTCTTTTTCAGCTGAATACGTTTTGCACTTTTCAGGTCCCTTTCAACAAAACACAATCTATGATATACTATTCATTTAACACTGACGCACTAACTCTGTTTTAACGAGTTCTTGGAATTATTTGTGCGACTTTTTAAAACATGACTGTCTTGTCAGTAAGTTTGTTCTATGGCGTTGAATGCTTAGAGGTTTACCTCATTTAGGGCTTTGTTAGCAAACTGACAGAAAACAAAAGCTCCCGCGCTTAATTGACCCAGGGATGTCATTTGACGTCTAGACGTCGACTTTAAGTACAAAACAACTCATAAAGTTTAGAGAAAAAACAGAACCGTCTTGACCGAACTCAAAATCTTTCGGATTTCCTAAGGGACAGATCTGTGTTGGTTCTTATTATGAAAAAGTCGAGTGTATACACTTTGTAAGATTATACATTGATATTTAATCATCTTTTGTTTACCAAGTAGACCTCAGATTTATTAAACTGAGTACTGTATTTTGTGTAAGGGTTTAATTAAGTGGGAATCACGTGACACAAGGCAGGTGCGATAAACCAAAATTATACACTAAGCTTTGGCAATTCTCACAGTTGCGTTGCATGGCAACGGGGTAGGTTCTGACGTGTGATATTTTAAAGCATGCGTATCAGCTTTAAACGTCTCCAATCGGTTCCAATTAGCTGGGTTGAGTTTGTCGAAGGTTCAAGTCCTTGCTGCGAGAGATTTTCCTACGGATACTCCAATTTTTCTCCCTCCTCAAAGACTACCATTTGTAAATTTCAATTCCATCCGGGCAGTTGAGCGTGGGAAAACGCATGCGTGGAATTGACGTTGGGTTTGATTTGAATTCTAACTAGTTGGGAATGTGACATGAATATTTCCAACCAATCACAGAACGTCACAAAGCAACGCAACTTAACTTTGGACACTCAGAAGGCTCCTTTTTACAGTTGTTTTTTGTTGTGTGATGTGTGTTTGTCCATTATGTTTTTTTTTTCAATCAATACATGTAAAACAAATTCTTAATATCTAAGAAAGCCTGCGCTAACAAGCTTTCTGGGATTAGTTTTTTGTTATTGAACGCGAGAAGGTTGAGGTGAAGCGGTCGCCGAAATTAAACGGAAGAAGACTTTTAACTCAACATAATCACGACAACTGTTGTTAGTGTCAGCTCATCAAAGAAAGAAAAAAAACCCCGGTCAATTTGCAAAAAATAAAACTTAGAATATGGTGATAACTGCATGTTTAAAGGGCATCTGGTGTATATGGCAATCAACTAAAAAAGCGCCGTTTACGTAAGTTTAATTGACCAAATTGCTGGCTCTTTTACGAAGAGATATCAGACCAAATAATTTATTGAAGACAATCGAGGTAAGCCAACACTGTACTAACAATAATTACGATCTGACACCCTCTCTTTACAAAATATGCAAATTTTTCCAAGAAATATCCTAGCCGTGAATTTTTAAGAGAACAACTGTTTCATTTACTCGCTATTGTGTTAAAAAATTAGTGCGCTATTTTATTTCTGTAAGATATTTTTGCAGTTTTTTAAAAAAAAGCTTTCGGACATTAACTTCCATAATTTGAAAGGAGAACATTGAGTGGCGATTTTTTCGTTTGGGGATTAAAAAACATAATAAGAATGAAATTCACTGGTTGTATCTAGCATAATAAACAGCTGTGAGCTTTCATGAAATTTCGAAAAAGTTGATTTGTTAATTTTGAAATAAAACAAAAAAATATAAAGAGTGGTGATAAAAAGATATAATTTTAAAATTCTTCATTTCTATGGTTTTCTAAAATCATATTCTTTTCTAGCCAGCTGGACAATTGAAAGTCAAAGTTGTAAAATTTTAATAGCATATTATTTTTCATAAGCGCTCGTGAAATAGATCTGGATTTGTTCCCTTTCTTGTGATGTTCAATAATCAATATTATTCGGAAATAAATGTAAACGTCCCTTTAGTTTTGTTTCAATTTCGGCTTCTGACCAACTGATCATGAGATCAAAATAATATTGTTTCCCTTAGTACAATAAAACCGGCAAAGAAATCGCTTTGAGACATTCGGCCTTGTGAATACAAATCAAAGAAACTTACAACCAATTTTCCAACATAGGCGGAAACTTACTTCCATCTCTGGGCTGTTTTTCTGGTCTGTCTTTCCTTTTCGATCTTCCCGAGCTAATTTGATCACGATGTTGCTCGGGCAGTACCCGAGAATGTTTTGTTTTTTCACGATCTGTTTGAGGTTTCGCCGACATAACGAGATGTGTTTGCGAGACAAGCAAAACACTGGCGCCGAAAGGGGACGCAAAGATTTTAAATATGCGAGTTTTTAGCCCTCTTTACATATCCTACCGCTATTTTGACGTTTGATTTAATCAATCGTATTCTGTAATATAATCAGTACAAAGCAAGACGGCGAATATATTATTTTTTTGGAACATTTCATTTTATTTGAATGTTAACGGAGTGTTTATTTAAACCCATTAGTTCGAATTAGTAGAAAGCAAGCAAGACTTTACAACCATTTGTCTTAATTTTAATGCCTAGTTTTTTTAAATTTTATTTCAAGCACCATGTCATTTAGTTCGACGCATTTGTCAAAAAGAAAAAGTTAAATATGTTCGCCGGTGTCACTGCACGCACAGGCTTGGCTCAAGAGTTACGGGCACCGCGTTGAGTTTCTTTTGAGGTCTTCTTTCATTTCATTATATGTTTGTGAACTCGTTATACAAAAATAAGAATTTGGGGAAAAGAAAAAAAAAACAAGAAAATTTAAACAAAAAGTGCAGAATTCAGTCTCATGATTAAGTAAGTGTCTAAAATCGCCTCGGCTAAAAAATAGCAAACTTTGAGGACAAATAATCAATGCATAAACTGAACTCTTTGTATACATGGCTACCAAACTATTATTGGTAACTGGCGACAAAAGCGCGCTTGAAATCTAGGGCAATTACTGGAAGTGAAAAGGAAATAGAGATTTGATTCCAGTTGCGCTCGTTGGGTATGGGATGATTATAGCCAGCATAGCGCTATACGCCTCTAGTGGCTATTTATCATCTTAAAGTCAACACGCGCTCGCAGAATTATTGCTAAGCACTGATTCGGGTTTGAGTAGCCAATCAGAGTGCGAGAAGCACACTATCCATGACTTGCTGATACTAATTGAAACTACATCACTGGCGAGTACTTATAATAACTATTAATCTTCTAACTAGACAAATATTGTACCACACCAAAGTACTTCTCAATAACTTCACTTAAATGGTCACACTAAGGGGTGCAGGATCAACCATCCTTTCAGTAGTTACGCTTTGTGATGTCGTATACAGACTCATGTTTTAAAAACACTGTGTGCAGCTTCTTCTATTGAACAGTTTTCTTTTGAATGTTTACATTTTAGGATTTGACAGCGTAAACAAAAATACTTTAAAAAAATACTACTAGTGCAATAGCTTTCCTTTGAATGGTCACGCTTGACAGTCTGGCGTGTGTGAGGGTCTCATACAAGGAAGGGATGGAGTTCCAAACCACTCTCGTGTTTTTCATTACTATTGACACACAAAAATCGTAGGCACTGGGAACGAGGGTTTAAACGTGTCATATTTGGCTAATCTGGTCATTCCCAAGCCGACTTAAATGGCGCATGCGCGCTCATATCACATACCTCCAGATCTTCGCCTTGTGTGCTGTTCTTCGTAACTTACTGCCGAAGAACGCCGCTGTTCTTCGTGAGTTCGGCTAACTACCGACGGGCGTCTTTGATCTTCGTGACTTGTTCGGCTGGCTGCGGAGAGACGTCGGTTCGGATTTCCTAGGAAGAGAGCATTAAAGCAAAATTTTCTGCCCTTTGTCGAAATACGAGGATTCCTGTCTTTGAGAGCCATTGATAGACTAGCACTGATACTGCACAGGTTACCCAACTTACCAACAGGGTTTGCACCGCTGCCCCTTCGACGTCGGAGCTGATCTTCTGCGTTGGCTGGGAGTCCTGTGTGAAAGAAAAATTAGCCTCAACGCAGTTCATATCAGCATGCAGTGCGTTATGTTGTGCGCAGGCGTCTGCTATTTCCTTTGAGCGGTCAAATAGGAGACACTTATGCGGACGCTAGCAGGATGCTTATCATATGAACCTACTCTAATGAGTCTACTTTAGCTCAGTGGTAGATCGAAATTCGCAAACGAGAGTTTGTAGAATTTGCACTGTCTTTTGTATTTCTCTATCCCGACCAACTTACAGAGTTTTTTCTATGGGAACACAGAAAGCCATCTATTGACGGCTTTCAGAATTACAGGTCTTGTGTCGTAAGATGAAAACTGTATGACTGTCACAATTCATAACTGGATGTGAATGGTATTCAAAAGTGCCAATTAAGCCAATTTGGTTTTGACATAGAGCGTTATTCACGATGAAAAACAAACAAACAAACAAACAAATATACAAAAACAGCACAGTACCCGGATTCATGCTTTGTGGACGATAGCAAGGGAGCTCCAACCCGCGCAATCTACCGTTTTAAAGCACGTTACCAATTTTAAATTTTCGATTCTCGGTCAGAATTATACCCACTTGCGTGCACTCCAGAATAGATAGATTTTTCTGATTTTGTGCTCACCAATAAAAATAAGGCTGTATTTTTATATTGAAAAACTAGAAACTGAGTGTGTTTGCAATGACAGTTGTAAAGAAAGAAAAGTACTGGATACTGTAGTAAAGGACGGATCAAATCAGCCACAAACTAACGAACAAATAAAACAGCAAAGTTGATTTCTCGGTTGAGAAATTAAATATTCCATACAACGCAATATTTCTCTCATGCAAGGTATTACAGATAGTGACTCTAAAGGCAACAGACGTTGAAAAGAGGATGTAACTTGATATTATAATAATTTAGGCTAAGTGATACAGTTTAAGTTGCAACGTTAAAAAGATAAAAACAAAAAACAAAAGTTTCAATTCTAATTCTAAAGTCGTTCGTTTCCGTTTTTAACGATTATATCTGAAAATAAATCCTGAATATGCTGGGGATGTAACTTGAATATTCGGTAACGCTTTAACAATTTCACAATTCGAGTTAGTCCTCATGTATTACAATTATGTATGCATGATTCTGTTATATTCAGGAACAAAATAGAAATGAAAGATAAAACTCTTATTCAGGATCGTATCATAGCGAGCTTGTTCAGCATGCAATTGGTCTTGCCTTCTTAATAACTTTAATTCGACTTGGTCGTCACTCGATGGCAAAAATACAGCAATAATCCAAAAATATATATTTAACAATACTTCAAACTGAACAGACTGAAGGTAATAACTAGACAGTATTTTACATTTGTCTGAAAGAATAAAGATCATACCATTTGGGATCCTGGATTCCATTCGTACTTCTGCTGCTAAAAAAAATAATCACCTTTTGAATTGCTCCTGCAGAAGAAATTATTAAAACTAAAATTGAACCAGAGCAATCTTTTTGTCACAAAGGCCGAATGATAAATTTGTTTATATTTCAAAAAGACGAACTAAAATTTGCATCCATAATTAGGCAAAAGTGTCGGCAGAGCAGGTCCATTGTCGGATCGTAAATGACTTTTATGTAAAGAATCGATTTCTTTACCCAGAGATTTGGCCGCTGATTTGTCGCAACATTTTGAGAACACAAATCTTTAATGAGAGTTTTTAGCGATTGACTACTTCATTTACATGCATCACCGACTGAGTTTACTAAAAAAATCCGTGTTTCGTCAGGAGAAATTCATCAAATGACCTTGACTAAAACATTTGTCATCCGGTCGGGTAGCCTAAAATAGCTGCATAGTTTTTGTGGAATTAAATATTTATGTATTTTCGGCTAGATCTTTCCCTGTCAGAAACGGGAGACAAGATTAGCCATCATTAATATGCTCTGCTAACGTTATTGGTTAGCGAAATTAGGCCAAATTACTAATAACTGGGCTTACACGACCAAACGAGTAGAAATATCGTAAAAAAAGTACTACAAATTAGCGGCTGACTCAGCTCAGGTTCAAGAAAGCTATCCACCGATAATACAAAGATCGAAATATTTTTGCTTGAAGCGGAATATTCCTTTCAATCGTTTAAAAGGTAAAAGCATCAAAGTATAGAAGACAAATTTGAGTTTTCTATTAATCCTATAAAGCGAGCTCGTTTGCACTTTATTGCCAGTTTAATGTAGAGCAGGTGTAAACAGATTTGTCCTGATATGCCGAATATGCCGACAGAGTGACTCGTTCCCAGCCCCCTCTCGAACTTCCTTTCTGCGTGCTAGGATTTGAGAGTACAGTGAAACCTCTATTAAGCGGACACCTTCGGGACCTTCCCAAGAGTCCGCTTAATAGAGGGTGTCCGCTTAATAGAGGTTTGTAAAAAATTGCGCAGTGTTTGTTAACGATTAACATTCAACGGCTACTCTGTACTGTGATAAAGTTCCATTTCCTTTAGGAAGCTATCCAGAGTTCAAGTTCAATACCTTTCATTACCAATTTTAATTAGTGTTTTAAATGCAAAAACATAACAGCAAAACAGTAACGATAATACGCGCGGTACATGGACTCTTTCAGCGTTTGTACAAATTAGTTATTTCTTCAAGTAATCATAAATTGAAGATTGTTTCTGGTTTCGAATAACTATTTCCTGAAGCAGATCTGTTGATTTAGACAGGACCAGCGAAAGTTTCTCATTCCCTTTATATCTTGCATATTCGAGAAGCTTTTCGGCCATTTGTAGCGCTTCCCGGTCGGATTTTATTTCCTGTGCCTTCTCTTCCCCGTCATCCACACATAGCGCTTTCGCACCAACTTCTTCTTGTATTTCTCGGTCTTGATCATTTTGAACCAAAATGTCCTCCCGCACTTTTGCTCTCCATTCTGGGTCAGAGGGGTCCACGAGACCGGAGCAAACTTCAAGGTCGTCGTCACAACAAACAAATTCTTGCGCTGGACAAGAAGCATTGAGAGAATTCACCAGAAATTGCAAGCTTGACAGTTCCTCGCCTTCAAAAGGGTCATCCTCATCCTCCTCCACTTCCGCCTCGGGATATAGGCCAGCACGCTTGAAACATTTAATGACCGTATCACTGGAAACTTCGTCCCATGCCTGTTTTCCCCATTCAATGGACATTAGGAGATCAACGGATTTGACAATCTCACTTGCATTACTGGATACATTGACTTTGCTGCAAACATGACGTAAAAGGCGCTTCTTGTATTTACATTTCCAGTTTGCGATGATTCCACTGTCAAGTGGTTGGGTCTTTGACGTGGTATTTTTGGGCAAAAACTTTAAGGTGATGTTCGAAAATTTCCCCTCGAGATTTGTGGAGTGGCAAGGCGCGTTATCCAAAAAGAGCAAAATGTTCCTTTGCCTTTGCTGTAAGCGTTGGTTTAGTGAGCTAAGAATGTTATCCATAATATCGTTAGTCATCCACGCCTTCTTGTTACTAAAATAGTAGCATCCATATGGCCGTTTCCTGTCTTTCAGACGTTTGAAACAACGGGGCTGAACAGCATGGCCAATAATTACGGGATCTTCTTTTCCACCTGCAGCATTCACAAAAAATGCCCAAGTGTTTCTTTGCTTGGACTGCTTGCCGCCACTGCATCTTTTCCCTTTTTCACCGAGGCTTACGTCTGGAAGACCGTTCCAAAAGCACCCAGTCTCGTCCATGTTCCAGACGTTCGTGAGAGGGTATCACGAGAACAAAGAAATATGGGAACCTAAAATTGTTCAAGAAGCGATGTTATTGCGAGAACCTCAAAACAAATGGGACTCTAATGCAGTCGCAGTGGTAGGTGGTGTTGCAAGTGACACCATGGCGAGGAAGCAAGAATTGTCGAATACGGAACCCCTCAAACACCCCAACGAGTTTGAACCCGGACGGGACGAAGTGGTTGGCCATCTTCCTAAGCTAATGGCACCACACGTGACAAAGTTTTTGAAGAGACCGACAAATTCTGGCAAGGTAACAGTTACGCGGAAAAGAGTAAATCGAGGTGCCGGATATGGCTTAGAGCTTCCCTGCGAATACCTCTTTTATGGTGATAAGTTCTCGTGTGAGTGGCTAAAGAAAAAATAGCCAAAGAAGGATTTGATTGTGAATAGCTGTGCTGTGCTTTGTGCAAGACTCTTGAGTGAACTTTGATCGCAGATGATAATAATCCAGACGGATATCGGTCTAACCACAGTTTATTGACAGCTTTATTAACCGACTGTTTTCAAGGACGTAATCCAATACTATATATTGTCAATTCAGGGTCCAGTTGTTCAAAGGCCGGATAACTTTATCCAGTGGATAAGTCGCTATCCGTCAGTTTCAATCTGTGCAAAAATTTCAGTATTTCCTCTTGTGCAAGCGAATATACACACTCTAACCACAGTTAAGTTTGGGAGTGTACGAAAACCTTGGACAACGTTTTACGTGAAGTATATTTTAGACCCTGAATAGTGCCTTATCCAGCGGATAAAGTTATCCGGCCTTTGAACAACTGGGGCCAGTTCGGTGTCCGCTTAATAGAGGTTTTTAACAATAGAAATTAGCCAAATACAATTTATTTTAGTGTCCGCGTCCGCTTAATAGAGGTGTCCGCCGAATAGGGGTTCGTTATAAAGGGAAATATAAGACGTAAATTTCGGGACCCCGCTTAGTGTCCGCTTAATAGAGGGTGTCCGCTTAATTGGGGGTCCGCTTAATAGAGGTTTCACTGTAACTGGAGAATTGCGATGAATCAGTATCCTAGAGAACCGAACGTTGTCTCAAGTAGCCTTTACATTGACCCCCACCTAAGCAAACACCCTACAGGGATACCTTTTGATAAATAGAGCCGTTTCAATTCAGTTTAAAAGTAATTTCGTGTTTTGCGTTGGTTTTACTTTAATAGGGTCTTAACAACGCTCTGAGATTGGCCACTTTCTCAGCCAATGAGAAAAAAAAAACAGAACTGAAGCAATCGTGATTATCCTGCACGTGTTTTCCCGAGCTTGGTGGTGGTTACGTGTAGTTGCACATGTGATACGTGGTGGCGGACTGTACTAAGAACAGAGTATAAGCTTAGTGCACACAGTTAAAAGAAAAAGGCATGCAGCCTTGATAATCAGCTTTAGAGAATTGAAGGTTTATCTGTATCCAGTAACGGTGATATTGTTGTTGCGGATACAGCTGCAGTGACAAATTAATCGTATTATTGATATAAAAATTCGTGCTATTTTAGGAGTAATCGTTGAGAGAAATAAACGTGTTTATTTTGTTATCAAGTTTTTTTTTATTTCAGCAATATTTGAAAACGACAACTAAGGGCTCATAGAGAGAGCTTACGTCGGATCAACTAACCCGCATAAAAACGTTTTATTGTCGGGTCGCCTAAGGCCACCGGATAACTGAAATAAATGTTTGTATTTTTATGTGATTTCAGTCATCGATCATGGGTTTCAGTACCTTGCTAACATTGAATTCACCTTTTTCTTGCGCGGTGCGCCTCGAGTTCGCAGAAGTTTTATTTCAGGTGATTTTTCAAAACACATCCAAAGAGACACGGCTTCCTCTTTGCACTCCACGCGTGTAGTATTTCCGAAACTTTTGAATGCAGGGGAAAACACGACGCGCAAATTATGCACAAATAAACTTCCGTGCACCCTTTGCGTCCTTTCCCAGTAGTGTCAGTGTTTTCTCTGCAGGAGGCGAAAACAAAGGCTTCTGAGCGGGGGAAGGCTGGGGGGATTGAAAGGGAAAAGAGGGAGTGGCTTTTTTGTCCACCATACTTTCCATAGCCCGAAGCTACAATTAGCAGTATGAATAATGATTAACTAATTCATAGTTTCGTTTAACTATTGACTTGTGCTGACTCTAGTCTTCATACTAAACGACCTTTCTAAGAAATGTAATTTTGCTTTGGAGATGCTCGATTCCAACAGTGCCGATGAAGCCAATAGAGAAGGAAACTTGAAATTATCAAAGCACGCGGTTTAAACCTCACAAGGAGGACAAACGCAGAAAATTAAATCTCTCAAATATTGCCCTAAGGCAATCTGATGTGAAAACATCTTGACAGCTTCTTAAAGGTCATGCTTTCTTGAGCCCATCAAACAATTCCTAGAAATTCAGTTTGAAACCATTCTTTTACGATGTAACGTCAAAACATTGCTATGCTCGCTCTGTGATTGGTCAATACCGGTATTAAAAGTCTGATAAGAAATAACATCCCGTCACCAGACAAAACTTCATTGATCTCTTGAATTCCAAACTTTCGCTTCGCGTCCTTTATCATGGATATTAAGACTTTGCTCGATAATCTTCATGATGAGGTATCCTGTTCTGTGTGTATGTGCCCCTTTACCGAGCCAAAACAGCTGCCTTGCTTGCACAGCTTCTGTCTTAAATGTCTGAACGGGAGTCCAAGTCAAGATATCATATCGTGCCCAGAATGTCGCAAGGAAATTAAGATCCCAGGAAGTGGAAATCCCAGCGAGTTTCCCACTAACTTCCGAATAAACAGCCTCCTGGATGTGTTGGCCATTAAAGAGTGCAATACAACTGGCGTGAAATGTGGAAACTGCGACAAGAGAAGCGCCAACTGTTTCTACTGTTTCCAGTGCTGTGGGTTCTGGTGTGAAGAGTGCATCTCGCCACACAACTTAATCCGAGCAAACAAAGAACATCGAGTGTTGGCGATAAAAGACTTTCAAGATCAAGACATTGAAGACGTACTAAAGCGACCAGCGTTTTGCCAGATTAAACGCCACGAAAACAAACCACTGAACTTCTTTTGCAAGAACTGTAAAATCGCCATTTGCGACGCTTGTGCTTTGACAGAGCACGAGGGTCACGCCAAGATGCTTCTTGAAGATGGAGCAAATGAACGCAGGCTACAAATGGAGTCTCTGATTAACTCGCTTAACAAGAAAGCAGAGGAAAAGAGAAATGAAATCAGCGAACTAGACCAAAGCAGCAATGATGTTCAGGTACAAGTAGCTGACGTAAAAAGCAAAGTGCAGGCGACTGCAGATCAGATGATGGCAATCATTGAAGCGAGGAAGCAGAACATTTTTGGCGCAGTTGATAACCAAGCGAAAGAATCGCTCGAGTGTTTCGCGCTGAGAAAAGGCGAAGCTGAAAATAAACTTCATATCATTGAATCAGCTATCGAGGAAACCCAAAAACTTTTGAGACGAAGTTCAAGCGCTGAAATTCTGGGATTTAATGAAACATTTGACACAATCTTTCAGGAACAAGGAGCCCAAGGTAAAAGTGACGTTGAGCGCATCCCTCGGTTTAGTTTCACTGAAAATACAAAAGTTGTTAACATGTTAAACACGGAGGGGATCGGTTCTGTAAAAACTGTTTTGAACAAAATTAAGACGCAGCAATCAGGTGCAGAAGAAAAAGAAAATAGTGAAGCAATTACTGGGTTTGAAGGAAATCATGTCCGTGGCAGTTTTTTTCAGGGTCATATCCAAATCAGGCGGTTCAGACCTGTGCTATCTTTTGGAGCATTCGGTGAGTCTGTTGGAAAGCTTTATGGACCATGGGGGGTGGCAGTGAATAATCGAAATGAAATAGCAGTAACTGAGTTTAGCAACCACAGGGTATCGGTATTCAGTAGTGACGGTACCCACCTAAAATCGTTTGCTAAAAGGGGGCGTGATCAGGGTGAATTTAACTTCCCCACAGGGATAGCTTTTGATAACAATGGAAACATTATAGTAGCGGAATATGATAACAACAGGGTCCAGGTGTTCAGTGGGAATGGCGAGTTTCTTACCAAGTTTGGTGACAAAGGAAACCTTGATCACCAGCTTGACAATCCTGAAGGTTTATCTTTCACCAGTAATGGTGATATTATTGTTGCTGATGCAGGTAACAAATTAATTAAGATATTTTCCCCTCGTGGGCAGTTCAAACGTAAATTTGGCGGACAAGGCTCGTTGTCCTATCCCTCGCACTGTATCCAGACGGAGCAATACTTTATAGTCTCAGACGGCGATGAACACTGTATGAAAGTGTTTGATCTGGAGGGAAATTTTGTGTTTAAATTTGGTAAGGAGGGGAACAAGGAGGGTGAGTTCGATAGCCCTGGTTACTTGTCGGTTAACAGAGACGGACATGTGATGGTTTGTGATTCGTGGAATAACAGGGTTCAGGTGTTCGAGCTGAGCGGAAGGTTTGTAACAGAGTTTGGAACAGAAGGAAGCGAGACAGGAGAGTTTGATTGGCCAGTGTCTACAGCAAATCTTAGTGATGGAAGGATAGTTGTGTCTGACTTCTTTAACCACAGAATCCAGATATTTGAGCTCATATGATATCTCACCTTTGATATAATATCGAGAAAATACTCATAATTTGTTGATTCAAAAATTTCAGAATTTTTTTTGTATAAAAGACGAGTTTGACAAATAATTATATTTGTAGCGTTTCCTAGAGGGTAGTGAGCAGGTTAAATTTCAAATTATGTCTTTTATTTTCTTGTTTTTCTTGGGCAACTGAGATTTTGTGAATAAATGAGCTGAGGTTTACATTCTACTATATGTACATTATATATTGTTAACACGGTAGAATGAAACAGTTATGTTGTTTGTTTGTAATTAAGAGGTTTTGTTAATGAAATCTTTTTAGCGGCTTAAAAGGCCAACTGATTATTCCTTAAATTTATTGTCTCTTATATTACTGTTTAAGCAGCTGAATCCTGTTAAACAGGCGGCTTTAGCTAATTATTACATTGTAGGGTGATGCTATCACTGCTTGTAAATAAATCTGTTCTACAATATATTTCAAGTGAATGGATTTCACTCTTTTGAATGTTTTTAGCATGTCAGTGTAATGAAATTAACATTACAAGGGACAGAATGTTTTGTGACATAAGTAAATTTATAATAACTTCCAAGTACATTTGTAATATACCATGAAGTGAGGTGTAAATAAATGGCAACTTTTTATTTTTAAATGTGTGACGTGTAATTATGTTTGATGATGGTCAGTTTGTGGTGGGAGTAAAAATTCTTATATCTGCATTTGGACTTCAATATTTTGAGATAAAAGAAGAAGGAATAACGAAAATAAGAAGAAAAGCAAAAGCAATTATCAGCCAGTAATCATTAATTGATTGCTAGCATTAATTACACAATGAAGTGTCCCTAATCGTGCCCTTCTGCCAAAATTAACCAAGCAAGAGAGAGGCAAATTGAACATTTATTGCTAAATTCTCTGTAAAATTACTTTACTACTTCACGGAAAATTGGAGAAAATGGGGGACCGTTCATTTTTATGGGATAGGAGGGGGGTTGGTGGGATTTGGGGGAGTGTCATTTGGAAATGGTATGACCCCTCAGGCAGCCAATTTTACTCAAAGAGCCCCCCTCTAAAGCTTTTTTTTGGGATCCCCCCCCCCCCCTTCTTTACGAAAAAAGTTATACCTGGTATTTTATACTGTAAGAAGTTAAAAGAAAAAGAAGAGTGTTTAATCCTCCCGATAAGTACAAAAGTGGAAACAGATTTATCGTGGAATCATTCGAGAAAGATCACCTTATAGTGGCAACTGATGAGGTCCGCTGACGGGACCGAAACTCGAGTCTTGCCTGAGAAACAACATCAGACACTTGCCAAAGAAATCACTGCAGCATCCTTGAGACAGTTGCCGACTGTCTTAGGTTTAAATATTTGTTGGATGCGAGAGAAAACACAAAACAATTGAGGTACATGCCAGCTCTAAGAACGCAATACCTCAAGTGTTGAGATCACAAGGCAAGGGAGCTAAAAACAACTGCAAGAAGCCATAGCTCTTGAAACTGAGAGACAACGATGAACAGCTTTGTAAAGACGTGGATCTATAAGACTCTTATATTTGTGATAACCAAGTATCGGATCCCGTGTCTAAGTTATAGATAACATTTATTTATAATGTTAGCTGTACTCTTGCGTTAACTTGAGCCGATAAACCTAAACAAATACCACAGAGATAGAATCCACAATAGCATAAAGAAACGGCTCCAAATGACAAGAAAACCTCCATTCAGCCAATTTGAGTATTTTTCTTCATGATCAAGATCAAAATGACAACACTCGAAAGTCTTTTATTTTTCGCGTGGCCCACCCCCAGATCCCACTAGCCCCCTCTATCCCATAAAAAATGAACCGTCCCTAGCGCAGTGAAGCGATCTTGGACATTCTTAGGAAAGTAGTGCAATTTTTGCATTTTCTAATATTTTTCTGGGATGCTATTAGAAAGTCTAGCATTATTGACCTGGCATGTCTATAGCTGTAATTCAAGTTCACCCTTCAGGCGAGAAACAAGCCAAGATGTTCATACAAAATGTTTTGTTATTCAATATAAATCTCACCATTTCCCGTGCTACACAATGCTCACTCATTCAACAATACTAGTAAAACTAAATGGTATCACTACTGTGCAGTTTCAGGAGGATGCAGTTGGTAGCGTGCGAGTAACTTACCTAGGCCGGGTTAAAGAACGAGAAGGCGAGCTTGGTTGTAGGCCAAGCAATAACTAGTCAATGCATTTCCCTTTTTAAATTCAAACAACGGGAACACACTTTTGAAAATTGCTACTCGACGGAATTGAAAGTATACATTTCTGTGAAATCAAAATTTACCCAATGCAAAAATGGCTGACATTTTAATATTCTTTTGTCTACATTCAAATTGGCCTCGCTAGCCTCGTTCTTGAGTTCAAATATCAAAAGAATATTTTACCGTGAGCAAGGCTAGTGAGGCTAATTTGAATAGAGACAAAAGAATATTAAAATGTCATTGGGTGTATTATATTTTATGTTAGATCCCCGGGGAGGAGACGGGTTACTCAAGAAAGTTTTATACGGGGAGGCTCCGCTCTAAGGTCCAGACCCTTACTCTTTTATATATCATTTTTGACAGGAGAGGTAACCCTTTCCCATACCTTCTATAGGAAATGATACCCCTTTCACACCTACAACAGGAACACTCTATCATTTTTCGTTCGGTCTGTTCTAGATATTTTGAAAGCCGAGCCCCTTTAAATACCTAAATGACAATTTTCCCCTCCTTTTTCTATACTTCGGCTCGTGAAATCCCCACCATGTACGCCATGTGCGCTGAACTGAGTACTGACTGTAATCCACATAATAAACTGGGCAACACATTGTTAACAGAAGATGGTACTTCACGTGACCCATGTATTTCCTGTCGTTTAGCGAGTACGGATGAAGAAGAGTGAATTATCGCCCAATATCTCTGTTGAGTGTACCAAGTAAAGTCCAGGAATCTTGTGTTACTGATTCAATAGTAATCTTGTTACTAATATCGATAAGTTAACCGAAACTGGGTCTCGACAGAGTTTTTATCATTACACTTAAAGTGCCCCTAACCCTTCAATTTGTTTTCTTTTGGTAGATTTCCATATCTGTGAAGAACTCATTTTCGAAAAATTTATTTTAGAAATATTGAATCCTTTTCTTTTACGAGCGCTAAAAGTTACTGAAATTTTTTTTTGTCTCGTGGGCTCATTAGGAACGAGCCAATGAGAAGCGTCCGATATTTGACACTTTCTTAGCTGTGATGTAAGAAAAGGACACCATTCCAAAGCACAAAGGATGCATGCTGATTCCTTTCTCTACATTTCGAGAGTTGCGGCATCCAAAAACCACACATTTTTCAACCATTTTCTCTGTTTACAATTGAAGCATTACCGCGAATCTTCGGATATTTTTGCACGATGTCCTTTTCTTACGTCACGCTCCATATTTGGCCGAGTGCGAACGATAAATGAAAATATAGACTAGACTGCCTTCACTTCTAGCGCTCGTAAAAAAAAAAGGATTCAATATTTCTCAAATTTTTTTTAGAAAATGAGTTCTTGAAAGATATGGAAATCTATCATGAGAAAACAAATTGAAGGGTTAGGGGCACTTTAACTGTAACATGGAGACAAGCTGAATGCGGGACTTATTGTCAGTGTGAGTTTTATAGATTTCCAGAAAGCTTTTGACACCGTGTCACATAAGATCACCTGCTTTAGTACGAGTATCGTAGCCATTTAGTTTTATGCCGTCGAACGACTGTGGCGCGCTAATATGAAAACAATAAGGCAGACGTTCTTCAGCTATCGACAACAACCGAAATCGCCAAGTTGGTTTTTTTGTTCTGTCTTGTTTATGCTTCTCTCCAGCTAGAACCGGAAGATTGTTATTAGTTATTACAGACGCAATGGCGTCAGAATGACGGCGCCCGAAGGAAAAGCATCCCACGGGCGTCTGTCGTTTTAAGAGTTCCCTATTCAGCGATGTAAGGAAGATGAAGCTTTTCTGTAGTAAGAACATAAAATCTTGAATGACGCTACATCTAAGGTTTGAGATCCTTTTAAAACTTGTTATTTCCAACACAATTTTTTATAGTTTTGTTGCGAGATCAGAGCTTCCCTTAACAATTCAGTACTTTAATATATTTTAAAGTAGTTCACCTATCCTTGGGTCTTCCTTTCCTGGGACAGAAAAATGGCCGTAGTCCAGTCAGATCGACGCACAGAGGGAGGTTCCGACATTTTCTGTCATTGAATGGATTGTCTAAAACTGGCACTACAGTTGTGTTAAGCGAAGTTATAATACTCAGCAAAGACACTAAAAGACCATATTCCGTCCTCAACCCTTCGATTAATTATTCCTGGTTTCCGGTCTCTAATTAATTAATTAATTAATTAATTAATTAATTAATATTAAGTTGACTACAGTAATATATTTTTGGACTAACCTGCCTAAAATAGCAGTTGCTACTTGTGGGTTGGCCCCATTGAAATCAGTCCATTTTAGTTGTAATAGAGTTGTTGTTGTTGTTCAGTCTCTGGTGGGAGTGGCTCTGACTTTTTCCCGGGCGAAAGTAAATGATGAAAAGCTTAAGAACAAAGAGGCAAATCAGAGCCACAGTGCCTGAGTAGAATATGACCAGAAAATAGGTCCAAATTGTCCTGTATAGTCCCGTTGTCTCATGTTGTTGCTTATGCACGCAGTAACCATGGATGCTGACTTGCGCACCAGAAAATTCCTGCTAAGTTCAAAGTAGGACAACCGCAGCGTTGAACGTAGACCAGAAAGTGAAACCCACCACAGAATCTGTCACGCACTCTAGCGTTACTGTGTTATGTCCATGTGTGACAAGAGGAGCCTTTGTAGGGGATGTGTTGACGATGACCCACGTGGCCAGTATGGAGCTCTCTTTGGTGACACACGCACACAAACGCCATCTGCCACTTTAACCCTGAAAATTGGGGCAATACGATTGGGTTGGTCAGAAGCGAGCCGAACCGAGAAAGGCAACAAATTAACGTTTTCAACGCGAGGCTAGCGTGAGAGATGAGAGAGTTGCAGAAAAAGTGAAGTGGTCTTTGAAAGTGTGCGTCTCACGGTCGAGCACCGCCCACAGATTTAAATTACAGCACGCACCTCAGCTTTCGGAGGTTTCTTTTATCCCAACCCTCCCCCCCTAATAACAGAAACCTACGTGCAGGCTACCCCTTCTCCAAAATTGTTTTCATCTAAACCAGACGTCTAAAATCACAGCACAAATATTTGTTATTTGGAATGATTTCATCTTTTTCTGTGTGTTTCCTTGGGTTATTTGGGAAATCATAACCGTTTTTTCTTGGTGAATTTGAAATCTTGTTTTAATACACCCCGTTGAAGCCTGAAGAAAGGCAATTTTTATACATATTTTGTTTTCAGATTATAAATCCAACTTTTTTTTGGTTTCGTCTGTTTTACTGCCGTAAGGATCAGTCGTGTCGTCAGTCAAGGATGATCCTGTTCCGGGCCAGTTGCAAAACTTCTCATATCTCAAAACATCTTGACGCTGTAGTTTTGCCAATTGAAATTCAGAGTTTCGAGTTTTTGTCATCTTTTGGCTTGTCACAAGGAATATTTATGGTTTGTTTAGATATACTTTTTATATGGCAACTGAATGAAGTGGTTCCGTCGAAACGTTTTAGAAGAGCGTGTCTCAGGATCGAGCCACGCCCACAAAATGAAACCTCACGACCTAACTTTTGTAGGAATTTTATTTCGACACCTTAACCCCTAAAAGAAGGAATTTAAGAGAAACCTTCGTACAGGCTACAACTCTCCTGATTTTTAACAGCAAAACACACGTCCAAAATAATGAAAAATGCGATATTTAAAATAATTTCACCTTTTTTGCTGCAGTTTGAGTTTTGAAAACGCGCATAATTTTTAATTCATTTCTCAGAAAATATCCAAGAAGACAGGGCACATTAAGTGAGCTTGTGAAGTTTTTACATATAGTATTGTAAAAATCTATAACTGTTTTTTTTTTTTGCGTAACAAAAATTAAAGCACTGAGTCCTATGCCATAAATGATCTAATCAGCAATAAATAGTACGTAGAACAAATAATATAATTCTCTTATTATAAAATCAGCATTTCAGTTATACAGTCATTTCAACTAACGTTGTCGGTTCAAAGCATGAAGCTAAAAGACAAGACCGAAAGTTTACGTGGGATTTTTATGAATAAGTTCATCAAAATCAGTCATGCCTGGAGAAAACAATAGGTTGTAATTAGCAGTACAATGACCTGCACGTGCATGGATGATTTTGATGAAATTATTCATAAAAAATAATCCCACAAAACATTGCAGTCTTGTCTTTTAGCTTAATCCGACAACATTAATTGAAATAGCTGTATACATATCCTTGAAAGCCAATTCATTGTAATTCATTGCCGCGGAGAGGGGCTTTTCTTTTCACCCTACTCCCCGCCGGAAGGTTTTGTTCACAGGCTAGAAGTTAAACGATTGTTGAATACTAATTTCATTCAAACTCGTCAAACGAGATTTCGTCGTTTGGATTCAGTTCAAGAAGCTGGATTTCATTCCGTGTTTTGACAGCGTAAGATTGGAAATCAAAACCTTTTCCCTCGGTTGACTTATTTACGCCCTCGTTGGGGAAAAAAGAAAGTAAACTTTAAAGGATAAAACCTCAAAATTTCCTCCCTTGCCGACGCTTACATATTTCCTTCGTGTTTTTCATTGTTTTTCTCTACCGGGTCTGTTCACTGTGCCCCTGACGATAATGACAGACCTTCTGAGCAGACGGAGCTTTGTTTTGCTTTTGTCAATCTATGCTGTTTCTTAATTCTCTTTTTGGTGAGCTCACTTAAATACGTGCGTAAGATTTTCAATATTTACTTAAAGCTACATCGCTTCTCACTCATTCCGAAAAGTTAAGCGCTTTTAAGTTTGCATTAGAGTATCGGAAAATCAATCCTTTTACACGCTTATGAATCCTGCAAACAAAAGAGCTGTCCACTCAGTCGTTCAGCTGTTCATCTACTTTCGCGGTTTCGTTCACTCGGTTTCTCGTTCGCTCGTTTTCGCCGGCGGGCGATCGTTGGACCGTTTGGTCGTTAACTCGGTCATTACCCTATCCGTTCGCTCGCTCGGATGTTTGTTCGCTCGGGTTTCTGCTCGTTCGTTCGTTTGCGCTTCGGGTTTGTTCAGTTGTTCCTCCATTGGTCTGACGCACAAGCAAGACAGAAAGGCAGGAAGAGCAGCTAAGTACAAGAAAAAGCTACATTCTTAGAGAGCTGATGCTAAACATGATTCTAATGACAAGCAATGGATAAATGGACAATAAACTTTTAAATGCGCCCATGGAAGCCTGTTACCATAATTTGTAAATATATAGATACCATTTTGTTTATTTGACTTTCTGCCTTCCCTAAATTTGGACCTCGCCCCCCGTAAAACCCTCACCCCTCTCCTCCAACTTGTCCTACAACTAATAAAATAGAAAAACACTTCTTCTATAATTGTTCTTACAACTGAGGTCTACTGTCACTGAACTGATGTGTGGTTTTTTGAACTGTTTGTGTGGTTATTGAACTCAATTGAAAAAAACTGCATAATTCTGAGACATGAAATAAAAGAAGTCTTACATATAGTATTGTAAACTCAATAACTGTTTCTTTTTTTTTGCGTAACGAAAATAAAAGCACCGAATCCCATGCCGTAAATCATGATCTAAGCAGCAATAAATAGTAGAGCAAAATGTATATTTCTTTTACCATAAAATCAGCTTTCAGTTATATCAATGGCCTGGAAAGCTAATTCAGTGTAGTATAGTAATGGTTTTCCTACAGGGGTCGAGAAGGAAGGCCGGCCGGAGAGGGGCTTTTCTTTTCACCCTACTCTCTACCGGAAGATTTTTTTGATAGGCTAGAAGTTTAAAAACGATCATTTCGAGCAACCAGAAACGTGTTTCTGTCAAATGAGACTTTTGCGTTTGAAGTAGGAGAACGCCATTCCTAATCTGTAGCCAGACGATTTGTCATTCCAGAAATTCCTGTAAGGACACCCAAATTTCCACCCGGCTAGAATTTTGCAGGGGCATCGCTCGGTTCTCGGCCCGATCTCGGCCGGGAAACTACTAATGGCTTCTGACGGCTTCAATTTCGCTCGTGCAAAGAGTCACGTTGTTCTCTAGTGAGTTTCAAAGAGTCACGTTTGACTCTTCGTGTTTGACAAGCTGTTTCTGTGAATTTCAGTTCCCCAAACTGTTGCTGCGAGGTTATGTTTTTCAAACTATCCACCTTCGATAAAGAAGAGCCATGTTGTCGTGCTCAATCAGACAAAACAAGCACTGATATCTGAATATCGATCGACATTAGCAGAGTTCGTGTCATACAACTCAAATTCAAAGGATTTATCAATTCTTTCAGACCATCTGAACATCGACGCAAGCCGGGGATAAGTTACAAAGCACAATACGGTAACAGCTTTGTCTTGGTATGAGTTTACGCTCTTTACGAGGTTTCAATAATAGACTTTTACGTTTAAAGTATTAGATCGAAATACAAAAGTATTTGTAATATGCTCGATTGCAAAAACGTTGACACCTAAAAAGCATAAACCCGTGAACGATGAGACCGAGTGGCTTTATGGGTATAAAGTGTACTAAATTTATTTGCATGTTATTCTACTCTCGTGCGACAGTTGATAACCAAAATTAGTTGCACGTGGTGAATGATGGAAACTGTTCAAGCTTTCCCAAAGTGCCAAGTTGGGCAACAAGGGCCAAGTTTTCAACACTACCCTCAAATCCGTTGGGTCTCATCGTTCACAGTTTATGCTTTTTTAGGTGTCGACGTTTTTGCAATCGAGTGTATACACGCATCAGAAACTGTATGCAAATTACTCGCTTTAGTTCGACACTTTTACGGCTTATAGTCGCGTATGTTTTGCGGCATTTTGGTGAAATGTCTTTTGAGTAGAAGACCAAAATAGTATGCCGGTCTGTTAATTTAATTTTTCTCAAAAATTCAAAGCGTTTTACCGAAAATGTTTTGCGTTATTTTAAAGTTGGACAGTGTGACGCAACAGGCGGACCCGAAATACTTTATATTTTAAAATATTTTTATATTCAACAACATGGCTGTTTAAATTTTAAACTCAGCTACGTTTATTGCAAATATTTCACCTTGGTAGTTACACATTACGCACAGATATAAAAGTACGAAAAGGCTACGCAAAAAAGTGTCACGCAGAAGGCCGTACAATCGCACAACTTGGGGCTGCAATTGGACAAAGGAAAGTAATTCCTACTGTTTTGTTGTATCTCTTTCCATTTGTTCACCAATTCCAAAAAAATTGGACGAAACGTTTTTCCGATCACACAGTTATTAATTTAAAAAGAAAACTTCAAATATTCTGCTTAAAAAAATCTAGTTTTGGGTAATATACAGGAAAAAGCCACATAACAAAAATAACAACAACAAATACTCAAATTGAAACGAACAGGAAGTGTTGCACGATTTTGCCAAATTTGTTGAATTAAAGGTGTCGAACGCACTCTGTAATCTATGATTACTGCTAGTCTAGATACTAAAAATAAAAAGTATAAAGAATAAAGGAAACAGACGCAGGAAATCAAATCTCTCAAACATTCCCCTTAAGGCAATCCCATGTCAAAACACTCAGGAAGCTTCTTAAAAGGTCATGCTTTCTTCAGCGCATAAAACAATTCCTAAATTTAGGATACTTTTAAACGGTCAAAACATTTTCATAGACGCACTGTGATTGGTCAATACTAGTATGAGGGTAGTACAACAAGTCTTATAAAAAAAAAGCACATCCCGTCACAAAACAAAACTTCGTTGATCTCTCAACTGCATCATTTTGAGTTCAGAAACTTCCATCGCAATCGCCGTTTTGCGTCCCTTATTATGGATATTAAGACTTTGCTTGATAGTCTTCATGATGAGGTATCCTGTTCTGTGTGTATGTGCCCCTTTACCGAGCCAAAACAGCTGCCTTGCTTGCATAGCTTCTGTCTTGAATGTCTGAACGGGATTCATCGAGCGAGTCCACGTCAAGATGTCATATCATGTCCAGAATGTCGCAAGGAAATTAGGACCCCAGGGAGTGGAAATCCCAGCGAGTTTCCCACCAACTTCAGAATAAACAGCCTCCTGGATGTGTTAGCCATTAAAGAGTGCAACACAACTGGCGTGAAATGTGGAAACTGCGACAAGAGAAGCGCCAACTGTTTCTACTGTTTCTAGTGTTGCTTCTTCTGGTGTGAAGAGTGCATCACAGGACATAATATAATTCGAGCAAATAAAGAGCATGGAGTGTTGGCGATAAAAGATTTTCAAGATCAGGACATTGAAGACGTGTTAAAGCGACCAGCGTTTTGCCAGATTAAACGCCACGAAAACAAAGTGCTGGAGTTCTTTTGCAAGAACTGTAAAGTCGCCATTTGCAACTCTTGTGCTTTGACAGAGCACGAAGGACACGCCAAGATGCTTCTTGAAGGTGGAGCAAATGAACACAGGCTACGAATGGAGTCTCTGATTAACTCGCTTAACAAGAAAGCAGAGGAAAAGAGAAATGAAATTAGCAAAATCTACCAAAGCAGCATTGATGTTCAGGTGGAAGTAGCTGACGTAAAAAGCCAAGTGCAGGCGACTGCAAATCAGATGATGGCAATCATTGAAGCGAGAAAGCAGCACATTTATGGCGCAGTTGATAACCAAGCGAAAGAATCGCTGGAGTGTTTTGCGTTGAGAAAAGGCGAAGCTGAAAATCAACTTCATATCATTGAATCAGCCATCGAGGAAACCAAAAAACTTTTGAGACGAAGCTCCATCGCTGAAATCTTGGGATTTAATGAAACATTTGAGACAATCCTTCAGGAACAAGGAGCTCACGGCAAAAGTGACGTTGAACGCATCCCACGGTTTAGTTTCACTGAAAATACAAAACTTGTTAACATGTTAAACACTGAGGGGATTGGTTCTGTAAAAACTGTTTTTAACAAAATTAAGACGCAGCAATCAGGTGCAGAAGGAAAAGAAAATAATAAAGCAATTAGTGGGTTTGTAGGAAAACATGTCCGTGACAGTTCTTTTGAGGTTCAGATCCAAACCAGACGGTTCAGACCTGTGCTATCTTTTGGAGAATTCGGTAAGTCTGTTGGAAAGCTTAATTTCCCATGTGGAGTTGCAGTGAATAATCGAAATGAAATAGCAGTAACTGAGTTAAATAACCACAGGGTATCGGTATTCAGTAGTGACGGTACCCACTTAAAATCTTTTGGTAGACGGGGACGTAATCAATGTGAATTTATCTGCCCTACAGGGATAGCGTTTGATAACAATGGCAACATTATAGTGGCGGACCATGATAACAACAGGGTCCAGGTGTTCAGTGGGAATGGCGAGTTTCTTACCAAGTTTGGTGAGAGAGGAAACCTTGATCACCAGCTTCACAATCCTGAAGGTTTATCTGTCACCAGTAACGGTGATATTATTGTTGCTGATGAGGATAACAAATTAATTAAGATATTTTCCCCTCGCGGGCAGTTGAAACGTAAATTTGGCGGGCAAGGCTCTTTGTCCTTTCCCTGTCACTGTATCCAGACGGAGCAATATTTTATAGTCTCAGACAGGGGTGATGACTGTATCAAAGTGTTTGATCTGGAGGGAAATTTTGTTTTCAAATTCGGTAAGAGGGGGAGCAAGGAGGGTGAGTTTAATTGTCTTGGGTACTTGTCGGTTAACAGAGACGGACATGTGATGGTTTGTGATTCAGGGAATAACAGGGTTCAGGTGTTCGAGCTGAGCGGAAAGTTTGTAACAAAGTTTGGAACAAAAGGCAGTGTGAAAGGAGAGTTTGATCGGCCAGTATCTACAGTAAATCTTAGTGATGGAAGGATAGTTGTGTGTGACTGCATGAATCACCGAATCCAGATATTTGAGCTCATTTGATATCTCACCTGGCAACATCGATTAAATACTCATCGGTGACTCAGAAATTTTTCTTATTTTTGTATGAAAAGACGATTTTTAGAAATAGTTATATTTGTAGCGTTTCGTAGAGGTCCGTAGCAGGTTACATCTCAAGTGATGTCTTTTATTTGATTGTTTTTCTTGGGGAACAGAGATTTTGTAAGTGAATGTGCTGCATGGAGCAGTTCAAAACTAATATGTTATATGAGATTTATCGCATTCTAGTAATCTACATTATATGTTGAATTGTTTAATATTGTAGTACGAAACCCTGACGAAACAGGTACAGTAAAAACCCGCATACAAGAACATGTGGATTAAGAACAACCAGGCTGAAATTTGATAAAAAAGGAGGTTTATATATAACAACACATTCAGCTTGAAAATTGAAAATTGTTCTTATATATAAAAACTCTTCCCTTTTCAGTTTAATAGAACAAACAGTGTCTGTACCTTTACCATGGTATTGCACTGAGATCTCTGTATAAATGCTAGTAATTTCACTTGCTGTGTATAGCAAATGTACAACGACTGTATTTGGAATTAAAAGTCTTATAATTACATAAAAAATATGCAATAAAATGAATGTCACCATTCGTCAAAGTGTCAGTCACATCCTTTATTTTCAATAGACAGGGCAATGATAAGGAGAAAACACAAAAACATGCAACATGTATGCAGTTCTATCGTCTTTGTTTTAATTTGAATACACAAAGTACCTTTGCCGTTCAATCTTGCACATCAGATTTCCGTAGGTCACTTATTCTCCAATCTGTATCTTTTCTCTTCTGTTCTTTCTGTTATGTATTTCATCATAGTTAGTAAATCCCTTACATTTTTTTAGAAGTAAAAAATTAAGAACACTTAAGAACACTTTCAGGCTGATTTCACCTGAAATACCCGATATATAAGAACCCAATCAGCCTGAATCCCGAAAATGGGTGTTCTTGTATGTGGGTTTTTACTGTATGTTGTTTGCTTGTAACAGGTTTGTGAATGAAATGTTTTTGAGGGGCTTAAAAGACCAAGATTATTCCTTAAATTTATTGTCTCTTATACTACTGTTTAAACAGCTGAATCCTGTCAAACAGGCGGCTGAAGAAAATTAGCATATTGTAGGGTGAAGCTAGTGCTTGTTAATAAATCTGTTCTACAAGATACTTTCAAGTGATTTCACTCTTTTAAATGTTTTTAGCATGCTAGTGTAATGAAATTAACTTTACAAGGAACAATTTTTTGTGGCATGAGTAAATTTATATTTACTCGCAAGCCGATTTGTAAAATACCATGTTGTGAGGCATAAATAAATGGTAACTTTTGTTTTTAAATGTGTGTGAGGTGTAATTATGTTTGATGATGGTCAGTTTGGAGTGAGAATGAAACTTTTATTTCTGCATTTGGACTTCAATCTTTTGAGATAAGAGAAGAAGGAATAACGAAAATAAGAAGAAAAGCAAAAAAAAAAAAAAAAAATTATCAACCAATAATCTTTAATTGATTGCTAGCATTAATTACCTAATGAGTTGTCCCTAATCGTGTCCTTCTAGCAAAATTAACCAAGCATGAGAGAGCCAAACTAAACATTTATCGCTTTTCTCTGTAAAATTACCTTACTACTTCACGGAAAATTGGGGGACCGTTCATTTTTTATGGGATATTGGGGGGTGGTGGGATTTGGGGGAGTGTCATTTGGAAGTGGTATGATCCTTCAGGCAGGCAAATTTACTCAAATAACCCCCCCTCCTGAAAAGCGATTGTTAGGGGGGGGGGGGATAACCTCCCCTCTCTACGATAAAATTTATATAGCGTATTTTATACTGTAACAAGTTAGAAGAAAAAGAAGAGCGTTCAATCCTTTCGATAAGTTCAAAAGTGGCAACAGATTTATCGTTGAATCATTCGAGAAATACCACCTTATAGTGGCAACTGATGAGGTCTGCTGAACAACCGAAACTCGAGTCTGAAAATCTTGCAGTTAACCTGAGCCGAAAAATCTAAACAAATGCCACAGAGCTAGCATACACAATGGTATAAAGGAACTAATTCAAACGGCTCCAAATGATAAGAAAACCTCCATTCAGTCAATTTGAGTATTTTCCTTCATGATCGAGATCAAAATGACAACACCATTCAGCAGAGAGATCTCACCACATTTTGATCAAAACATATTAGTGAAAACACTATCTAGAGCAAGAGAGGATGAAGGCTCTCTTGTCCAGCGATGTAAGGTACATACAGTGACCAGCGGCAGTCGTGTTTGGCCTGTCTCCTTTTTTTTAAAAAAAATGTTGTTAAGGAGTTTTATTGTTACATGTACTTTGGAACTGTTTTAGCACATAATAGATGTTTGTAATTTGTGAATAAAGTAGGGGAATTCCTCATCAATTTGTGAAACTTTCAGTCCACATTTCCTTATCAGAATTTTGCCTTCCCCTTCTCCCCTTTTCCTTCAATTTTTTTGGGAAAGCACCCCTCAAAAGTCTTTTTTTTTCTTTTCGCGTGGTCCACCCCCAAATCCCACCAGCCCCCTCTATCCCTAAAAAGTGAGCGGTCCTCAGCGCAGAAAAGTGATCTTGGACATTCTAAGGAAAGTAATGCAATTTTTGCATTTTCTAATATTTTTCTGTGAAGCTATTAAAGAGTCTAGAATTATTGTCCTGGCATTCCAATAGCTGTAATCCAAGTTTACCCTTCAGGCGTGAAAGAAGCCAAGATGTTCATACAAAATGATTTGTTATTCAATATAAATCTCACCATTTTCCGTGCTACACAATGCTCACTCATTTAATTATCCTAGTAAAACTAAATGGTATCACTACTGCACAGTTTTGGGAGAGTGCAGTTGGTAGCATGGGAGTAAGTTACCTAAGCGGGGTTAAGGAACGAGAACTTTTTTTTTTTAATTTGCTTTACATAACACAATAATTACAATATTGAACACTGTTTACACTATTAACAATAAATACAATACTGACAATACTTATTGCTTACATTGTTAACAATACTAGGAGAACTTGCTCGTAGGCCTTCAATAACTAGTTAATGCATTTCCCTTTTTAAATTCAAACAACGGGAACACATTTTAAAACAGTGCTGTTCGAACTGAAAGTGGACATGTCTCTGAAATCAAACAGAAAAAGTTACCATTTCCAGTATATTTTACCTTAGATCCCAGCGGAGGAGACGGGTTACTTAAGAAAGTTTTATACGGGAAGGCTCCGCTCCGAGGTCCAAACCCTTACCCTTTTATATATCATTTTTGACAGGAGAGGTAACCCTTTCCCATACCTTCTATAGGAAATGGTACCCCTTTCATACCTACAAGAGGAACACTCTATCTTTTTTCGTTCGGTCTGTTCGAGGTAGTTTGAAAGACTCGCCCTTTTAAATACCTAAATGACAACTTTTCTATACTTTGGCTCGTGAATTTCCTACCAAGTACGCCATGTGCGCTGAACTGAGTACTGACTGTAATCCACATAATAACTGGGCAACGCATTGTTAACAGAAGATGGTACTTCAAGTGACCCATGTATTTCCTGTCGTTTAGCGAGTACGGATGAAGACAGAGTAAATTATCGCCCAATATCTCTGTTGAGTGTACCAAGTAAGGTCCTGGAATCTTTGTATTACTGATTCAATATTAGAACATGTTCTTTAGAAATAATCAACTTGTTAGTAATATCAATGAGCCTACCGAAACTAGGTCTCGACAGAGTTTTTATTATTACCCTTAACTGTAACATGGAGACAAGCTGTCGATGCGAAATTTGTTATCGGTGTGGGTTTTATAGATTTCCAGAAAGGTTTTGACATCGTGTCACATAAGATTCTTAAATCCAAAAGCTAAAGCAGAACTTTGGCATCACTGGCAATTTGCTAGCGTGGCTGACACGACTATACGTAACAGAAAGAAACTGACACCTGCTTTAGTAAGAGTATCGTAGCCATTTAATTTTATGGCGTCGAACGACTGTGGCGCGCTGATATGAAAACAATAAGGCAGACGTTCTTCAGCTATGGACAACAACCGAAATCGCGAAGTTGGTTTTTTTGTTCTGTCTTGTTTATGCTTCTCTCCAGCTGGAACCGGAAGATTGTTTTTAGTTATTACAGACGCAATGGCGTCAGAATGACGGCGCCCGAAGTAAAAGCATCCCACGGGCGTCTGTCGTTTTAAGAGTTCCCTATTTAGCGATGTAAGGAACATGAAGCTTTTCTGTAGTGAGAACATAAAATCTTGAATGGCGCTACATCTAAGGTTAAGGATCCTTAACTTGTTATTTCCAAAACAATTTGTTATAGTTTTGTTGCCAGATCAGAGCTTCCCGTAAAAATTCGTTACTTTTATTTAAAAGGAGTTCACCTTTCCTTTCCTGAGACAGAACAATGGCCGTAGTCCAGTCAGGTCACCGCACAGAGGGAGGTTCCGACAATTTCTGTTATTGAATGGATTGTCTAAAACTGGTACGCTGCGGACCGTCTACAGTTGCCAGTAAGTGTTGAACGTCAGCAAAGACACTAAAAGACCATATTCCGTCCTTAACCTTTCGATTAATTATTCCTGGTTTTCGGTCTCTTGTTAATTAATTCCTTTTAATATTTAGTTGACTACATTAATATATTTTTCGACTAACCTGCCTAAAATAGCAGTTGCTACTTGTGATTTGGCCTCATTGCAATCAGTCCATTTTAGTTGTAATAAAGGTGTTGTTGTTGTTCAGTCTCTGGTGGGAGTGACTCTGACTTTTTCCCGGGCGAAAGTAAATCATGAAAAGCTTTAAGGGAACAAAGAGGCAAGCCAGAGCCTCAGTGCAGCAGAATATGACCAGAAAATAGGTCCAAATTGTTTTGCATAGTCTTATTGTCTCAGCGAGGTGGACACAGAAAACTGCCCCGCTTATGCACGCAGTAACCATGGATACTGACTTGCGCACTAGAAATTCCTGATAAGTTCAATGGAAAGTAGGACAAGCGCGGCGTTGAACGTAGACCAGAAAGTGAAACCCACCACAGAATCTGTAGCCTGCGAATACAGCCGCTCTCATTCGCTCCCGCTACTACGCGCGAAACGCGAAGAGAGACGTTTCGCACGTAGTAGCGGGAGCGAATGAGAGGCGGCTGTATTCGTAGGCTACAGAATCTGTCACGCACTCTAGCGTTACTGTGTGATATCCATGTGTGACACGAGCAGCAGTTTGTTGGGGATGTGACGACCATGACCCACGTGGCCACTATGGAGCTCTCTCTTTGATGACACACGTACACAAAGGCCATCTGCCACTTTAACCCTGAAAATTCGCGTAATACGATTGGTTTGGACAGAAGCGAGCCGATTACGAAGGTGACACAGAGCTCCGCTTAACAGAAACGGACGAAGATGGCAGTGGGTAGGTGTCGGTTAAACAAGCAAATAAATAAAACGTAACACTCCACCAAGCTAGTTCAAAGAGCAGAACGTAGCAAGACTTGAGCGAAGCTGTTACAAGAGGAGTTTTTCTTTCTTTGAACAATTTTACAAATCTTATTCAAATAGCTAGAACACGTAGAGCGCCTGCGCAAGTGATCGCAGCCGCTATGCTTGCTGGGATATTGGGAATTTCAGTCAAAGGAATGACGTCACAAAACGCCTCGCCATGATTGGCTTTTGATTCTCCTGGGTAGTTTATGAGCGCCCCAAAAAGAAAGTTTATTAAAACCGACTGAATGATCCAGGGCCCGTTTCTTGAAAGGCCCAGTAACTTACCTGGCCCGATGAGTATATATTTTAAACGTTTTTACGCCGATTACACAGTGATTACAGACATGGTACTTGGCCAATGTTTTCATAGAATTGTAAAATTTAAAATTTAGTATTCAAAGCTAACAAAACCTGACCTCTGTTAGGAAACATTTATCACCAAAATCACTTATCGGGCCTGGTAAGTTACCGGGACTTTTGAGATACGGGCCCCTAGTCTGAAAACGGATACGGCGTCTGTCAATGTCTATTCCTGTGGCCTTGCAATTGCCAAATTTACAGTTTTTAATTTTGTTCGCCGTTTAGCTTGACCCAATATCTTTTGCAAGCGGCCTGGCGAACAAGTTCTCTAGGCAACAAAGTTTTCTTTACGAAAGGCTTCCGTGAGAGATGAGAGTATTGCAGAAAAAATGAAGTAGTTTTTGAAAGTGTATCTCCTCATGGTCGAGCACCGCCCACATATTTAAATTACAGTACGTACCTTTGGGAGGTTTCTTTTATACTAACCCTCCCCTCCCCCTTATAAAACAAAAACTATGCACAGGCTACTCCATTCTCCTATTTTTTAAAATCTAAACCAGACGTCTAAAATCGCAGCAAAAATATGTGTTATATAGAATGATTTCACTTTTTCCTGTGTGTTGCGTCTCGAGCACACAGAATCTTTATGTGATTTCTCAGAAAACATCGCCAAAAGAAAGCGCTTTTGTTTACAATACAAGCTTGTAATAATAACGAAACTTTTGAATAACAAAATAGAAATGAACTGTTGTCAGTTTCTCTTCAACAACAAACTGCCGTGTCGTCCTTTGCCGTCGTGTCAGTGTTACATACAGTATTCATTAGTAATGTTTTCTGTATATGGGACGAAAAGAAAAGTCTCTGATGAGCGTCGGAGGGGATGGAAGGGGGTAAGAGAGGGGGGGGGGGGCTTTTTATTTTCACCCTACTCCCCACCGAAAGGCCTCTTTACAGGTTAGCTTGCTTGAGTGTTTAGAAAATCATTGACTTGTGTTGAGGTTAGTCTCCGTCAAAAAACGACTTTCTTAGGCGATAGGTTGTTTTGCTTTCAAGATGCTGGATTTTATTAGCGTTTCGGCAGCGTAATATGGGAATTTAAAATCTTGCTTTAATACATTCGCGTTAAAGCCTAAAGAAAGTCAGCTTTGAAACTTTCAGAGCTCGAGGTGTTGAAAACTCTGACAAGAAGATAAAGCACAGAAAAATAAACCTCTTAAGCATTTCCCTAAGGCAATCTATTATAAAAACATCTGGACAGCTTCTTGTTTTCTTAGGTCCATTCACAGCAATTCTCAGAAATACAGGATGTTTTTAAAACCATTCAGTGTCAATGAACGTCAAAGCCTTGCAACTAACGGTCTGTGATTGGTCAATACCATGTTAAAAATTTGATAAGAACTAATATCCCGTCCTAGGACAAAACTTCATTGTTCTCCAAACTACATCATTTTGAATTCCAAACCTTACCTTCGCGTCCTTCATTATGGATATTAAGACTTTGCTCCATAATCTTCATGATGAAGTATCCTGTTCTGTGTGTAAGTGCCCCTTTACCGAGCCAAAACAGCTGCCTTGCTTGCACAGCTTCTGTCTTAAATGTCTGAACGGGATTCATCGAACGAGTCCACGTCGAGATGTCATATCATGTCCAGAATGTCGCAAGGAAATTAAGATCCCAGAAAGTGGAAATCCCAGCGCGTTTCCCACCAACTTCCGAATAACCAGCCTCCTGGATGTGTTGGCCATTAAAGAGTGCAATACAACTGGCGCGAAATGTGGAAACTGCGACAAGAGAAGCGCCAACTCTTTCTACTGTTTCCAGTGCTTTGCTTTCTGGTGTGAAGAGTGCATATCCCCACACAACTTAATCCGAGCAAATAAAGAACATCGAGTGTTGGCGATAAAAGACTTTCAAGATCACGACATTGAAGACGTGCTAAAGCGACCAGCGTTTTGCCAGATTAAACGCCACGAAAACAACGCGCTGGAGTTCTTTTGCAAGAACTGTAAAATCGTCATTTGCAACGCTTGTGCTTTGACAGAGCACGAAGGTCACGCCAGGATGCTTCTTGAAGATGGAGCAAATGAACACAGGTTACAAATGGAGTCTCTGATTTACTCGCTTAACAACAAAGCAGAGGAAATGAGAAATGAAATCAGTGAACTCAACCAAAACAGCATTGATGTTCAGGTGCAAGTAAGGGTGCAAGTAGCTGACTTAAAAAGCAAAGTGCAGGCGACTGCAGATCAGATGATGGCAACCATTGAAGCGAGGAAGCGGGACATTTTTGGCGCAGTTGATAAGCAAGCGAAAGAATTGCTCGAGTGTGTCGCGTTGAGAAAAAGCGAAGCTGAAAATCAACTTCATATCATTGAATCAGCCATCGAGGAAATCCAAAAACTTTTGAGACGAAGCTCCAGCGCTGAAATCCTGGGATTTAATGAAACATTTGACACAATCCTTCAGGAACGCGGAGTCCAAGGTAAAAGTGACGTTGAACGCATCCCTCGGTTTAGTTTCACTGAAAATATAAAACTTGTTAGCATGTTAAACACTGAGGGAATCGGTTCTGTAAAAACTGTTTTTAACAAAATTAAGAGGCAGCAATCAGGTGCAGAAGGCAAAGAAAATAATAAAGTAATTGCTAGGTTTGAAGGAAAACATGTCCGAAGCAGTTCTTTTGAGGTTCAGGTGCAAACCAGGCGATTCAGACCTGTGCTATGTTTTGGAGAATACGGTGAGTCTGTCGGAAAGCTTAATGGTCCATGTGGAGTGGCAGTGAATAATCGAAATCAAATAGCAGTAACTGAGTTAAATAACCACAGGGTATCAGTATTCAGTAGTGGCGGTACCCACTTGGGATCGTTTGGTAGAAAGGGATGTAATGTGGGTGAATTTAACTGCCCTACAGGGATAGCTTTTGATAACGATGGCAACATTCTGGTGGCGGACTCTGGCAACAACAGGGTCCAAGTGTTCCGTGGGAATTGTAAGTTTCGTACCACGTTTGGTGACGAAGGAAACATTGATCACCAGCTGCAGAATCCTCATGGTTTATCTGTCGCCAGTAACGGTGATATTATTGTTGCCGATAGAGGTAACCAATTAATTAAGATATTTTCCCCTTGTTGGCAGTTCAAACGTAAATTTGGCGGACAAGGCTCTTTGTCCTATCCCTGTCACTGTATCCAGACGGAGCGATATTTTATAGTCTCAGACAGGATTAAACACTGTATTAAAGTGTTTGATCTGGAGGGAAATTTTGAGTTTAAATTCGGTAAGGGAGGGAACAAGGAGGGTGAGTTTGATTGGCCTTGTTACTTGTCGGTTAACAGAGACGGACATGTGATGGTTTGTGATTCAGAGAATCACAGGGTTCAGGTGTTCGAGCTGATCGGATTTTTTGTTACAGAGTTTGGAACAAAAGGCAGTGGGAAAGGAGAGTTTAATTATCCAGCGTCTACAGCAAATCTTAGTGATGGGAGGATAGTTGTGTCTGACAGACACAACAACCGAATCCAGATATTTGAGCTCATATAAAATCTCACCTGTGAAACTACATCGATAAAATACTCATTGTTGATTTAGAAATTTCTGCAATTTTGTTAGTATAAAAAGACGATTTTAATAATAGTTATATGTGTAGCGTTTCGTAGAGATCAGTAGCGGGTAACATCTCAAGTGATGTCTTTTATTTGATTATTTTTCTTGGACAACAGACTAATTTTGTAAATGAATGTGCTGTGGGGCAGTTCAAAATTAAACTAATAATTAAAATGTTATATGACATTTATCGCATTCTAGTAATCTAGCTTATTGTTTAATTAATACTGTAGTTTGTAACCGGTTTTGTTAATGAAATGTTTTTAAGGGGCTTAAAAGGCCGAGATTATTCCTTAAATTTATTGTCTCTTGTATTACTGTTTTTAAAGCAGCTGAATCCTGTTAAATAGGCGGCTTAAGAAAATTAGTACATTGTAGGGTGAAGCTAGGGCTTGTAAATCAGTTAATCGGTTGTACAATACGTTTTCAAGTGTTTTCACTCTTTTTTAATGTTTTTAACATGTCAGTGTAATGAAATTAACATTACAAGGGACAGAATGTTTTGTGACATAAGTAACTCTATATTTACTTGCAAGTAAATTTGTAATGTACCATTAAGTGAGGAGTAAATAAATGATAACTTTTGTTGTTAAATGTGTGTGATGTTATTATGTTTGATGATGGTCAGTTCGGAGTGGGTATGAAACTTTTATTTCTGCATTTGGACTTCAATCTTTTGAAATAAAAGAAGCAATAACGAAATAATGCGCCGATCAACTCGAAACTTCAACATCCCCCCCCCCCCCCCGGGCAAACCCCGGGCATTTGAACTTTTGAAGATTGGATCGTTCAAATTCCCGCCCCCTAGGGCCCAAATGGTGTTCAAATGCCCTACCTTATCGTCGGATTTGTCTGTCAAATGCCCGTCCTAAAGAACAATCGTTGTCGGCTCCTGTCATGAGTTACTACAAAAACCACAACTTTAATATTGAAACTCATGATTGGTAATTGAATTTATTAAGTCGGACAATGTCAATCAGCAAGTGTAAACTGTTCTAACTCCGAAGTAAAAAGTAAGTTAGTAAGTTTATTAACGTGACTAAACACTTAGCTAACCAGCTACTTTACAGGAATAGTCACAAAATAAAATAGTAATAATAATAATAAAAGGAAAAAGTAATGAAAATGATAAATGAAAATACTGAAAAAGATGAGAAAGATACTATTTACAATGTTTCTAAGATTATTGAATATATAGTATAAAATTGTATAAAATGTTTTAAAACATATCAGCATTTGATTACAACATGTAGCGGCCGGCCAAATCCGTATCTAATATCTGTTTCTTGAACAGTTTGTAAGAGTCCGCTTTTCGGTATTCATTCAGTAGTTTATTCCACAGGTTGGCTCCTTCGTATCTGAGTGATTTAAGTCCGTACTTAGTCGTATTTACTTTTGGTAATGTCAAGATTTTGTCTCCTCGAAGATTATAATTACTTTCCCTTAGTTCCACTAGATCGCGAAACACGGCAAAGGTTGTTATAACCAGAAATACATAATAACATATTTAAAATGAGTTAGCCGGCTACGTGGTTTACGGTCACCTCGCCACCAGGGAGTCTCGCCACCAACCAACTCGCCACCAAGAAACCACCTCGCCACCAGCCAACTCGCCACCAAGCGAAGCCTTCTGGCCACCAACGATGCACTTAATAAATCTAACACTAAACCACATAGAGTGTAAGTTCAGTTGCTCACATAAACGATCAGACTGTTCACGGTCACGATAGAGTATGATCGAATACTGCTCGTACGATCGATCAAGGCGATGAACTGTTTACATGATAGATCGAGTCTAGGTTGTTACTCCACGAGTGTTACTCGAGTGAAAATTCTGAGTACTGTTTATATTATCGATCAGAACGACGAGTAAGAGTATCTGTTTTGATTTCATCGCAAATATGACCGAGTAGCAATAATGACCCACTTACCTGTGTATATTTAATTTATTATTACCCAAATATACTCCGCAAATAATCTTTATTAGTTACAACTCATCGGGCCAATTAGTAGACTAACTACGATCGAGTTACTGCGTCTTTCAATAACATGCAGACTCTGAAGTTCAAGATTCAGCCAACCTTTACGCTATTCACCCAGCCGTCAATCACTGCTGCGAACCTCTAAGAAAACAACAACGCTTGGCTGAATGGGGTCGGGTTTGTGTGCTGTGATTGGTGGATTTCGATCCAGTTTCCCGAATTTGCGGCTTAAGTTTATTTTTTTTCTTGCACCCTTACAGACCTTACACTGTAAACCCACACACAATGTGGCCTAACATTTACTTTACCTACAAAGTACAAATTGCACGTATGTTTATATTCGTTAGAACAAGAATACCGTATTCATTCAATATTATTATGCGCCCACCCCCCCTTCCGCCTCCCAACAGAAAACAGTGAACTAAGAGGAACGTCAGTTGTGTTCGATCCGCACTCTAAATACAACCTTGATTTGTCGCATCATAGTAAACTATGATCGAGGTAAATATAAGTTAAACTCAACGCAGTCTTGTACCTAACTTTTTTTTCTCGCACGCTTTAAGCCCACGCGCCCACTCGTAATGTCTGAACTTAAACAAAACGATGTGTGAAGTATGTTAATTCGAGGTGAGAATTTTAATTCGTTAACACTTCACTTCAGGCTTATTGTTTGTCAGATAAACGATTTATCCAATCCAATTGCGTGTTTTATTCGAAATGAAAATTTTGATCCTAGGGAAGCGTATAAAAGGGGCACTTTATTGAGGGTTATTCATATCAGCTTAATCAGCAACCACAACAAGTCAAAATCAAATCGTAATCTTCAGTGCGTTCATTCCGAGTTATTCAGTGTATCGTGCGCCGAAAAGACCACCGGTGTAAAGCCTCAGTGATCCAGCGAGACGGTGCCTTCTTCCCGGGACTGCATGGCCACAACCACCCTGGTGAATTTGGTGTCCTGGCGTCAACCCAGATCCAGTCTCGCGTGAAACAGGTACAGTATATATGTAAATATGTTATTAAGCTAGCGTGAGGTCCGTATTGGAGAAATATTTCTTCTATGTAATGGTTGAACAAAGCCAATCTAAAGTTGTAAGTTTCTATTACACTGTTAATTTATATATTATCCTTGTTTTGACAGGTAGCACGAGAGAACTTGTTCCGGCCGGCCTCAGCTATTGTGAACGAAGTGTTGCTGGATGAGCAGATAGATCAAAATCCATGTCCTTCCCTCCCAAAACCAGAGAACATGGCAAGAGCCGCAAACCGACTGCGACAGCAGCTTCGACCCGAAGACCCGACCGACCTGGAGTTCGAGATCTCGGAGGAAAACATCCCCACCGGGTTCCTTAAGGCCGACATTTGCAGCCGTAGCAAGCGCCACTTGGTGTTCGCAGCCAATCAGCAACTCCAGCAGCTTGTCCAAGCAAAAAATTGGTACGTGGATGGCAGCCTCAAACTCTGTCGCCAGCCCTTCAGTCAGCTGTTTACCATCAACGCCTTTGTAAGGAGCGGCGAGCAGGCGAAACAGGTCCCTCTTCTGTTTGTCGTGATGTCCGGAAAAAGAAAACGGGACTACCGTGCTGTTTTACGAGAAGTGTTGAGTCTACTTCCCTCGCCACCAGCGGTCAGAAAGATAACTTTGGACTTCGAGCGTGCTCTCTGGACAGTCTTCAGGGAGTTGCTGCCAGACGTTTCCCTCCAAGGGTGTTTATTCCATTGGACCCAAGCGTTGTGGAGAAAGGTAAGCATCTTTATACATAGCTACAGAATAATATAACAGACACACACAAGTAAGAAACCAAAGAAAAAAAAGACGTATTAATCAGTAATATCTTAATTAAGTCTGGTGAATAAATGAGAATGATGTATTACGTCATTCTCATTTATTCACCTGGCTTAGCATATTTCGTCACATTATTTCCACTATGCAAAAGAATGTTGTTAATTACCTTTCTCTAACGGTATATTTTTCTGTTTTTCGATTAGGTTCAAGAGTTGGGATTAGAACCAGCATACCGGACCGACAGCCTCAGCTACAAGTTTATCAGAAAGCTGATGGCGCTGCCTTTCTTGCCAGAAGCGGACATCACGCCCATGTTCCAGCGGCTCAGTGACAGCGCCACCACCACTAGCCTCCAAGCACTTGTGCAGTACGTGGGAGACAACTGGGTCTCAAGTACAATGTGGCCTCCCTCCTGCTGGTCCGTCTACATGCTGCCCATAAGAACTAACAACGACATCGAGGGGTGGCACCACAGTCTTAATCGAAGAGCCAACAACCGAGTCCACCTTCCCTTCTACCTGCTGGTGGAGCTGTTACACCAGGAAGCTAGGCTCGTATCTATCCATATACAGCTGGTGTCTGACGGCAAGCTGTCCCGCATCCAGAGGAAAAAGTACCGCCTGTTGCAGTCTAAAATTTTCAAGTACTGGGAGGACTACAACGCCGACGAGATTTCAGCCCGCCGCCTTCTAAAGCTGTGTAGCTACATCAACGGCCCTTCTGCCAGATGCTGAACCAGATGCTTAACCTAAAAACGGCTCCTTTAGGAGCCACCGGCCCCCCGCGGGGGGCCACCAAATCTTCAAAAGTCATGACCAATACAAATTTGTGTGTTAATTGTGTGGTTCTTTTTTTTTAAGCCCTTTGAGATCAAAATACAAAATACGCTGTAAACATACAAGAAGCTAAATTGATCACAAGACTGAGATACATTCGATTGTTTTGCGATTGGTTCGGCAATCGAATATAATCGAAACTGAACATAACTTATTTGACCCGCAACGCACTGTTTGAAACTAAATTGGAATGAATTACAAAGCTCTTTCGGTCTACAGTTCGATTCTGTTCGATTAAAGAAGTGGGGTGAGTTTGAATATGTTCGATTGCCGAACGCAATCCAAATCAATCGAACGATTGGAGTACGATTACTGAACGTTCGATTGGCTCCGCTGGGCTGTTTACGAAAAAGCAATTAAGCAAGCGGTCAGTGAAGTTGAATTAGAGAAAGCTTACGAAAGCTTCAGTTCCAGCAAGCAAGTTCTCGATTTCTCACACTGAGCTTACAGTTTCTCGCTCTCGAGATTACAAGCACAACACAGCGAGTTTCGAAAATGCCGTCAGTAACTTCCCTAGACATCGCTTCGGTAAAGGTCGTAATATGCATACAGACAAGCGAATCGATGAAAATTATAGTCCCCGAACAGCTATTTCTCCTCGACTTATCAGAGAAGACTTATCAGAGAAGACTTCGCTTGGTGGCGAGTTGGCTGGTGGCGAGATGGTTTCGTGGTGGCGAGTTGGTTGGAGGCGAGACTCCCTGGTGGCGAGGTGACCGGATACCGGCTACGTAGACTGTTCGAGTGGCAGGGTATTCTGCAGCTTAAGCCAAAGCAGCGGTTTTTCATTCGACAATATTTTTTTTCTTTAACTGTTCACTGCTGTTTTATGGCTATTCTAAAAACCTCTGCAGACACAAATGCATAGAAATACATATTAATTAGTTAGCCGGCTACGTAGAATGTTGTTCGAGTGGCAGGATATTCTGCAATTTAAGCCAAAGCGGTTTTTCATTCGACAGTGTTTATTTCTTTCACTACTCACTGCGGGACAAAGCCGCAGCTTGACTCCTTGTATAAAAAATCTACATTGTTTACATACAATCTATGAAAATAATTAATATTTAAGCACTCTCACTTTTGAAGACCTTTTTTGTAAGCTTTCATTGTAATGCTGTATCTCTTCCTTTTCTCATCCATATCGTTCAAACACGTGTTTATAGCTGTTAGCGACTTTGGCGACCTCCCAAAAAAGCGATTTGAAACCTGACACTTCCGGTTCAATTTTCCCCACCCCACCCAGGCAAGGTCAAATTCCCCACCCCCGGGAAGGCCTTACCCGTCAAATTCCCCACTCCCGGGCACAGAAAATAGTCAAATGCCCGGGGTTTGCCCGGGGGGGGGGGGGGGATGTTGAAGTTTCGATTTGATCGGCGCATAACCGCTGCCTGGTCAGCTTAATGGTGAGGCACCAGACTGTTGTTTCCAGACTGGTGTAGTAGTCCAGCTGCAGTTTGAAGCCTGGACAGGGAGGGTCTTAAAACAACTTACTGGTCAGATTAAGCTGGCTTTGCCTCATCTAAGATAAGCACACCGTTGGGCCCAGAATGCCTTGTGCCCTGAGTGCTTTTATCTAAGGGAACAACTCCCATATCACCCATATCACCACAACTTGTAAAGTCATGGTATAATGTCAAAAAAAATTGTTTGACATGTAAAGCAACTATTGCTGGGAAACACCCTCATACTAAACGGTTGATAATAATAATAATAATAATAATAATAATAATAATAATAATAATAATAATAATAATAATAATAATAATAATAATAATAATAATAATAACTTACAATAGTGCTGTGAAAGGAAAACTTTGATAACCAGTATGTTTTAATAATTTATCCTCTCATATATACAAAACAAAATTGTACATAAATAGTTTGTCTTACTGATTTATTTAACCCCCTTATCCATTAATGTATTCAAAGGACCGAACATGTGCACAATGTCCTGATTTGACAGGAAGGTGGGTGGGGTGGGGAGGCAACCCCATCACTAAGCTAAACATAGAGAGGTCTTGAAAGAAGGCAGGCTGTATCAAGGATAATTATGCTAGTAAAAGTTCATCCCCATGGGATTTCAGCACAACAAAAGACCACAGCAAACAGAATGAGGAAGATTGAACATACTTTGTCCAATATGATATAGTCATGAAAACCCTTACAAAAAAGAATGGGTATCTTTTAGACATGTTGTATGCATGTTACATGCACATGCCACAAAGCTGTACCATTATTAATGGCTGCCACTTTGAAGTGGCCAATCCAACAATTTTCCACCTTGTTGATAAAGTTAAACCCATCACATGGCAGACTCTGATTCAGCTGCAGTGAATGTTCAAACTCATAAAACCCCAACTGAAGTTGCTCTTCAGACACTAAAGCAACCAGCCTGTGTATTTGTATTGTAATATTAATAGTGTCTGTATTATGTGTGGTAGAGTGTGTGTTTCTAACAACTTTGGTCTCCCTGGCATCAAGTTAAATGTCCATAAATATTATAGAGAGTTGCCTTGTTATGGATGAGCCATATTACTGACAAGTTAAATTTGCCATGTTATGGGGACATCCAATTACAACTAAGACAGAGTCTTCATGAATTTAGGTCTCACAAGAAAAAGAAAGCAAGATGCTGAGCTGTATTATAGATGATCATGTACTGTATTGCCAAAGTAGAGCGTTTTTGAATTTTACTCCCACTAGGAGAAGTTGAAAATCCATAACAGCAGAGCTCACAATGACATAATAGAGGTGTCCATATTACTGGGAGAGAGCCTTCATCAATCGTGTCTCTAAGAAAATATGGATGATTGCTTATTATTTTCAACGTCTTACTCTGCATGGTTGGTAGAAAGGACAAAAGAATGAACAACAGACAGTGTTCCCACTGGTTGAAAGTCCATAAAAGGGACGTGAAAAAAGGTCTCCCTAAGAAATACACTAAAAATAGATGGATATTGTATTTTGGATGTACCATATTACCAAGGTAGAGTTTTAATTAGTTATTGTCTCACTAGAATAAGTTAAAAAGTAATTCATAACAGAGACCTGCCAAAATAGAGGTGTCCATACATGTATTATGGTAAATGAACTTTTTATGACCAAATAAAATGTCCATAATAATGAGAGGTCCTTTTAAATGAGCAAGGAAACAATGTCTCATATTGTTGACAAAACTTTGTACACATAAGCTTTAGCTATATACAGTCACTAGGTAATAAATAGTTTCAATTGCTACATTAACCCCAACATCATGTGTTCATTATACTCAGTTCTTCCTGGTCTCGTTTATCAGTCCAGTTACTGATTACTTTTGCCAAAAAGTTGTGGAATTCATCCCTGACAGCTTCAGGTTCTTCATCCAGGTTTGTTTGCACACATGTCACTCTGGACAGTGATGAGGCTGTGTGAAAAAATAAAGATTCTTGAAACTAATATGTACACATAATAAAAAATTCTAAAACAGCAATTTAACAATATTGCAGATGAGTGAAGAGGTTAAAAATTGCTTCTCTGAAACAAAACTGTTTAACAATACCAGCATTTTAATATGTTCAGGTTCAATGTAGAAGGGAAAGGGGTGGAAAATACAAACCAGTAAGGTTGGTCTTTGGAGCAAGAGCAAGAAAGGTGGGATTGAGGTGGAGAGGGGGGGTGGGGGGTTGAGTAGAAAACTGTTTTGGCCCTCCATACCCTATCATTTCTTGACATAAAGGGCGTGGAGAGTCGTCTGTGACTTCAGGACTGTGTTTGTACAAAGGACTTGTACCTCCAGCCATCCTCTCACTCTAACCTGCACTGACCAGACCAGATTCAACTGCATTTTAAACAAAGAAACAACTTACGAAGTTGCGTTCTTGTCAAATCAGCAGCTGAAGGCCGGCGATGAGCAAACACTATGCACTGAGAATCCTTGAGGTTTTGTCCTTGAACAAACTGTGTGTACCTAAGAAAGCATAGACTGTCAGAGATAAATTTACACAACCTAATAAAGTCCACATAATAAACTTCACCCCATCATCCCAGTCTTCAACAAATTCTGATAACCTGACACAAAGGTGGTACTAACAATTCTCAATCATCAATTCAACCACAGCATCCAAATATCCTTTTGACACAATTTTCATTGCACTTTACATATGGTCTGTGGGACCATTACAGGATTTTAAATAATCAGCTTTACAATTTTTATTTGGTACATGAAGATGGCCTAACACTGCTACTGGAGAGAGACAGGTTGAGCCGAGTTACTTAATTTAAGATCTTTAAACAGTAACTGCCTTGCTAACGTGGAAATATATCAACTCTGTAGTTATGGATTAAGCTCCTTTTCAGTAGCCTCACCCCAACTGTGGATTTCCCTGCCACTTAAAATAAGATCTTGTGACAACTTGAATGTTTTTAAGAAAAACGTTAAGACTCATCTTTTTAGGAAAGTTAATTCTATAGAATTAAATACCACATTTAGACATTTTGTACATTAGAAATATTAGACCTAAATATGTAAATGTGTTTTTTTTCTATTATTTTTTTATTCAGTATTGTATGGTGTAATGAAATTTATTTGCTGTAATTGTAAAGCACGATTGGACATCGCTGGAAATCACGCTATATAAATAAAGTGTTATTATTATTATTATTATTATTATTATTATTATTATTATTATTAATAATAATACACATCTTGGGAAATATCACTTTAAGAGACACCACAGCTCAAGCCAGCTTTCATGTACCTTTAGATCAATAACAGCATTAACCACCCAAGGATGGCAACTGGAAGATGAATGCTATCATTTTGATATATCTGTAGGCATCACACATCACGTCTAGACACCAAAACAAGAGTTTCCCAGTCCTTGATGAGAGGAAAAGCAAGTCAACTGAAACAACATCTCTGATCTCATTCTAAAATCCACATATTTCTGTGTTTTATTTCCCTCATAACGGACAAGCTAACCACTAGCCTCTCACTATCTCTGCAAACATACAGTTGTTTAGATATCGGACATAGAGTAAGTATTTTAAATATCAATCTTTTCTCACCAGGTTTCCAATTCCTTATCGTGATTTGCTTGATCTGGATTATAGATAATTAAAACTCCATTGGTGTCCTTTTGGAAAGCTGGCCAGCAGGTAGAAAATCTAACAAAAAAAAATATTCTCATTTCTGGTATGAATAGTGAGCAAATGTTCTGAAACAAATCCCACAGGTTTCTGGTAAACAATCTCTATTACAACACATTACAAATATAAATTATACATAATTTCTACATGTGCATGTACATCTACAGTGTATAATATTTAGCTATCAGGAGAAAACACACATTCTGTAAGGGGCTTATGTGCCAGGACAGTGGCAGATCTTAAAACAATCCAAGTGATCTACAATCAAGAACAACACAACTTGAGGCAACCGTTACAAAGTACAATTGCTATGCTATTACTTTGCAATTTAGTGTGACCCAACTATCCACTTAAAATCCTTTAAAATCCACACCCTCCCCCATACAGTGTTTCCCTAAAGTGTACACATTCATTTTTCTTACTAAGGCTGAACATTGTAAGGGGCGGGGGTCACCAAACATTATCACGCTCACAAATTGCAGATGAGGCCAGACTAACTGGCACCATAATTTGTTCTACTGTTTGACAGTTCTAGGGATAAAGGTACATTGAATTCAATAAAATAATATCATCGTGTCTTGTTCTCTGAGGGTAGGTAAAACGGTTAAGTTTGTTAAATTCATGTCAAGTGACTATCTATTTACTGGAATGTAAAATAGAACTTAAAACTCTCTACTTAAAACAATGATAGTTTTAGTTGATACAACTCACTTGTGGTTCCCACTACTATCCCATAACTCCACTTCACAATTAGCTGTTTTTCCAGGTGATATTTCTATCCCATTGCACTCAAATTCTAGTATTCTGTCAGAGGAAAAACTTCTTTCAGTTAATGCCTACCAAGTTTCAAAAGAAGGGTATGTGACAAAGAAACAATTAAAATAACCAGGTTAAGTTGGTATAATTAATCTTTCAGTTTAGTTTATATGGTTTCCATGACACAACACAAATTTACTGTTGCTGGTTGATATCAGAATTTGCAAATTAAAATATCTATCAGCATTGAAACTATTAAACTTCATAATTTACCTGACACCTTGGGTAGGATGGTATTCTCCTCCTGAGGTTTCAGTAGCATCGGAAAGGAAATTGGAAATTATATTTTTACCGCTCTGCAAGGATCAAACAAACAGCCATCGTATGAAAATAAAACAACTACATGTACATGCATGGTTTATATGAAACAAGCAGGTATATACCCACTTTAACATCGTTTTTTCTCCATTTAAAATTACTAATATGTTTTTTACATAACATAGCACAGATATCCTTGTTCCTAAACGTGAAAAAAATACCTCACAAGGTCCTAACACGAGAATTTTCGCCTTGAACACTGTCCTGCTTCTCCGATCTGGAAGAGAAATAATGAGAGGAGATTGGGGCGAGTAAAGGAACGCCTGGCAGTTTGTTGTATTTGGTAAAAAAAAAAAAAAAAGAGAAATTACTTTATTTTCCGAGATTTTCAGTGGATAAATGACATTTTTGATAAGATCAAATTCTAACGAAATCGCCGAAAACCGCGTTGAGGCTATATTAGGTTTAAGTTACCAAAACTTTTCAGTACTGGAGGAACTCTTCTAGCCGTCGATGGACTTGTTAAAAATGCGCGCTTTTCGTTACGGTTTTTCCTCCTTAACATAAATATCTTATTACTGATAATTTTTTAAAGAAAATATCATTTTTAAATCTTAAAAAAATTTCTGATTGATAAGGTACTTAGTAACTATGGGAGTCTTACTTTAATTAAGTAAAACAAAAAAATGGTAAATTTCTGCCTTTTAAGAGAATTTAGGAATAGACTAAACTCTGATAGGAATTTATTAAACAAGCAAAGATATCGATGTTCATTAAAATACCTTTTTTCTCATAACTTGGATGGTCCATTGGATGAGCCAATCTAAAGTTTTGAGAGGTGCTTCGCGACATGACTTTCTTTCGAAGTGAAATTTTTTATAGAAACAAAATTAACCAATGTGCAGGAATATTCGTCCGATATTGATGCAGCGCAATTTGAATTGTCCTTGAATAAAATGGTATTCCTCCAATCATTTAAAGATGGACAAACTTTGTTAATAATTAACGAGTAAATTTCCACGATTATCAGCAACAATAGAAGTCATACTTCGAAAATGTAAATAAAAAACTAATTACATGAAACCAATGTATGGGGATAAAACCGAATGTGTACTGAGGTTTTAGGTCGATGACTAAAATAATACTAAAAATTAAACATTCTGTTTGTCTTCAGAGGGGAGGGATACTCCGACAAAATAGACACATGTAAAAATAGCACATATTACTGACGCCTATATTCTACGCTTGTGAGTTCTAATAGCTTTTAATAGGTAAGCTAGGCTAAGTAGCCAGGTACGAGCGCAAGATTTGCATGTCGCCATAAAAAAAAATCTGGCAATAAAAACGTCGAGGTCTACTGGCCTATGTTTGTTTACCCATTTCTTATGATTCTAAAGACGGCAAAACTAACGCTTTTTCGAATAAACCCCACAGAAGAATTTTATTTGTATAAAGTTTTGAGTGTTGTTTTCCAGTTTAAGAGTATCAGGACGAGACTATTAAATGCTTCCTAGCAAACACGATGGCTAATTTCGAGACTGAAATTCAAGTCTTGGTGAGGCTAGCTACTAAAGCTAGTGTTTTTCTCGTAATTATAAACATAATTTTAAACAGCAGAAAAACTAAATAGTTCTTCTCAACAATTTGAAAATAAAACACATTAAATTAACGCCAGCATAAACAGAAAAATCAATCAGATAAAAGACCTTCAAATTCAAACGAAAGCGGCCTCAGAAAACAATGAAGCCTTGAACAGGATTCAAACTCATGACCTCTGTAGTCTACAGAATTAATATTAAGCCAAGCGGCGGCTGGGACAAACAAATGAAAGTGAACTGTATGAATATTCAGTAAAATATATGATCTTTCAAATCTTTCACTTAAATAAATTAAGAAAAAACTCATTAATATACCTCAACTTTCTGATAATAAGAGCTTGGTTTAGCTATGAGATAATGTTGTGGAAATATATTAAGCATTTTATACGGGAGATCACAACGGATCGTTGCTTCAAACAGGGTTCTTCCATAACCATACTGCATAAATCTTTACAACTGAATTCGAAGCTAGTCAGTTGTACATCATATCTACCTTATAATTATCTCCGCCATCTATCAGTTTTTTATAAGATATCGACACAGATACAGTACTCAAAGACTTTTACTCAAAGAAAGAGGTCTGCATTGTTATCCGAAATAACTACGCAAAATAATTGAGATCTGATAAAATTCAGGTACTGCACAGAAATATTCTATATTTGGTTGCAAAATATCAATAATTCAAAATGCCTTACAAACCTACCCTCAGAAGATTGAGTTTCCTTAAACATCTTTTAGTTCCTTTTTAAGCTGAACAAGTTTTGCACTTTTCAGCTCAGTTTCAACGAAACTTTACACAATCTATGATGTACTATTGATATAACACTGACGCACTAACTCTGTTTTAACGAGTTCTTGGAATTATTTGTGCGAGTTTTTAAGACATGACTTTCGGTCTTGTCAGTAAGGCTGATGGTGTTGAAAGCGTAGGGGCTTGCCTCATTTAGGGCTTTGTTAGCAAACTGGCATAAAAAACAATACGTTGACTTTAAGTACAAAACAACTCATAAAGTTTAGAAAGAAAAACAGCCCCACTTTGACAGAACTCACAATGTTTCGGATTTCCTAATGGACAGATCTTTGTTGGTTGTTAATGTGAAAAAGTTAACGGTACACACTTTGTAAGATTATACATTTATATTCAATCGTTTTTTGTTTACAAAGTAGACCTCAGAGTTATTAAAAGTACTGTATTTTGTGCAAGGGTTTATAATTAATTGAATGGGAATCACTTGACACAAGGCAGGTGTGATAAACCATAATTAAACACTAAGGTTTGGCAACTCTCACAGTTGTGTTGCGTGGCAACGAAGCAGGTTCTGACACGTAATATTTTAAAGCATGCGTATTAGCTTTAAACGTCTCCAATCGGTTCCTGGGTTGAGTTTGTCATAGGTTAAAGTCCTTGCTGCGAGAGATTTTCCTCCGAGTACTCCAATATTTTTCTTTCTCCTCAAAGACTACCATTTGCAAACTTTAATTCCATCCGGGCAGTGAAGCGTGGGAAAACGCATGCGGGCAAGTGACGCTGGGTTTTGGTTTAAATTCTAACTAGTTGTGAATGTGGCATGAATATTTTCAACCAATCACAGAGCGTCACAAAGCAAGGCAACTTAAGAGAGAATGTCTGTGAAGACCGCGTGAGATCAGTAGAATGTGGCACATGCTTCAAAAATTCAAAATCTTCATATTTCGCTCAGAGATATCCTATGATAGGCCAATAAACGTGATATATTTTTTTTGTTCAAAGCTGGCTGTATTTTCAAGAAAATTCTCAAAAACTGTAACGGGCGCCGACCGTCATAAAATGGCGGAAATTAGTGCGTCGAGTAACAACACAAGAACTTCGCTCGTGTAAAGGGCAAAAGGAAGCACGGTTTTTTCAAATTGGTATATTTGTGTAAGAGACATTGGCAAATGATTCAAGTCTAAAACCAGGATTGTTTACTAAACTGGGAATGCACGGCACGAGTTTGAAAATCACCAATATTTCATTGTTTAAAAATCTCATTTTGGAGCAGTTTTTCAATAAACGTTTTTCCCGTGCGGTATAACTCAGAAGCGCTTGAAATTAAGGCTGTGATTAGTAGAAATAGTCTTCTTTTCAAGGATATAAAAATTAGTCTGGGGCTCTTAACTTCTGCACGGAAAAAACACGCTCTATGTCGAGAAAAATCACAAACTCCACTTGTCAACAAACACAAATAATCGAATTAGAGTCTGTTATCGAAGCCAATATTCCAAGCAAATCTTAGTGTTTAGCACCGTATTTGATTTAAAAGTCAACATTACAAGTTTACCTTGCAAAACTTGTGGTTGTAGATTGCTTTTCATCGCCACTCTCCCTTCAAAATTGTTACCTTCCCTTCGACCATGTTTACCAAAGCACAAGTAATCAACAACCATACGTATGACTCCTGCATGAAACATTACAGTTCCTGACAGATTCAACCACATTTGAGTCTCCACACAGCTATAGCAAATAAGGTAACTCAATTGTACGATTAAGAACGATGATGCGATTATCTATAGTCGCAGAAGAAGAAATTTTGCAGCCCGAAGACGCACACAAGAGGAATCGCCTGTAGAATGCGACGATCATGTTTGTCACGCAATGAGACCGAGCGCGCAGGACACCCAACAAAATTAACAACCAGATTATATTTTTTCCGCGGCAGTTTGTCTGCGTCCGACTTCAAGCCCCTAGCTGACATGGTACTAAATCTGTTACCAGCTTTTTATCATTTAGGATGGGATTTTTTAGTACAAATGTTTTACAAGCAGATGCTTTGTACATCGTGCACGTGCAGTGGACAGAATGGTACCACTCGGGCTGGTGTCAAATGGGCACACCATGTCCAGGTTAATAGCCCGGCCTTGCCTGACTTAATCGACGAGACTGAAACAACAAAAGAGAACCGCATTTAAAGGCAATTACAATTACTTCTTTACGATAAGAAAGTTCGCGCTTTATGTAAGCTACGCTCAAATAAATCAACCATTTATTAAAATCATCTTTTACATTATTCAGATGTACACTACCCGCGTTTAGCGAAAGCTATTCAAGGCGGGTAGTGTAACACGGGCCGGTGGTGTAAGTGTCGCCTGAAGGTTAGCCTAACAGTGGTATAAATGCCACCAATGCTTTTAGCACTCAGCTTGTAAGGCCAATGAAGAACACACTTAAAGCAAAAAGCAGATAAGAGCCCGGAAAACGAATCTTATTGCTGGCAGATGCAGCCTAGACAAAGTGACTGAATCTTTTTCAGGTAAGGCTGTTTGCGATGAACTGATGTGCCAGTGACATGCTAAAAGACAAACAAATGTCCTTTAGAAGGACAACATTTTCAATGCCCTTTGTAAGATCAGCTAGGCTTAGCTTGAGCTACACAGTTCCATATGGCCGATGAATCCGGATTTATTGCAATTTACAGTCACGGCATATTCCTACCCAAAGCAACGATAATTATCAGGATAACTGTGCTCCTGAAAATAAAAAAACAAAACAAAAAGTATCTAGAATAATATTAAGCACCGCAGGGTTCTAACCACGGCCGCACCTATACTCATGGTCAGAAATATTTAGAGAAGACGGTTAGACCCTCAAATGGTTCGGATGGCCACGTTGAAATTTTTATGGCGACCCCGTCTCCAATTTGGAGATGTAAAATAACCACTGTAATGTGCCCTGGATATGACCACTCTCAGTACCAGCAATAAGTCTGAAGGGCTTCTGAGGGAATAAAATGAGACTACAAAATTGTGTAACTGTCAGAGTTCAGTTTATTTGAGAGAACTTAACGGAGTTCTTCACAGATTAGTAGCTACGGCTATAAAAAGTATCCATAATAATAATAATAATAAAAGCATAAGCGTTGCATTTATAGTTGGATTTCCAGGAAAATAAGCATGTTGGTTTCATTTACGGAAAAAATTTAAGTTCGTGATAAACATTATAATTAAATTATCGCACACCAAAAACAGGCTAGTTATTGAAAATGCGAGCTTCTTCAAGTATATGTTAATTTTTTTCCGACTTACGGCTTTTCGCTCAGTTTGAAAAATAAGACACAACTTTTAAATTTCATATTGACCTTCCCCTAACATGAATTAGCAAAACTACGTCGCCTTACGGGAAAATTTGTACCTGTTGGCTCTGGTACGTCTTAGATAGTCTCCGAAAGCGCCTTGTCAATACCGCGGTCAGCCTTGCGCGATTTCCCTTTGGCGTAGCTCGATAAGGTATCGTTGGGAACCTCTCCACCACCCAATGCCCAAAGAGGAGGGATGAACTGGACAGATGGTCATGCCCGAAATGTCACAAGGTGCAGTGAAAATTGAAGCCCGTGCAAAAATTAAGTTGATCTCCGACTCAACATCACTTACGCCGACAGACTGTGTGTGCGGAGATGCTTTTTTCCACATGAAAGCAACGGGAGGATAAGGGCACTTTTTTTCTTTTGCTCGTCTTCGTTTATCTTGGGAGCACTGTCCCCCCTGCTAACCTCTGAAAAGAGCAATTGATATCCATTTCATGTGGTATCCGGAAGGACAACGTGGCTGCGCGATGATCTGTTTGTTTAAAATTTTTGAATGACGCGATGGTCATTATAACATTAGGATTGGTTCACATTTTTAAATTTGGTTTTCTTTAGTGTTGAGCGCTCCCGCTTTTCCCTTCCCATTATTTTATTACTTCTCTCCTTCTTCTAAATTTTACATTTGTTTATTTCCTTCATTTCTTCCTTTGTTTGCTTACAAGTTCGTTTTCTTTCTTTCTTTTTTTCTTTCTATCGTTCGGGCTGCTTGTCTGTCGGTCGGTGGTTCTTTCTTCCTTAACCTATCTCGTTCTTTTTGGCGTTTTTTCCATTTGTTTTAAGAATTTTAGATCACAGAGTGTCTTTTTTAACAAACCAAAATTATTTCCTTATCCGCAAAACTTGTGTAACACCTGAAGGAATATTGGTAACCAAGCCTTCCTTGTAAGGAGTGTGATATGTCATTGCGTGACATACAAATGATATGCATGGATTGAAGAAGTCAAAACGGCAGTGTCGCTCAGTAAACGAAAATCTCGCTCAATGGTCATTTTTTACGATGAAACAAGCTCAGTTGTACGTTAGAGAAAGATAGCAGATATGGTGTATTTGAAACTGCGAAGAATAGCGCCGATGTTTGTACAAGAGCCACCCAGGTATCGTTCAGATAGCTGTTGATTTCGTAAACTCGCTGTCAGAGGGAAGATGGTAATTTTGAAGAGAAAGTAGGAATGAAAACTAATCTACAGCCACTGTTTTAGCAAGGTAAACTTGTAATGTTGACCTTCTAATCAAATAGGTGCTAAGCACTAAGATTTGCTTGGAATATTGGCTTCGATCACAGAAACTAATTCGATTATTTGTGTTTGTTGACAAGTGGAGTTTGTGATTTTCTCGACATAGGGCATGGTTTTTTCGTGCAGAAGTTAAAAGCCCCAGACTAATTTTTATATCCTTGAAAAGAAGACTATTTCCACTAATCACAACCTTAATCTCAAGCGCTTCTGAGTTATACCGCATGGGAAAAATGTTTATTGAAAAACTGCTCCAAAATGAGATTTTTAAACAGTGAAATATTGGTGATTTTCAAACTCGTGCCGTGCATTCCCAGTTAAGTAAACAATCCTGGTTTTAGACTTGAATCATTTGCCAATGACTCTTACACAAATATACCAATTTGAAAAAACCGTGCTTCCTTTTGCCCTTTACACGAGCGAAGTTCTTGTGTTGTTACTCGACGCACTAATTTCCGCCATTTTGTGACGGTCGGCGCCCGTTACAGTTATTGGTAATTTTCTAGAAAACAAAAGCAGAGCTGAACATAAGAAATACACCACGTTTGTTAACTCATCATAGAGTATGTCTGAGCAAAATATGAGGGTAGTTAATTTTTGAACCCTGTGCCATCACTCACTCGGTCATGAAAAAAAGGCGCTCTTAACTTCTGACACTCAGTAGCCTCCTTCTCCTTTTAAAATACTCAAATTCAACTTGATATCGAGCTCCAAAGGACACAAACAAAACAAATGAATAAATTTGTTCATTCAATTTCCTTTAGGCCTCGTTTTGAGAGGAGCCTATGGAAAGTCGCCCTTTAGCTGCTAGAGCATTCTTTTCTTCGTCTCTGAGGCATATTTGACGCGCATGAGCGGTGACGTAGCAGGACGCCGGTAAAATACCCGGCGTGACTTGCGAGAAACACACCACTGACTTGTAACGCGGGTCACAAGTCCACTTTTGACAGAAATTTTTACAGTTGCTTTTTGTTGTTGCTTTTGATTTTTGTTGTGTGTTGTGTGTTTGTCCATTATGTTTTTTTTTTCAATCAATACATGTAAGACCAATTCTTAATATCTAAGAAAGCCTGCGCTAACAAGCTTTCTGGGATTAGTTTTTTTAAATTGAAAGCGAGAATGTTGAGGCAAAGTGGTCGTGGAAATTAAACGGAAGAAGACTTTTAACACAACATAATCACAAAAACTCTTGTTAGTGTCAGCTCATCAAAGAAAGAAAAAAAACCGGTCAATTTGAAAAAATTAATACTTAGAATATGGTGATAACTGTTTAAAGGGCATCTGGTGTATCTGGCAATAAACTAAAAAAGCGCCGTTTACGTAAGTTTAATTGACCAAATTGCTCGGCTCTTTTACGAAGAGATATCAGACCAAATAATTTATTGAAGACAATCGAGCTAAGCCAACACTGCACTAACAATAATTACGATCTGACATCCTCCCTTCACAAAATATGCAAATTTTTCCAAGAAATATCCTAGCCGTCAATTTTTAAGAGAACAACAGTTTCATTTACACGCTATTGTGTTAAAAAATTAGTGCGTTATTTTATTTCTGTAAGATATTTTTGCACTTTTTTAAAAAAAGCTTTCGGACATTAACTTCCATAATTTGAAAGGAGAACATTGAGTGGCGATTTTTCGTTTGGGAGTTAAAAAACATAATAAGAATGAAATTAACTGGTTGTATCTAGCATAATAAACAGCTGTGAGCTTTCATGAAATTTCGAAAAAGTTGATTTATTAATTTTGAAATAAAACAAAACATATAAAGAGTGGTCATAAAAAGATATAATTTTAAAATTCTTCATTTCTATGGTTTACTAAAATCATATTCTTTTCTAGCTAGCTGGACAATTGAAAGTCAAAGTTGTAAAACTTTAATAGCATATTATTTTTCATAAGCGCTCATGAAATAGATCTGGATTTGTTCCCTTTCTTGTGATGTTCAAAAATCAATATTATTCGGAAATAAATGTAAACGTCCCTTTAGTTTTGTTTCAATTTCAGCTTCTGACCAACTGATCATAAGATCAAAATAATATTGTTTCCCTTAGTACAATAAAACCGGAATCGCTTTGAGGCATTCGGCCTTGTGAATACAAATCAAAGAAAGTTACAACCAATTTTCCAACATAGGCGGAAACTTACTTCCATCTCTGGGCTGTTTTTCCGGTCTGTCTTTCCTTTTCGATCTTCCCGAGCTAATTTGATCACGATGTTGCTCGGGCAGTACCCGAGAATGTTTTGGTTTTTCACTATCTGTTGAAGGTTTCGCCGACATAACGAGATGTGTTTGCAAGAGAAGCTAAACACTGGCGCCGAAAGGCGACGCATAGATATAATTATGCCAGTTTTTAGCCCTCTTTACATATCCTACCGCTATTTTGACATTTGATTTAATCAATCGTCTTCTGCAATATGATCAGTATAAAAAAACACGGCGGATATATTATTTTTGGAACATTTCATTTTATTTGAATGTTAGGAGTGTTTATTTAAACCCATTAGCTCAAATTAGTAGAAAGCAGGTAAGACTTTACAACCATTTGCATGTCTTAATTTCAATATTTCGGGGTTTTTTTGCATTTTATTTCGAGCGCCATGTCATTTAGTTCCACGCATTTGTCAAAAAGAAAAAGATAAATCTGTTGGCCGGTATCAGTGCACGCACAGGCTGGGCTCAAGAGTTTACGAGCACCGCGTTGAGTTTCTTTTGAGGTCTTCTTTCATTTCATTATATGTTTGTGAACTCGTTATACGAAAATAAGAATTTTGGGAAAAGAAAACAAAAACAACAAAATTTAAACAAAAAGTGCAGAATTCAGTCTCATGATTAAGTAAGTGTCTAAAATCGCCTCGGCTAAAAAATAGCAAACTTTGAGGACAAATATAAACTGAGCTCTTTGTATACATGTATACCAAATGGAAACTACCAAACTATTATTGGCAAACTGGCGACAAAAGCGCGCTTGAAATCTAGGGCAATTACTGGAAATGAAAAGGAAATAGAGATTTTATTCCAGTTGCGCTCGTTGGGTATGGGATTATTATAGCCAGCACAGCGCTATACGCCTCTAGTGGCTATTTGTCATCTTAAAGTCAACACGCGCTCGCAGAATTATTGCTAAGCACTGATTCGGGTTTGAGTAGCCAATCAGAGTGCGAGAAGCACACTATCCATGACTTGTTGTATACTAATTGAAACTACATCACTGGCGAGTACTTATAATAACTATTATTAAAAACTGGATCATTGTATAATGCAATTCCAGGGATTTGATTGGCTTAGCGGCCATGGTATATGAGCTATTATACCATGCCCGAGGATAGGGATCATTAAAACGGTCTTCTGGTTGTTCTTCCTAAGCGAAACCAGCCACAACTTACAGTATTTCTTGATTGTTTTTAATAAAACAATTATTCCACTCGCGCTTATTGGATATGAGATGATTATAGCCAACTCGGCGCTTCGCGCCTCGTTGGCTATTTATCATCTCATATCCAACGCGCGCTCGTGGAATAATTGTTAATTAGTATATACCACACAAGTGAATAGTACTTTTCGCGCGCGCTGATTTGCTAGCTCGGAGGTGATTAGCCAAGAGGAGAAACAAGATGGCTTCCCGTTACGCCACGGTTACTTAAGAGGAAATTATTTCGATAAACGAGGCGGCTGTTAAAAAAAAAATACATAAAAAACAACAAAGTTTGGTTTGACGGCATTAAATTGTAAGTTATTTAATCTTTTCAACCTCATCTTCCAAGGCGAAAAATGAAAATACAATCCCCTGTTTACGAAAACTGCCGAGCACTAAAATTACAATGAAACATCTAAATTTTTCAGCTTCGTTTCAACAAAAAGACGAGTTTCACAGAAATATTGAAGAAATGACACTGTAGGAACTAAACAATTGTCTCCAAAAGTTTTATTTGTCTACAAGAAAGCGAGACGGAACTTTCTACAACAAGAAATCGCTTACCGTGTGGCGCGCAAGAATTTAAAATTTCGTACCATTTGTCGGTATATTGTCAGAAATAAAATAAATTTTTGGTCCGCTTGTTATTCAGCTTGTGTGGTATATACTAAAACAATTATTCACCTCAGTGTCGGTGATTTAAAAAGACTGTGTGCAGCTTCTTCTGTTGAGCAGTTTTCTTTTGAATGTTTACATTTTAGGATTTGACAGCGTAAACAAAAATACTTTAAAAAAATACTACTCGTGCAATAGCTTTCCTTTGAATGGTCACGCTTGACAGTCTGGCGTGTGTGAGGCTCTCATACAAGGAAGGGATGGAGTTCCAAGCCACTCTCGCGTTTTTCATTACTATTGACACACAAAAATCGTAGGCACTGAGAACGAGGGTTTAAACGTGTCATCTTTGGCTAATCTGGCCATTCCCAAGCCGACTTAGATGGCGTATGCGCGCTCATATCACATACCTCCAGATCTTCGCCTTGTGTGTTGTTCTTCGTAACTTACGGCTGAAGGACGCCGCTGTTCTTCGTGAGTTCGGCTAACTACCGACGGCCGTCTTTCATCTTCGTGACTTGTTCGGCTGGCTGCGGAGAGACGTAGGGTCGTATTTCCTAGGAAGAGAGAGTTAAAACAAAATTTTCTGCCCTTTGCTGTGATAGGAGGATTCTTGTCTTTGTGAGCCATTAATACTGCACAGGTTACCCAACTTACCAACGGGGTTTGCACCGCTGCTCCTACGACGTCGGAGCTGATCTTCTGTGTTGGCTGGGAGTCCTGTGTGAAAGAACATTTAGCCTCGACGCAGCTCATATCAGCATGCAGTGCGTTATGTTGTGCGCAGGCGTCTCCTATTTTCTTTCAAAGCGGTCAAATAGGAGACACTTATGCGGACGCTAGCAGGATACTTGTCACATGAACCTGTTTCAATGAGTCTTCTTTAGCTCAGTGGTAGATCGAAATGCGGAAACGAGAGTTTGTAGAATTTGCATTGTCTTTTGTATTTCTCTATCCCGACCAATTTACTGAGTTTTTTCTATAGGAACACAACAAAGCCATCTATTGACGGCCCTCAGAATTACACATCTGTGCCGTAAGATAAAAACTGTATTACACTGTCACAATTCATAACTGGATGTGAATGGTATTCAAAAGTGCCAATTAAGCCAATTTGGTTTTGACATAGCGCGTTATTTACGATAAAAAACAAACAAACAAACAAATATACAGAAACAGCACAGTACCCGGACTCGTTCTTTGTGGACGATAGCAAGCGAGCTCCAACCATTTTAAAACACGTTACCAATTTTAACGTTTCGATTCTCGGTCAGAAATGTACCCGCTTGCGTGCACTCCAGAATTGAAAGATTTTTCTCATTTTGTTCTCGCCAATAAAAATAAGGCTGTAGTTTTGTATTGAAAAACTAGAAACTGTGTTTACAATGACAATCGCAAAGAAACAAAAGCACTGGATCCTGTAGTAAAGGACGGATCAAATCAGCCACAAACTAACTAACAAATAAAACAGCAAAGTTCACTTATCTGAGTTGGGAAATTAAATATTCCAGCGGGTATTACAGATAATGACTCTAAAGGCAACAGACGTTGAAATCAGGAGGATGCAACTTGATATTATAATAACTTAGGCTAAGCGATACAGTTTAAGTTGTAACGTTAAAAAGATAAAAACAACAAAGCAAAACTACAAACAAAAGTTACAATTCTAATTCTAACTCGTTTGTTTCTGTTTTTGACGCTTATATCTCAAAATAAATCCTGAATATGCTGGGGATGTACCTTAAATATTCGGTAACGCTTTAACAGTTTCACAATTCCAGTTAGTCCTCATGTATTACAATTATGCATGCATGATTCTGTTAATTCTGGAACAAACTAAAAATGAATGGTAAAACTCTTATTCAGGATCGTATAATAGCCAGCTTGTTTAGCGAGCAATTTGGCTTGCTCTTCTTAATTCGACTTGGTCGTCACTCGATTGCAAAATACCGTCAATATTCCAAAAATATATATTTAACAATACTTCACACTGAACAGACTGAGGGTAATAACAAGACAGTATTTTGCATTTGTCTGAAAGAATAAAGATCATACCATTTGGGATCCTGGATTCCATTTGTACTTCTCTGCTAAAAAAAATAATCACCTTTCGAATTGCTTCTGCAGAAGAAATTATCAAAACTAAAATTGAACCACAGCAATCTTTTTGTCACAAAGGCCGAATGATAAATTTGTTTATATTTCATAAAAGACGAACTAAAATTTGCATCCATAATTAGGCAAAAGTGTCGGCAGAGCAGGTCCATTGTCGGAACTAAAAGGAGATCGTAAATGACTTTTATGTAAAGAATCGATTTCTTTACCCAGAGATTTGGCCGTTGATTTGTCCCAACATTTTGAGAACACTGGCAAATCTTTTATGAGAGTTTTTAGCGATTGACTACTTGATTTACATACATCACCGGCTGAGTTTACTGATAAAAAACGTGTTTCGTCAGGAGAAATTCATGAAATGACCTTGATTTGTCATCCGGGCGGGTAGCCTAAAAAAGCTGCATAGTTTTTGTGAAATTAAATATTTATGTATTTTCGGCTAGATCTTTCGCTGTCAGAAACGGGAGACAAAGATTGGCAATCATAAATTTATATGCTCTTCTAACGTTATTGAGTAAGCGAAATTAGGCCAAATTACTAACAAGGGCTTACGCAACCAGACGAGCAGAAATTTCGTAAAAGGAGGCTGACTCAGCTCAGGTTCAAGAAAGCTATCCACCAATAATACAAAGATCGAAATTTTTTCGCGTGCGGCGGATTATTCCTTTCAATCGTTTAAAAGGTAAAGGCATCAAAGTATAGAAGACAAATTCATCCTTCTATTAATCCAATAAAGCGAGCTCGTTTGCACTTTATTGCCAGTTTAATGTTTAGAGCAGGAGTAACCAGGTTTGTCCTCATATGCCAAATATGCCGACAATAGTGACTTGTTCCCAGTCCCCTCTCGAACTTCCTTTCTGCGTGTTAGGATTTTTCAAAAAAGAGTAACTAGAGAATTGCGATGAATCACCATTCTAAAGAACCGAACGCGTTGTCTCAAGTCGAGCCTGTATATCAACCCCCACTTAAAGCAAACACCCTACAGTATACCTTTTTTATATAAAGAGCCGTTTCAATTCAGTTCGAAAGTGATTACTTTACTAAGGACTTTACTACGCTCTGGGATTGGCCACTTTCTCAGCCAATGAGAAGCAAAACCAAACTGAAGCAATCGTGATTATCCTGCACGTGTTTTCCCGCGCTTGGTGGCGGTTACATGTAGTTGCACATGTGATACGTGGTGGCGGACTGTACTAATAACAGAGTATAACAGCTTAGTGCGAACAGTCTCTTACCAAGTTTAAAGAAAAAGGCATGCAGCCTTGATAACCAGTTTTAGAGAACTGAAGGTTTATCTGTATCCAGTAACGGTGATATTGTTGTTGCTGATACAGCTCCAGTGACAAATTAATCGTATTATTGATGTAGAAATTCGTGCAACTAAGTTTAGCAGTAATCGTTGAGAGAAATAAACGTTTTTATTTTGTTATCAAGTTTTTTTTTATTTAAACAATATTTGAACACGACAACTAAGTGCTCATAGGGAGAGCTTACGTCGGATCAACTAACCCGCATGAACACGTTTTATTGTCGGGTCTACTAAGGCCACCGGATAACTGGAGTAAATGTTTGTATTTTTATGTGATTTCAGTCATCGATCATGTGTTGTAGTACCTTGCTAATTTTCAACCCACTTTTTTCCTGCGCGTTGCGCCTCGAGTTCGCAGAAGTTTTATTTCAGGTGATTTTTCAAAACACATCCAAAGAGACACGGCTTCCTCTTTGCACTCCACGCGTGTAGTATTTCCGAAACTTTTGAATGCAGGGGAAAACACGCCGCGCAAATTATGCACAAATAAACTTCCGTACGCCCTTTGCGTCCTTTGCCAGTAGTGTCAGTGTTTTCTCTGCAGGAGGCGAAAACAAAGGCTTCTGAGCGGGGGAGGGCTGTGGGGATTGAAAGGGAAAAGAGGGAGTGGCTTTTTTGTCCACCATACTTTCCATAGCCCGAAGTTACAATTAGCAGTATGAATAATGATTAACTGGTTCATAGTTTCGTTTAACTATTGACTTGTGCTGACTCTAGTCTTCATAATAAACGACCTTTCTAAGAAATGTAATTTTGCTTTGGAGATGCTCGATTCCAACAGTGCCGATGAAGCCAAGAGAAAGTAAACTTGAAATTATCAAAGCACGCGGTTTAAACCTCACAAGGAGAACAAACGCAGAAAATTAAATCTCTCAAATATTGCCCTAAGGCAATCTGATTTGAAAACATCTTGACAGCTTCTTAAAGGTCATGCTTTCTTGAGCGCATAATAAACAATTCCTAGAAATTCAGGGTATTATTGAAACCATTCTTTTACGATGTAACGTCAAAACATTGCAATGCTTGCTCTGTGATTGGTCAATACAGGTATTATAAGTCAGATAAGAAATAACATCCCCTCACCAGACAAAACTTCATTGATCTCTCAACTGCATCATTTTGAATTCCAAACCTTCGCTTCGCGTCCTTTATCATGGATATTAAGACTTTGCTCGATAATCTTCATGATGAAGTATCCTGTTCTGTGTGTATGTGCCCCTTTACCGAGCCAAAACAGCTGCCTTGCTTGCACAGCTTCTGTCTTAAATGTCTGAACGAGATTCATCGAACGAGTCCAAGTCAAGATGCCATATCATGTCCAGAATGTCGCAGGAAAATTAGGATCCCAGGAAGTGGAAATCCCTGCGAGTTTCCTACCAACTTCCGAATAAACAGCCTCCTGGATGTGTTGGCCATAAGAGAGTGCAACACAACTGGCGTGAAATGTGGAAACTGCGACAAGAGAAGCGCCAACTGTTTCTATTGTTTCCAGTGCTGTGGCTTCTGGTGTGAAGAGTGCATCTCGCCACATAACTTAATCCGAACAAATAAAGAACATCGTGTGCTGGCGATAAAGGATTTTCAAGATCAGGACATTGAAGACGTGTTAAAGCGACCAACGTTTTGCCAGATTAAACGCCACGAAAACGAAGCCCTAAAGTTCTTCTGCAAGGACTGTAAAGTCGCCATTTGCAATTCTTGCGTTGTAACACGTCACGAAGGTCACGCCAAGATGCTTCTTGAAGATGGAGCAAATGAACACAGGCTACGAGTGGAGTCTCTGATTAAATCACTTGACGAGAAAGCAGAGGAAAAGAGAAATGAAATCAGCGAACTCGACCAAAGCAGCATTGATGTTCAGGTGCAAGTAGCTGACGTAAAAAGCAAAGTCCAGGCGACTGCAGATCAGATGATGGCAATTATTGAAGCTAGGAAGCAGGACATTTTTGGCGCAGTTGATGACCAAGCGAAAGAATCGCTCGAGTGTTTCGCGTTGAGAAAAAGCGAAGTTGAAAATCAACTTAAAATCATTGAATCAACCATCGAGGAAACTAGAGACCTTCTGAGACGGAGTTCCAGCATTGAAATCCTTGGATTTAATGAAACATTTGATGCAATCCTTCAGAAACCAGGAGCCCAAGGTAAAAGTGACCTTGAACGCATCCCTCGGTTTAGTTTCACTGAAAACATTAAACTTGTTAACATTTTAAACAGTGAGGGGGTCGGTTCTGTAAAAACTGTGCTTATAAAAATTAAGACGCAGCAATCAGGTGCAGAAGGAAAAGAAATTAGTAAGGCAATTACTGGGTTTGAAGTAAAACATGTCCGTGGCAGTTTGTTTGAGGGTCAGATCCAAACCAGACGGTTCAGACCTGTGCTATCTTTTGGAGAATTCGGTGAGTCTGTTGGAAAGCTTGATAAACCATGGGGAGTGGCAGTGAATAATCGAAATGAAATAGCAGTAACTGATTTTGGTAACCACAGGGTATCAGTATTCAGTAGTGACGGTACCCACTTAAGATCGTTTGGTAGGGAGGGACGTAATCCGGGTGAATTTCACTGCCCTACAGGGATAGCTTTTGATAACAATGGTAACATTATAGTGGCGGACTTTAGTAACAAGAGGGTCCAGGTGTTCAGTGGGAATGGCGAGTTTCTTACCGAGTTTGGTGACAAAGGAAACCTTGATCACAAGCTTCAGAATCCTGAAGGTTTATCTGTTACCAGTAATGGTGATATTATTGTTGCTGATGCAGTTGACAAATCAATTAAGATATTTTCCACTCGTGGGCAGTTCAAACGTAAATTTGGCGGACAAGACTCTTTGTCCTCTCCCCGTCATTGTATCCAAACGGAACAACGTTTTATAGTCTCAGACGAGCTCGGAAACTGTATCAAAGTTTTTGATCTGGAGGGAAATTTTGTGTTTGAATTCGGTAAGATGGGGAAGAAGGAGGGTGAGTTCAATTGTCCTGGTCACTTGTCGGTTAACAGAGACGGACATCTGATGGTTTGTGATTTATGTAATCACAGGGTTCAGGTGTTCGAGCTGAGCGGAAAGTTTGTAACAAGGTTTGGAACAAAAGGCAGTGGGAATGGAGAGTTGGATGAGCCAGTGTCGACAGCAAATCGTAGTGATGGGAGGATAGTTGTGTCTGACAGAGACAACAACCGAATCCAGATATTTGAGGTCATATGATATCTCACCTGTGAAATAATATCGATGAAATGCTCATTGTTTGTTCAGACATTTTTGTATAAAAAGACGACTTTTAGAAATAGTTATATTTGTAGCGACTGCGTTTCGTAGTTACATCTCGTGTTGCTTTTATTTGATTTTTTTCTTGGGCAACAGAGATTTTGTAAATGAATGTGCTGTGGAGCAGTTTAAAACTAATATGTTATATGACATTTATCGTATTCTAGTAATCTACATTATACATTGTTTCATACTGTAGTACGAAACAGGTCTGTTTTTTGCTTGTAACAGGTTTTGTTAATGAAATGTTTTAAGGGGCTTTATAAAAGGCCAAGATTATTCCTCTTAAACAGGCGGCTTAAGAAAATTAGTACATTGTAGGGTGAAGCTAGTGCTTGTTAATAAATTTGTTGTACAATATATTTTCAAGTGATCTCACTCTTTTGAATGTTTTTAGCATGTCAGTGTAATGAAATTAACATTACAAGGGACAGAATGTTTTGTGACATAAGTAGACTTATATTTACTTGCAAGTAGATTTGTAATATACCATGAAGTGAGGTGTAAATAAATGGTAACTTTTGTTTTTAAATGTGTGTGATGTTATTATGTTTGATGATGGTCAGTTTGGACTCCACTTATGTCCAGGATCGACCTTGTTAGCAAGAATTTGCTAGCAAATTATTTTCGCAATTGTCGCAAAGAAAACGGCTATTAGAAAAGTATAGAAGAAATAGCAAAAATCGCAAAAGCAACAAGACATTTTCTTGCCATGAGAAAAGACTGAGTAACAAATATCGCAAAAATCGCAAGAATAACAAATGTAACAAGATTCAAGACGTAGAAAAAGATGAAGGAAAGAAGGGCCCCGAAATGTCCGCAAATATCGCAAAAGTAGCAAGAACTTTCCTTGCTAGCTAAAAGCATTCATTACAACTATCGCAAAAATCGCAAGCATAACAAATGTAGCAAGATTCAAGACTTAGAAGAAGATGAAGGCAAGAAGGGCCCCGAAATGTCCGCAAATATCGCATTTGCTAGCAAATTCTTGCTAACAAGGTCGATCCTGGACATATCTCAGTTTGGAGTGGGAATGAAACATTTATTTCTGCATTTGGACTTCAATCTTTTGAGATCAAACGAGCAGAAGAGAGGGGGAATAACGAAAATATGAAGAAAAGCAAAAAAAAAAAAAAAAACAAAACAAAAAACAAACAAATTGAGCCAGTAATCACTTACTGATTTCTAGCATTAATTACATAATGAAGTGTCCCTAATCGTGTCCTTCTAGCAAAATTAACCAAACACGAGAGAACCAAATTGAACATTTATCGCTTTTCTCTGTAAAATTACTTTATACTACTTCACGGAAAATTGGAGAAAATGGAAAATGGGGGACCGTTCATTTTTATGGGATAGTAGGGGGGCTGGTGGGATTTGGGGAGTGTCATCTGGAAATGGTATGACCCCCCAGCCAGCCAATTTTACTCAAAGATCCCCCTCTAAAGCAATTTTTTTTTGGGGGGGGGGATGACCCCCCTTCTCTACGAAAAAAGTTGTACCTGGTATTTTATACTGTAAGAAGTTAAAATAAAAAGAGGAGTGTTCAATCCTCTCGATAAGTACAAAAGTGGAAACAGATTTATCGTTGAATCATTCGAAAAAGGTCACCTTATAGTGGCAAATAATGAGGTGCGGTGAAGGACGGAAACTCGAGTCTTGCCTGAGAAACAACTTCAGACACTTGCCAAAGAAATCAGAGCAGCATCCTTTTAGAAAGTTGCCGACTGTCCTAGTTTTTAAAAAAATTGTTGGATGAGAGAGAAAACACAATACTATGGAGGTACAGTCCAGCTCAAAGAACGCAACGCAAGTGTTGAAGTCACAAGGCTAGGGAGCTAAAAACAACTGCAAGAAGCCATAGCTCTTGAAACTGAGAGACAAAAGCTTTGAACAGCTTTGTAAAGACGTGGACCTATAAGAATCTCATGCTCGTGATAAATAAACATCGGATCCCATGTCTAAGTTATAGATAACATTTATTTATAGTGTGACCTGAAATCTGGCAGTTAACTTGAGCCGATAAACCTAAGCAAATGCCACAGAGCTAGCATACACAATCTCTCGGAAACATATTCGTCAGAACACTATTCAGAGGTGTAAGGTACATGTTCAATTTTTTTTTGGTAGGCCCTCCTCAAAAGTCATTTTTGTTCGCGTAATCCCAGCAGCCCCCTCTATACCATGCAAAATGAACGGTCCCTAGCGCAGTAAAGCGATTTTGGACATTCTTAGGAAAGTAGTGCAATTTTCGAATTTTCTAGTACTTTTCTAGGATGTTATTAAAGTGTCTAGCATGATTGTCCTAGCATGTCAATAGCTGTAATCCGACTGTTACCCTTCAGGCGTGAAATACGTTCATACAAAATGTTTTGTTATTCAATATAAATCTCACCATTTTCCGTGCCACACAATGCTCACACATTCAATAATCCTAGTAAAACTAAATGGTATCACTACTGTACAGTTTCAGGAGGGTGCAGTTTGTAGCGTGCGAGTAAGTTACCTAGGCGGGGTTAAGGAACAAGAAGGTGAGCTTCCTCGTAGGCCTAGCAATAACTAGTTAATGCATTTCCCTTTTCAAATTCAAACAACGGGAACACATTTTCAAAAAGTGCTGGTCGAACTGAAGGTACCCATGTTTATAAAATTAAAACAGAAAAAGTAACAATTTCCATTATATTTTACGTTAGATCCCTGGGGAAGAGACGAGTTACTCAAGAAAGTTTTCTACGGGAAGGCTCCGGTCCGAGGTCCAAACCCTTACCCTTTTATATATCATTTTTGACAGGAGAGGTAACCCTTTCCCATACCTTCTATATGAAATGGTACTCCTTTCATACCTACAAGAGGAACACGCTATCTTTTTACGTCCGGTCTGTTCGAGATATTTTGAAAGACTCGCCCTTTTAAATACCTCAATGACAGTTTTCCCACCCTTTTTCTATACTCCGGCTCGTGAACTCCCTACCATGTACGCCATTTGCGCAGAACTGAGTACTGACTGTAATCCACCTAACAACTGGGCAACACGTTGTTAACAGAAGATGGTACGTCACGTGACCCATGAATTTCCTGTCGTTTAGCGAGTACGGATGAAGACAGAGTAAATTATCGCCCAATATCTCTGTTGAGTGTACCAAGTTAGGTCCTGGAATCTTGTATTACTGATTCAATGGTAAAACATGTCCGATTGGAAATAATCATCTTTATGTCACTAATATCAATGAGTCTAACGAAACTGGGTCTCGACAGAGTTTTTATTATTACACATAACTGTAATATGGAAATATAAGCTGTCGATGCGGAACTTGTTGTCGCCGTGTGGGTTTTATAGATTTCCAGAAAGCTTTTGACAGCGAGTCACATAAGAAAGTATTCTGTCTAAGCGGACACCACTGTAAAGCGGACACCTCTTTAAGGCGGACGATGATGGCTGGTCCCGACCGAATTTCCCATGTTTCTCTGTACCTTAACTCTCTATAAGGAAGACACCTCTCTAAAGCGAACAGCGGACACTTTTTTCACAAACTTCTGGTAGAAAATACCTGTCAAGCCGGACGCTAGAATGGCACTCTTTGTACAATCAATAGATTATGGCCTGGATGTTATTTCAAATTGAGCTACCATCCTAGCCTAAGGCAACACTGTAACTATTGTTTATTGTAACTTTACTGTGTACAGTACATACAATACATGTTAATGATGAAAAAGACTTTTCCTTTAAATTGACTTTGAAAATTGCACGTTACAGTCTTGTTGAGCAACACACCCGCAATTGTAACTTGCCTTAATAAAGACCTCGTTTCAGTTCTGACGTCACAGGTGTACAGTTGTGTCGGGTTACATTACCTCTCTATAAGGCGGACACCTGGAGCTGGTCCCGAGGGTGTCCGCTTTAGGGAGAGTTGACTACTGTACACGGTAGTCAACGGTGTGGCGTCTTATATTGCTAAAGTTACTTTTGGTATCACGCAAGTTCCGGCCGTTCTCGGGTCCACACTTTTTACATTGGATAGGAGCGATTTACCCAATGCTATAACCTCAGAATCAACTTATATGTACACAGATGATACCAGAGTTTATTGTGTAAGGAGCTGTATGGATGAGGCTACAGGGATTTACTTAACAAAGCGATAGAAGCGCTCGTTTTATGGTGCAGATATAACTCACTAGTCCCCCACCACAAGAACTGCAAAGCCATGATAATCGAACGACTACTCCCCCGCACATTGGTACTCTGTCAACATATAATGAAGTGGTTCTCCCATTCAAGCCTTGACAAAATTATTATTATATGCTGCGTGATAAGCCTCATGTAGCGATACTCGAAGAAGCAAAGTGGAACTCCACATATATGTATAAGCTGAAGCTATAAAATATACAATGATGCAACACCGCCATATATGACAAACATTATGAACAGACAAGTTACTAAGTACAATCTACGGAGCAGAGTACTACAAACTTGTTGAGCCACGCTTCAGTACAACTTCTACATGAAAAATTCGGTTTTACACAGAATATCTATTTGTTGAAACGTTTTAACGTCTTATTATCAAAATGCTAGCAGCACAGGAGATTATGTAAGGAAAGTTTGAGGAACGCACATACTGAAAATCCTTGACTTTAAAGTTGAATCTCATCAAAGATTTAGAGATGGGGATTGCATTTTTATTGTCTTCTGACTAGACTGTATATCAAGTATTTTTAGTATAAGTGTCTGTTATTAGTGTTTATACAATGAACTGTGTAAAACTCGCGTTTTGATTGGTCTAGAGGAGTGTGTGATTAGAGTATAGACGCACGATTGACGTCATCGAGTGGTGTGACCGGCGCACGTGATCAGAGTCTATAGTCCAGCCAGAGTGACTGGTCAACAAAGTTTTGCAAACTGTTTTTGCGAGTAGCGGACAAACACAGGCAAATTTTCGCAGGGAAGGAAAACTGGCCGATAAAAAAATTGGACAAAGACCGTTGAGAGTGATCTTAGCGTGGACAAAAAAGCTAGAACTCTGTTATGACGTAAAAAGGAAGCAAATATTTGTCGAAATATGTGGCCGATAGAAATCCGGTAATGGCGAGAAATCGATTACAAATCGCAGTGAGGCCACTTACATGCCGTAATATTTTGGGGTCAGGATTTCCTTCTGGAATAAAGGTTAGTTTTGAAAATATTGTTAGTGAAATTCTTTCGGATTATACTCTAATTTAGAAGATCATAATTGCATGTGTGTAGTAGTCTAAAACTGAGTTTGCTGGAAAGTTTTTGACTCAGCTCAGGCAACGCGATGCTCGCTTACGAAATGCGTTGAAATGTCTTGGTTATTGTATAAAACAAATAGATTCCATTTTGCCGTGGGTCTGTACTCTGATAACGCACATAGGACTTCAGAACGTGGTGAAAACATCAGTCACCCTACTCGCATGCGGCTCTTGGCTTACTTCTTTGTTCTCACCGCGTTTTGACGTCATCTGTGCGTTATCAGAGTACAGACGCACGGCAAAATAGAATCCATTTGTTAACTATTATTCATTAGTATAAATCTACTAGTGTTCTATCACGAATGCCGTTCTCTGATTGGCTGCGCTACTCGCTATCTATTCTGTGATAGATAGTGAGTAGCGATTTTCAACAAAATGGCGCTCGCTTCTTCGCGTTTTCGAAGTGTCTGCGATGAGGAAATAGATAATTTACTTGTTTAGTTTTGAACGACTAGTAGATTTATACTAAAACAATTAGATTTTTCGCTCTCGATTTCTATGCGTGATAGTTGATTCGGGCTTCGCCCTCATCAACTATCACGCGATAGAAATCTCGAGCTCATAATCTAATTGTTAATTAGTATTACTTAGTATTAGAATCGTACCTTTTATGTTATAACACGACCCCACGGGCTATTTCAAAACTAATCAAGTATAAATGAAAGTTATGATATGGTATGGAATGAGTCAAAATGAGCGCCTTAAAAGCCTAGACCATGAGCAGTCTCTTTTTTGCTCAAAAATACGCAGAAAAAAACGTGGGAAAAAAAACTGATCGAGTATGGCTTCGCGCTCCCGGACGCGCGCGACTCGAAGATCGCACTCGCTGTTTTTTTTTTTTTTTTTTGCGTTTTTCAAGCGGGTTTTCGAGCAAAAGTGAGACTAGTCACAGTCTACCTAAAGCCTAAAAGTGACGCAGCCTAGATAAATACCTTTTTTGTTACTGATTTGAGTGACTTTCAGAAATATGAAGAAAGTAAACTTCATACTATGCTATGCTGTGCTATGCTATGCCATACTATACATAGCGCTATGCTATGCTACACTATGCTATACTATACTATGCTATGTTATGCTATACTATACTATACTATACTATACTATACTATTCTATGCTATGCTATGCTACACTACACTACACTACACTATACCATACTATACTATACTATACTATACTATACTATACTAAACTAAACTATACTATACTATACTATGCTATGCTATGCTATGCTATACTATACTATACTATACTATACTATACTATACTATGCTATGCTATGCTATACAATACTATGCTATGCTATGCTATGCTATACTATACTATACTATACTACACTACACTATACCATACTATACTATACTATACTATACTATACTATGCTATGCTGTGCTATGCTATACTATACTATACTATGCTACACTACACTATACCATACCATACTATACTATACTATACTATACTATACTATACTATACTATACTATACTATACTATACTATACTATACTATGCTACACTACACTATACCATACCATACTATACTATACTTTATTATCTGGCTGGCTCTGCGAGCGGGCAAGATGAGTCAAATCCTGCGCTGTGATTGGCTACCCGAGCGGGCAAGATGGAGCTATCTTGCCCACTCGGGATTACCCGTTGCCCGTCCGCTTGGCATCGAAAGTTTAATCCCAACAAGAACGCAATCTTTTCTTCGATTTTCTCGTTGTTTTGGGGGAAAGCGCTCACTAAAAAAATTTGGTAAACTCTCAACATTTAGCTAAAGGAAAGGAAAGAGAATGGAATCGTCCTGGTGTAGTGAAGATTTTGTTTCAGCTACAATGAATGTGAGTTGAATCGGTGAGTTGCTTTGCGTGTAGTATTTTAGATAGAGTTGTTTTTGTAAAACTTATTGTCTCAAGTCGAGTGCCAAATTGATAAGTTCTCTAGGTTTGCAATGACTGTATTTAAATCATAGCGTAGTCGAAGTTGCGTTAAGTGTTTAGGGCAGATTAGAAAAGTATTTTTTCTCAAGTTCGCCGAAGAAGCTCACGTTTTTAATTTAGCCGCGTCTTGCTTGTTGTAAACAACAAAATCTCATCAAAGTTTCGCCCAGTTTTCTGACTTACTTGCTCTTTTTTTCGGCTTATGTTTGCATATAATTTCGAAATCTATTGTTTCATTCAAGAATTAATGATTGGAAGCCGAAAACTGAGTAAAAATGTTTATTATTTACGCCACCGCGCGATCGGCTGAAAATGGCGAGTTTGCCGGATTCTATTCAAATCTTCCCGCTCTTGCGAAAATCTAAATTTTTCGCCCTCAATAATTGTATACTCCCTTTAAGCCATTATAAAGTTAGAGCCCTAAGATAATTTAGGATTGCTTGTCTCCCACGACTACATGCTAATCCAAAATGCACTGAAAATAAATCTTGCACCGGACGGCTATGAAGAATTTCTTTCCGAGCAGAGCAGTTTCATGTCCCGCTTTGTTTTGTTGTTGTAGTTTTAACTTGAAGGTAAAGCCATATAATAAATCCTTTATTGACCAAGCTTGTTCGGTCAAGATAGCTGGATATTGGCCTCGTTCTCTTTTTGCGTTTTTATGGACCTTCGTCTCTCCATAAAAACGCAAAAAAAGAACTTGGCCAATATCCAGCCATCTTGACCTCACGCTTGGTCAATAACGCATATATACTATACTATACTATACTATACTATACTATACTATACTATACTATACTATACTATACTATACTATACCATACTATGCTATGCTATACTATACTATACTATACTATGCTATGCTATGCTATACTATACTATACTATGCTACACTACACTATACCATACTATACTATACTATACTATACTATACTATGCTATGCTATGCTATGCTATACTATACTATACTATGCTACACTACACCATACCATACCATACTATACTATACTATACTATACTATACTATACTATACTATACTATACTATACTATGCTACACTACACTACACTATACCATACCATACTATACTATACTATACTATACTATACTATACCATACTATACTATACTATACTATGCTATACTATACTATACTATACTATACTATACTATACTATACTATACTATGCTACACTACACTATACCATACCATGCTATACTATACTATACTATACTATACTATACTATACTATACCTTACTATGCTATGCTATGCTATACTATACTATACTATACTATACTATGCTATGCTATGCTATGCTATACTATACTATACTATGCTACACTACACTATACCATACCATACTATACTATACTATACTATACTATACTATACTATACTATACTATACTACACTACACTATACCATACTATACTATACTATACTATACTATACTATGCTATGCTATGCTATGCTATGCTATACTATGCTATGCTATGCTATGCTATGCTACACTACACTACACTATACCATACTATACTATACTATACTATACTATACTATATTTTACTATACTATGCTATGCTATGCTATACTATACTATACTATGCTAAACTACACTATACCATACCATACTATACTATACTATACTATACTATATACTATACTATACTATACTATACTATACTATACTATACTATACTATACTATACTATACTATGCTATGCTATGCTATGCTATGCTATGCTATACTACACTACACTATACCATACTATACTATACTATACTACACTATACTATGCTATGCTATGCTACACTATACCATACTATACTATACTATACTATACCATACTATGCTATGCTATGCTATACTATACTATACTATACTATGCTATGCTATGCTATGCTATGCTATACTATACTATACTATACTACACTACATTATACCATACTATACTATACTATACTATACTATACTATACTATACTATGCTATGCTATGCTATGCTATGCTATGCCATGCTATACTATGCTATACTATACTATACTATACTATACTATACTATACTATACTATGCTATGCTATGCTATGCTATGCTATGCTATGCTACAGTACACTACAGTACACTATACCATACTATACTATACTATGCTATACCATACTATACTATACTATACTATACTATACTATACTATACTATACTATACTATACTATACTGTACTATACTATACTATACTATACTATACTATACTATACTATGCTATGCTATGCTATGCTATGCAACACTACACTACACTATACCATACTATACTATACTATACTATACTATACTATACTATATTTTACTATACTATGCTATGCTATACTGTGCTATGCTATGCTATGCTACACTACACTACACTACACTATACGATACTATACTATACTATGCTATAGTATGCTATGCTATGCTATACTATGCTATGCTATGCTACACTACACTACACTATACCATACTATACTATACTATACTATACATACTATACTATACTATACTATACTATACTATACTATACTATACTATACTATGCTATGCTATGCTATGCTATACTATGCTATGCTATGCTATGCGACACTACACTACACTACACTACACTATACCATACTATACTATACTATACTATACTATACTCTACTATACTATGCTATACTATACTATACCATGCCATACTATACTATACTATACTATACTATACTATACTATGCTATACTATGCTATGCTATGCTACACTACACTACACTACACTATACCATACTATACTATACTATTCTATACTATACTATACTATACTATACTATACTATGCTATACTATACTATACCATACTATACTATACTATACTATACTATACTATACTATACTATACTGTACTATACTATACTATACTATACTATACTATACTATGCTATGCTATGCTATGCTATACTATACTATACTATGCTATGCTATGCTATGCTACACTACACTACACTATACCATACTATACTATACTATACCATACCATACTATACTATACTATACTATACTATACTATACTATACTATACTATACTATACTATATTTTACTATACTATACTATACTATACCATACTATGCTATGCTATGCTACACTACACTATACCATACTATACTATACTATACTATACTATACTATTCTATACTATACTATACTATACTATTCTATACTATACTATACTATACTATGCTATGCTAGACTACGCTACACTATACCATACTATACTATACTATACTATACTATACTATACTATACTATTCTATACTATACTATACTATACTATGCTATGCTATGCTATACTATACTATGCTATGCTACGCTACGCTACACTACACTACGTTACGCTATGCTATGCTATGCTATGCTATGCTCTGCAATGCCAGTAACTGGGTGTAGGCCACATCACGCGCGCGCATGCTTTGGATACCCAATGCAAAAAAGTATAGTACTCTTCAGTAAGAGATGTATCAGACAATGTCTAAAAAACTTTTTTTACAAGTTAGCCAATCAGGATACGCGAATTTGATTAACGGTCACGCCTCCTTGCAACGGGCAAGTGGCATGTCGTTTTGTATTTTATGACTAACTTGTAAAAAACAATTGTTGGGTGGCCACGGTAAGGTGTGTCGCATTGTAACTATATGCACATAATTCCAGGTTTCTTTCCTTCCTCAACAGTTGTAGCTTTCATATCAAATGGAGAAGTCTTGTAGTTGTCATCAGACATGGCCGGCTAGTGTACATGGTACTTTTAGAGCAAAGTGATAATGAAGGTGGCCAAATAGTGATAACTGCTTGCAAGTGTTTGAGGTCTGAAGAGCAGCGTAGACATGTTCTCAAAAGTGCTTGTTCATTTTCTCAACATCTTTCCTAATCTCATAAATAATTTATATATTCAACCACCAAATACGCGCATACGTTTGCGTATCCAATGATATACACAAGGCCTCAAGTAAGAATGGTATCTACCAATGTACAGACGGTTATCACTGGAAAGTACAAATTTCGATTTAATCATTATCATTCTGCACAAACGTCTAAAGTTACGTTCAACTATTTTTTTTTAGCGTGGAAAACCTAAGTAAGTTTCTATGGTATTCTGACTACTAGACGTCTGTGAAAGTTTCCATAAATGCTAACTGTTGACTTACAACGGTAAGTTTTACCCATTGATCTATTCTCTTTAATCACCTTGAGCTCTGCTTTAAAATCTAGTGATATTCACAACCGGCACTTTCATTATCTTATCGCTTTTCTTCGTCGATCCAGTGCTTTGAAAATCACTTTTTAAAACAAATACCTGTTTCCTGCAGCTGCTCCGACGTGACTCAAACGAGTGCTTAAAGCAAATGAGATTTGTTTGCCGTGCCCTGCAGTTGCCCACGTGAAAACAGCCTTAAATGTGTGCAGGCAGAGAGAAGTGGGAAAAAGGTAATGCCGAAATGTATTCGTCTTTTCGACGCTAAATAGACACACAATGTATTCTTATGCGCGGTAGAGATATCATACCTACCACTCGTGCTTCGTTTCTCATCAAAGGCTCCAAACAGCTAGAAACAATAAACGTGTTCTGTTTTGATCTGTAAAATCTCTTTGTTTTGTTTAGTTGGAATGTTGAAGCATTTGAAAATATAACATGGGAACAAGGTAAAAAGTATTTAGTCGATATTTAGGCAGGAAAATGTTCCTCAGTTCAACTGAACATAGCACCGGGATGAATGTCAATGGGTTTCCTTGTCCTGACTCAAGTTTTCATCCGGAAAATTCTACCATATATAATTCCGGACGACACGTAACTTGATGGCCTTTTTTTTTCAATGTAAATATTTAAGCAAAAGCTTCGGCTAGATTCCAGAGAGTAGGCTCGACTGAATGTAGATTGAACATCATTGATGTCTGTCGAAGCCGATGCGTTTGATAAAATAACACAGAGTCTTCTTCCATTTTTAACATTGATTAAATGACCACCTGTGGTTTCTGTTTATCAAGCATGGAAAAAAAGTGCCTTAGTCATTACTTTTCCAAGTAAAAATCAAACGTAATTAAACTTAATAGTGTTTATCAACCTCGATCATGTTTTACGATCCGCTGCTGGATGAAAAAACGTAAGAAGCTTACTAAGGTATATGAAGTCATGTACAACAAATACCTGGGCCTGTTTCCAGAACGTGCAGTTTGATCAAGCGTTATCCCAATCATAATTTATATATTATTCATCAAAGACATTCACTGTATTAATAAACCTTAGTCAATTGTTGTACCTTATTTTACATCCCATGTTTCCAAAGAGGTCAATTTCCGGTTCTTACAAGTCGCACCAGTGTAAGGTTTTGAGAAATAAGAGACCATTTTCTCAAACTTTCTGATCGGAAAAACCTTCGGTTCTCGAAAATTCCTACTTCAAGCTCGAGCTCTCCTTGACACCTGCACAATTCTTAGAATTCAAGGACACAGAACTGTGCTATGTTTTACAGAACGCGGCGAGGCTGTTGGAAAGTTAAGTGGACCATGGGGGGTGGCAGTGAATAATCAAATTAAATTACACTAACTGTGTGGCGTAGCCAAAGGGTATTGGTATTCAGTAGTGACGGTACCCACTTAGGATCGTTTGGTAGAGAGGGACGCAATCAGGGTGAATTTGAGCGTCCTACGGGGATAGCGTTTGATAACAATGGCAACATTATAATGGAGGACTGTAATAAAAAAAGGATCCAGGTGTTCAGTGCCATATGGCGAGTTTCTTAGCAAGTTTGGTGAGAAAAGAAGCCTTGATCACCAGCTTCACAATCCTCAAGGTTTATCTGTCACCAGTAAGGGTGATATTATTGTTGCTGATGCAGATCAGAAATCAATACCTGTAAAGATATTTTCCCTTCTTTGGTAGTTCAAACGTAAATTTGGCGGACAAGGCTCGTTGTCCGCCCTTTTGATAATTAAGTATGTTTGCAGTGACTTCCGTAAACACGGAATTTCTTGGAAATGCCCTTTTCTCTCGTATATTAATTAAATCATTTATTAAACTGAAGTCATGATGGTTAGTAGTTTCTTTTAATTCGACATAGTGTTTTAATCATTATGGGTGTAACACCCTTGAACTAAGGTGGCTTTAAGAGAAATTAAGTTTTGTTGCACAATCTTCGTATTGTTTTTACAAGAGCAATATATGGAACAGGGCGGTACCTTAGGTCTTTCCCTTCTCTAAATTTAATGCTGGAAAGTTTGTCAATAATTATATGAATTGGATATATGTTTATCTTTTCGTAAGAGACGTCGACCAAGCAGATTTTTGAACAAACACTGAGTTTATTAACAATTAAGTTTAGTGTTTTACGTTGTCAAACTACAAAGGGAAAAAAAGAGAAATATATACGTTACAATATTTTACAGATACAGCTAACTACAGGAATTGCAAAAGGTACAAGAAAATCACTAAAGCTACTTACAATTCTGGTTGCCTTCTCTTCTGCTTTATGAAGCGAGGCACGTACTGACCTATTTATTCTTTTACAAAAATATGCATGATATGTAAAACACGTATCTTTTAACACGCATTTATTAGTCCTTTACAAAGTCCCAACTTTTACGGCAAAAATATGCGCATTATGCAAAACACTATAGTTTTAACTCTACAAAAATGTTCTTTACAATTTTTATATTCAGACTTCGTCTCGCTTTAATTCGACCAGATCAAAACCAGAACTGAGTAAAAATTTAAACAAAAAGTCATTTCGTTGGAGCTGACGTTGAAAACAAAAGTATGTTAATGACTGAACTGCGCAAGCGTACTTCGCTTGACAGGTGTTTAATGATGGATGATAGGCGTTTCCTTTTCTTGTCAGGTGAACAAAACATTTTAAGTGAGAGTTAGAGATTGTTGAGAACATGAACAGTAAAGAATGAAGAACGGCCCCAGAAAAGAGTGTTGTAGTGGCTCTCTTCACCCAAGAAGTCCTCTAACAAAATAACACAAAGAGTCGTCTTCAATTTTCAACATTGATTTTATGACCACCTGTGGTTTCTGTTTATCATGAAAAAAAGTGCGTAATTATTTTTCCAAGTAAAAATCAAACTCAGTACTCAACCCAAGAGCAAGGTTAACGTTGTTTGTGTTTTACCATCCGCTGCTGGATGAAAAAACGCAAAAAGCTTACCAAGATATAGTTATATACTTGCGACCGTTTCCCAGAACGTGAAGTTTGAACCAAGAGTGAAGATCAAGCGTTATCCCATTCATAATTTATATATTATTTATCAAAGACCTCCTCTGTATTAAGAATAAGCCTGAGTCAAGTATTGTACCTCATTTTTATCTCACGTCTCCAAAAACATAACAGTTTTAGTCGCCATTACTTATAAATCGCACAAGTGTAAGGTTTCGAGAAATTTCCCAACATTTTCTCAAACTATCTGATCGTTGAACCTTCTGTACTCAAACATTCCCTCTTCAAGCTCGAGCTCTCCTTGACACCTGCACAATTCCTAGAATTCCTGGAAACATTTGGAACCATTCTAAGAAACCAATAAGGCCAAAACACTCAAAAACAGCTTTGTGAGTGGTTGATATAAAGTGTTAGGAGATAAAATTTGCACACAAAGAACGCTCAAAAAGAAAAAGTCTTGTTACCGCTAAGCGCCATTCAGGGTAAACCTTCCAGTTTTTCTTCTGCTATTAATGGAGATAACGACTTTGCTTGATAATCTTCATCAGGAACTTTCTTGTTCAGTGTGTAAACAAACTCTTGCAGCTACAGAACTGAAAACAGCTGCCTTGCTTGCACAGCTTCTGTCTTAAATGTCTGAGCGGGATTCATCGAAACAGTCCACGCCAAGATGTCATATCATGTCCAGAATGTCGAAAGGAAACAAGGATCCCAGAAAGTGGAAATCCCAGTGAGTTTCCCACCGACTTCAGAATAAACTGTCTCCTGGATGTGTTGGCCATTAGAGAGTGCAACACAACTGGCGTGAAATGTGGAAACTGCGACAAGAGAAGCGCCAACTGTTTCTACTGTTTCCAGTGCTGTAAGTTCTGGTGAAGAGTGCATTTCGCCACACAACTTAATCCGAGCAAACAAAGGACATCGTGTGTTGGCGATAAAGGATTTTCAAGATCAGGACATTGAAGACGTGATAAACCGACCAGCGTTTTGCCAGATTAAACGGCACGAAAATGAAGCTCTCAAATTCTTCTGAAAGGACTGTAAAGTCGCCATTTGCAATTCTTGTGCTGTAACACTCCACGAAGGTCACGCCAAAGTGCTTCTGGAAGATGGCACGTATGAACACAAGCTAAGGATGGAGTCTCTAATTAAATCGCTTAACAGTAAAGCAGAGGAGAAGAGAAATGAAATCAGCGAACTCGATCAAAGGAGCATTGATGTTCAGGTGCAAGTAGCTGACCTAAAAAGCAAAGTGCAGACGTCTTCAGATCAGATGATGGCAATCATTGAAGAGAGAAAGCGGGACATTTTTCGGGGAGTGGCGCAGTTGAAAATCAAGCCGAAGAATCGCTAGAGTGTTTCGCGTTGAGAAAAGATGAAGTTGAAAATCAACTTCAAATCATTGAATCAGCCATCGAGAAAACAAGACAACTTCTGAGACGAAGTTCCAGCGCTGAAATTCAGGGTTTTGATGAAACATTTGATACAATTCTTTCCGAGCAAGGTAAAAGTGACGTTGAACACTTCCTTCGTTTTAGTTTTAATGAAAATAGAAAACTTGTTAGCATGTTAAACACTGATGGGATCGGTTCTGTAAAAACTGTTTTTGACAAAACTAAAGGACATAAATCAAGCGCAAAATGTTTTAAAGAAAATAGTATAGAATTTGCCATGTTTGCAGAAGAACATGTTTGTGGCAGTCCTTTTGAGGTTCAGGTCCAAACCAGGCGATTCAGACCTGTGCTGTCTTTTGGAGAACGCAGTGAGTCTCTTGGAAAGCTTGATAGACCATGGGGGGTGGCAGTGAATAATCGAAATGAAATTGCAGTAACTGAGTGGGGTAGCCACAGGGTATCGGTATTCAGTAGTGACGGTACCCACTTTAGATCGTTTGGTAGGGAGGGACGTAATCAGGGTGAATTTGAGCGTCCTACGGGGATAGCTTTTGATAACAATGGCAACATTATAGTGGCGGACTGCAATAACAACAGGGTCCAGGTGTTCAGTGGATATGGCGAGTTTCTTAGCAAGTTCGGTGAGGAAGGAAGTCTTGATCTCCACCTTATGATTCCTCAAGGTTTATCTGTCACCAGTAACGGTGATATTATTGTTGCTGATACAGGTCATAAATTAATTAAGATATTTTCCCCTCGTGGGCAGCTCAAACGTAAATTTGGCGGAAAAGGCTCGTTGTCCTTTCCCTTTCATTGTATCCAGACGGAGCACTTTTTTATAGTCTCAGACAGGGATGAACACTGTATCAAGGTGTTCGATCTGGAGGGAAATTTTGTTTTTAAATTCGGTAAGGAGGGGACAAGGAGGGTGAGTTCAACTGTCCTGGTTACTTGTCGGTTAACAGAGATGGACATGTGATGGTTTGTGATTCAGGGAATAACAGATTTCAGGTGTTCGAGCTAAGCGGAAATTTTGTAACAAAGTTTGGAACATACGGCAGCGGTGAAGGAGAGTTTATGTATCCGGTGTCTACAGCAAATCTTAGTGATGGAAGGATAGTTGTGTGTGACGGAGATAACAACGGAATCCAAATCTATGAGTTGATTTAATTTTCTCATCTTTCCCGGAACTATTCCCTGAACAGGAAAAAAAATGAGTTACGTACCGTTTAGGAACTTGATCTTCTCACTTGTAATGGACTAGTAGCTTTGTCCACCTCATTGCAGTAAAAATTGATCCAAGTATTTGAGTCGATATAATGTCTTCTCACCCATTATTTACATGGATCAAATATCTCTTCATTGATTCAGAAATGTAATTTTGTTAGAAAAACGAGTCAGAAAAAAAGTTATCTCCATGTTGGCTAGTAAGTATAGGTTACTTGAAAAGTCGATTCTTCCATGTTCATGATCACCGTTTTTCTATGGAAGCCGGATCAGTTTTTAAATCCATTATCTTAACACAGCCGTATCAATGGAAACTGTTTTTCTTAGCACAGAAAATTAGACTCGTAACGAACTTCATGATAAATCTGTTTGAGAGCCTGATTGCGGCTTAGATTGTCTTGATATTTACTCTTTCACCGTGAGCTGTACTGTAAGCGGTTATGATAGCTGTATTTGCGTGTGTTAAAAAGTTTCTTACGCAAATTTTGATCTGTTTTTTTTTTTTATTGTATACATTGTAGTTAACTCTCATCAGTGAAGTGTAAATAAATGGCATGGTAATTCAGCTGATATTCAACTTTGAGTGATGTTTGAATTTCTATAAGGTCATCATATGATTATAGGATCAGTTTTTAAAAAGGAGAAATCTCCGGTCTCAGTAACAATTTTGAACTTTTAAGTATCTCTTCCAAATACAGCCTTCTACTCATGAAAGACGCTCTTTGGGCTTGTAACGCATACCCTCCCCTCCCTCCTCACGTGGAGAAGGAGTGGGTGACGAACAGCGTGTGTGTCAAGAAGGCAATTGCAACTGCAGTCCGTAAATTTAACTGTTTTAAGGACAAAAAAAAATACGACATTCGAGAACTAATACATTTGGGCATGTGCATCGTCCATTTTACGTACTTTGAATTTAACAAAGTCAAGCACGTTCTGGAGTCAGGGGCTGCATCTGTTATTTGAATATTTTCTTTGTTGGCCTGATTTTACAGAATACGTCGTGATGTCAGATTGCGTAAAAAGAAACACCTCGCAAGACCTCGACCCCCTTAAAACCCTCACCCCTCTCCTCCTACTTGTCCTATAGCTAATAAAATAATAAAAAAAAAACCACTTCTTGTATAGTTGTTCTTACAACTGATGTGTGGTTTTTTAAGTGTTTGTGTGGTTATTGAACTCAATTGAAAAAACTGCATAATTCTGAGACATGAAATAAAAGAAGTCTTACATATAGTATTGTAAACTCATTAACTGTTTTTTTATTTTTTATTTTATTTTTTTGGGTAACGAAAATAAAAGCACTGAATCCTATGCCGTAAATCATGATCTAATTAAAGCAGCAATAAATAGCAGAACAAAAGGTATATTTCTTTTACCATGAAATCAGCTTTCAGTTATATAAATGCCCTGGAAAGCTAACTCAATGTAGTATTGTAATGGTTTTCCTACAGGGGTCGCTTGTTAAAAAAAACCCGGAAGGCCGGCCGGAGAGGGGCTTCTCTTTTCACCCTACTCCCCACCGGAAGATTTTTTTCACAGGCTAGAAGTTAAAAAACGATCATTTCGAGCAACCACAAAAGCGTTTCTGTCAAACGAGATTTTTGCGTTCGACGTAGGAGAACGCCATTCCTAATCTGTAGCCGGACGATTTGTCATTCCAGAAATTCCTGTAAGGACACCCAAATGTTCACCCCTCTAAAATTTTGCAGGGGCGGCATCGCTCGGTTCTCGGCCCGATCTCGGCCGGGAAACTATATATGGACTTCTGACGGCTTCGCTTTCGCTCGTGCAAAGAGTCAGGTTGTTCTCTCGTGAGTTTCAAAGAGTCACGTTTGTCTTTTCGTGTTTGACAAAGTGTTTCTGTGAATTTCAGTTCCCCGAGCTGTTGCTGGGAGGTTATGTTTTTCAAACTATCCACCTTCGATAAAGAAGAGCCATGTTGTCGTACTAAATCAGACAAAACAAGCACATCAGCAGATTTCGCGTCATACAACTCAAATTCAAAGGATTCGTTAATTCTTTCAGACCATCGGAACATCGACGCAAGCCGGGGATAAGTTACGAAGCACAATACGGAAACAGCTTTGTCTTGGTATGAGTTAACGCTCTTTACGAGGTTTCAACAATAGACTTTTACGTTTAAAGTATTAAATCGAAATACAAAAATATTTGTAACATACACGCATCACTGAGAAACTGTATGCAAATTAGCTCGCTTCAGTTTGACATTTTTACGGCTTATAGTCGCGTATGTTTCGCGGCATTATGGTGAAATGCCTTTTGAGTAGAAGACCAAAATAGTATGCCGGCCTGTTAATTTAATTTTTCTCAAAGATTCAAATCGTTTTGCCGAAAATGTTTTGCATTATTTTAAAGTTGGACAGTGTCACGCAACAGACGGACCCGAAATACTTCCTATTTAATATTTTTATGTTCAACAACGAAGCTGTTTAAATTTTAAACTCAGCTACGTTTATTGCAAATATTTCAGCTTGGTTAGTTACACATTACGTACAGATATAAAAGGACGAAAAGGCTACGCAAAAAGTGTCATACAGAAGGCCGTACAATCGCGCAACTTGGGGCAAAGGAATCAAAGTAATTCCTACTGTTTTGTTACATTTCTTTCCGTTTGTTCAACAATTCCAAAGAAATTAGACAAAACGTTTTTTCGATCACACAGTTGTTAATTTAAAAAGAAAACTTCAAATATTCTGCTCAAAAAATTCTAGTTTTGGGTAATATACAGGAAAAAGCCACATAACAAAAATAACAACAAATACTCAAATTGAAACGAACAGGAAGTGTTGCACGATTTTGCCAAATTTGTTCAATAAAAGGTGTCGAACACACTCTATAATCTATGATTACTGCTAGTCTAGATACTAGAAATAAAAAGTATAAAGTATAAAGGAAACAGACGCAGGAAATCAAATCTCTCAAACATTCCCCTTAAGGCAATCCCATGTGAAAAATTCTTCACAGCTTCTTAAAAGGTCATGCTTTCTTGAACGCATAAACAATTCCTAAATTTAGGATACTTTTAAACGGTCAAAACATTTCCATAGACGCACTGTGATTGGTCAATACTAGTATGGGGGTAGTACAACAAGTCTTATAAAAAAAAAACACATCCTGTCACCTGAAACAAAACTTCGTTGATCTCTCAACTGCATCATTTTGAGTTCAGAAACTTCCATTGCAATCGCCGTTTTGCGTCCCTTATTATGGATATTAAGACTTTGCTTGATAGTCTTCATGATGAAGTGTCCTGTTCTGTGTGTATGTGCCCCTTTACCGAGCCAAAACAGCTGCCTTGCTTGCATAGCTTCTGTCTTGAATGTCTGAACGGGATTCATCGAGCGAGTCCACGTCAAGATGTCATATCATGTCCAGAATGTCGCAAGGAAAATCGGATCCCAGGAGGTGGAAATCCCAAAGAGTTTCCCACCAACTTCAGAATAAACAGCCTCCTGGATGTGTTAGCCATAAAAGAGTGCAACACAGCTGGCGTGAAATGTGGAAACTGCGACAAGAGAAGCGCCAACTGTTTCTACTGTTTCCAGTGTTGCTTCTTCTGGTGTGGAGACTGCATCACAGGACATAATATAATTCGAGCAAATAAAGAGCATGGAGTGTTGGCGATAAAAGACTTTCAAGATCAGGACATTGAGGACGTGTTAAAGCGACCAGCGTTTTGCCAGATTAAACGCCACGAAAATAAAGTGCTGGAGTTCTTTTGCAAGAACTGTAAAGTCGCCATTTGCAACGCTTGTGCTTTGACAGAGCACGAAGGACACGCCAAGATGCTTCTTGAAGGTGGAGCAAATGAACACAGGCTACGAATGGAGTCTCTGATTAACTCGCTTAACAAGAAAGCAGAGGAAAAGAGAAATGAAATTAGCAAAATCGACCAAAGCAGCATTGATGTTCAGGTGCAAGCAGCTGACGTAAAAAGCCAAGTGCAGGCGACTGCAGATCATATGATGGCAATCATTGAAGCGAGAAAGCAGCACATTTATGGGGCAGCTGATAACCAAGCAAGAGAATCGCTCGATTTTTTTGCGTTGAGAAAAGGTGAAGCTGAAAATCAACTTAAAAATATTGAATCAGCCATCGAACTTTTGAGACGAAGTTCCAGTGCTGAAATTCTGGGATTTAATGAAACATTTGAGACAATCGTTCAGGAACAAGAAGCCCAAGGTAAAAGGGACCTTGAATGTATCCCTCGGTTTAGTTTCAGTGAAAACACAAAACTTGTTAACATGTTAAGCACTGAGGGGATCGGTTGTGTGAAACCTGTTTTTTACAAATTTAAGATGCAGCAATTAGGTGCAGAATTGGAAGAAAATAGTAAAGAAATTACTGGGTTTAAAGGAAAACATGCCCGTGGCAGTTCTTTTGAGGTTCAGATCCAAACCAGATGGTTCAGACCTTGTCTATCTTTTGGAGAATTCGGTGGGTCTGTTGGAAAGCTTTATTCCCCATGTGGAGTGGCAGTGAATAATCGAAATGAAATAGCAGTAACTGAGTTCAATAACCCCAGAGTATCAGTATTCAGTAGTGACGGTACCCACTTGAGATCATTTGGTAGAATGGGACGTAATCTCGGTGAATTTATCAGCCCTACAGGGATAGCTTTCGATAACAATGGCAACATTTTAGTGGCGGACCATGATAACAACAGGGTCCAGGTGTTCAGTGGGAATGGTGAGTTTCTTACCAAGTTTGGTGAGAGAGGAAGCCTTGATCACCAGCTTGACAATCCTTCAGGTTTATCTGTCACCAGTAACAGTGATATTATTGTTGCTGATGAGAATAACAAATTAATTAAGATATTTTCACCTCATGGGCAGCTCAAACGTAAATTTGGCGGACAAGGCTCTTTGTCCTCTCCCCATCATTGTATCCAGACGGAGCAATATTTTATAGTGTCAGACAGTGGTGAACACTGTATCAAAGTGTTTGATCTGGAGGGAAATTTTGTGTTTAAATTCGGTAAGAAGGGGAACAAGGAGGGTGAGTTCAATTGTCCTAGTTACTTGTCGGTTAACAGAGACGGACATCTGATGGTTTGTGATTCAGGGAATAACAGGGTTCAGGTGTTTGAGCTGAGCGGAAAGTTTGTAACAAAGTTTGGAACAAAAGGCAGTGGAAAAGGAGAATTTGAATGTCCATTGTCTACAGCAAATCTTAGTGATGGAAGGATAGTTGTGTCTGACTTCGAGGCCCACCGAATCCAGATATTTGAGCAGATATGATATCACACCTGTGAAACAACATCGATAAAATACTCATTGTTGATTCAGAAATTTCTGTATTTTTGTGGAAAAAGACGTTTTTTAGAAATAGTTATATTTGTAGCGTTTCGTAGCGGTCAGTAGCAGGTTACATCTCAAGTGACGTCTTTTATTTGATCGTTTTTCTTGGGCAACAGAGATTTTGTAAATGAATGTGCTAACTAATATGTTATATGACATTTATCGCATTTTAGTAATCTACATTATATATTGTTTAACACTATAGTACGAAACAGTCATGTTTTTTGCTTGTAAGACGTTTTGTTAATGAAATGTTGTTAGGGGCTTAAAAGGCCAAGATTTCTCCTTAAATTTTTGTCTCTTACATTACTTTTTAAGCAGCTGAATCCAGGCGGCTGAAGAAAATTAGCACATTTAATTGTAGGGTGAAGCAAGTGCTTGTAAATAAATCTGTTCTACAATATATTTTCAAGTGATTTCACTCTTTTGAATGTTTTTAACATGTCGATGTAATGAAATGAACTTTACAATGGACAGAACGTTTTGTGATATAAGTAAATTTATATTTACTTGCAAGTAGATTTGTAATATACCATGAAGTGAGGTGTAAATAAATGGTAACTTTTGTTTTTGAATGTGTGTCACGTGTAATTATAGTTTGATGATGGTCAGTTCGGAGTGGGAATGAAAATTTTAATCTGCATTTAGACTTCAATCTTTTGAGATAAAAGCAGAAGGCATAACGACAATAAGAATAAAGGCAAAACAAATTATCAGCCAGTAATCACTAATTGATTGTTAGCATTAATTACATAATTAAGTGTCCCTAATCGTGTCCTTCTAGCAAAATTAACCAATCACAAGAGAGGCAAATTGAACATTTATCGCTTTTCCCTGTAAAATTACCTTACTACTTCACGGAAAATTGGAGAAAATGGGGGACCGTTCATTTTTTTATGGAATAGGAGGGGGGCTGGTGGGATTTTGGAGGAGTGTCATTTGGAAATGGTATGACCCCCCAGCCAGTTAAGTTTACCCAAAGACCCCCCTCTTAAGCGATTTTTTGGGGGATGACCCCATCCATCTCTACGAAAAAAGTTATACCTGGTATTTTATACTGTCAGACGTTAAAAGAAAAAAAAGAAGACCGTTCGATTCTTTCGATAAGTAAAAAAGTGGAAGCAGATTTATCATTGAATCATTAAAGAAAGATTACCTGATAGCGGCAACTGATAAGGTCCGCTGAAGGACCGAAACTCGAGTCTTGCCTGTGAAACAACTTCAGACACTTGCCAAAGAAATCACTGCAGCATCCTTGAGATTTACAAGACAGTTCCCGACACAAAGCAATGGAGGTACATGCCAGCTCTAAGAACGCAATACCTCAATTGTTGAGGCCATGAGGCAAGGGAACTGAAAACAACTGCAAGAAGCCATAGCTCTCGAAACTGAGAGACAACGATGAACAGCTTTGTAAAGACGTGGACCTATTAGACTCTATTCGTGATAAACAAACATAGGATCCATTGTCTAAGTTATATATAACATTTATTTATAGTGTCACCTGCTTGCAGTTAACTCGAGCCGAAAAACTTATAAAACAAATGCCACAGAGTTAGCATACACAATGGAATAAAGAAACTTGTCCAGACGGCTCCAAATGATAAGAAAACCTCCATTCAGTCAATTTGAGTATTTTCCTTCATGATCAAGATCACGAAGGACCATTCAGCAGAGAGATCTCACCACATTTTGATAAAAAGGAAAAACCTCTCGGAGACATATTCGTGAGAACACTATCCAGAGGTGTAAGGTACATGTAGCAACCAGCGGGAGTCGTGTTTGGCCTGTCACCTGTTTGAAACAAATGTTGTTAAGGAGTTTTATTGTTACATGTACTTTGGAACTGTTTTAGCACATAACAGATGTTCGTACTTCCTGGAATAAGCAGGGGAATTTCTCATCAATCTGTGAAAATTTCAGTCCACTTCTCTATCTCAGAATTTTGCTCGACCTCCCCCCCCCCCCCCCCCCCCCTGTTGCTTATTTTATTTTTGGGTAGGCCCCCTTCAAAAGTGATTCTTTTTTTTTCGCGTGGACTTACCCCCAAATCCCACCAGCCCCCTCTCTCCCTTAAAAAAGAGCACGGTCACTAGTGCAGTAAAGCGGTCTTGGACACTTTTAGGAAAGTTAAGTGCAATTTTTGAATTTTCTACTATTTTCTGGGAGGTTATTAAGGAGTCTAGCATTATTGTCCTAGCCTTGTCAATAACTGTAATCCAAGTTTACCCTTAAGGCGTGAAAGAAGCCAAGATGTTCATACAAAACGTTTTGTTATTCAACATAAATCTCACCATTTTCTGTGCTACTTAATGCTCACTCATTCAATTAAATCGTAGTAAAACTAAAAATGGTATCACTACTGTACAGTTCCAGGAGGGTGCAGTTGGTGATAATAATAATAATAATCATCATCATCATCATCATCATTTCTTAAGCGCAAATTCAGCTGAAGTTTTCAAATGCGTCTTACAAATAGTATTAATTGAACAATATATATATATATAGTTTTAAAAAGTAAACTTTAAAGGCATAAAAATTAGAACATAAACATCATGCCAACTAATTCTGTTAAAAATTAAAAATTGTATAAAAGTTATTCTAAAGGACTAATTAAGATATGCTCTTTTAAAAAGGAGAGTCTTAAGTTTCTGTTTAAAAATGTTACTACTGTGTTCCCTCCTGAGTTCCAGAGGTACAGTAGTCCATTTCACAATCGAGGAGCCGCAGTAGCGAAGGCTCGGTCTCCGAGGGTGGGCAACGTTTTAACTGCCAGTGGTTTGAGCGTATAGTTATCGTTATCGTGGTAGCGTGCGAGTAAGTTACTTAAGCGGGGTTAAGGAACAAGAAGGCGAGATTGATGGTAGGCCTAGGAATTACTATTTCATGTATTTCCGCTTATAAATTCAAACAACGGGAACACATTTTAAAAAAACTGCTGGTCGAACTGAAAGTAGACATGTCTGTGAAAATAAAACAGAATAAGTTACCATTTCCATTATATTTGACGTTAGATTCCCGGGGAGGAGACGGGTAACTCAAGAAAGTTTTAAACGGGGAGGCTTCGCTCCGAGGTCCGAACCCTTTCCCTTTTATATATCATTTTTGACAGGAGAGGTAACCCTTTCCCATACCTTCTATAGGAAATGGTACCCCTTTCACACCTACAACAGGAACACTCTATCTTTTTTCGTTCGGTCTGTTCTAGATATTTTGAAAGCCGAGCCCCTTTAAATACCTAAATGACAATTTTCCCCTCCTTTTTCTATACTTCGGCTCGTGAAATCCCTACCATGTACGCCATGTGCGCTGAACTGAGTACTGACTGTAATCCACATAATAAACTGGGCAACACATTGTTAACAGAAGATGGTACGTCACGTGACCCATGTATTTCCTGTCGTTTAGCGAATACGGATGAAGAAGCGTAAATTGTCGCCCAATATCTCTGTTGAGTGTACCAAGTAAGGTCCTGGAATCTTGTATTACTGATTCAATGGTAAAACATGTCTGATTGGAAATAATCATCTTTATGTTACTAATATCAATGAGTCTACCGAAACTGGGTCTCAACAGAGTTTTTATTATTACACATAACTGTAATATGGAAATATATAAGCTGTCGACGCGGAACTTGTTGTCGCCGTGTGGGTTTTATAGATTTCCAGAAAGCTTTTGACAGCGAGTCACATGAGATACTTAAATCCAAAAGCTAGCGTGGCTGACAGACTATCTAACAGAAAGAAAGTACTCTCTCTAAGCGGACACCACTGTAAAGCGGACACCTCTTTAAGGCTGACGGTGATGGCTGGTCCCGACCGAATTTCTCATGTTTCTCTTTAACTTAACTCTCTATAAAGCGGACACCTCTCTAAGGCGGACACCTGGAGCTGGTCCAGAGGGTGTCCGCTTTAGGGAGAGTTGACTACTGTACGCGGCAATTTGATCATATCAAAACCAGAACTGAGTAAGAATTTAAACGAAAAATAATTTCGTTGGAGCTAACGTTGTAAACAAAAATTTGTTAATATTGGCTGAATGCGCAAACGTACTTCGCTTGACAGGTGTTAAATGATGGTCAGAATAAAAAGAAGTGAACAAATATTTTCAGTGAGAGTTAGAGATTGTTGAGAAGATGAACAGTAAAGATTATAGAAAAGCCACAGAAAAGAGTGTTGTAGTGGCTCTCTTCACCCATTGTCAAGAAGTCAAAATAATAATCTTGTATTAGGAAGCTTCCATCACGTAACGTGGTTTTCAGAAAGGTCCTATAAAGATTAAATATACAAAAGGTTAAAAAATACAATACATAAGACAAAACTACAAACTGATAGAAACAGCAATTCAAACTAGAAGCTGAAACTACAAAGATATCATCGCTGGGATTAAAAACTTTAAATTGATAAAAAATGATCAAAGCGAAATTCTTACCGATAGGGTTAATTAAAAAATCTGGCAAACACGTTTCGCTTAAAAGTAGCAATATTCGGTGCATTTCTGGTCTCTCTCTAATTCAGTCCAGTCTTTTAGAGAGTAATGACAAACTCTCTGCTTTCCCCAATTTCTGGTAACATAGGGTAGTCTGAGCATGTCTTTGTTCCTTGTATTATATTTATGAATGTCACTATTTGTTAGTAATTTCATAGAGTGGTCCACAAGTCCATTAATGCACTTGTAAACATATATACAACGATGGTAAGATCTACGTTGTTCTAGGGTCAGCCACTTTAAAGTTACTAGGGCATCAGTAGCTGACGAATAAAGTGGCCTGTGGCTTCTGTTCCTCATGAGGAATAAAAGCACCTGACTCATTATTTTACAATAAAAATCAAACTCAGTCAGTACCCAACCCAAGAGCAAGGTTAAAGTTGTTTGTGTTTTACCATCCGCTGCTGGATGAATAAACGGCGTAAAAAACTTATCAAGGTATAAGAAGTCATATACAACAAATACTTTGGCCTGTCCCCCCCCCCCCCCCCCCCAGAACGTGCAGTTTGAACCAAGGGTGGAGATCAAGCGTTTTCCCTTTCATAATTCATAATTTTATGTCTCCTAAAAGACAGGGTACATTGAAAGAAGCTCGATTTCATTCCGTGTTTTGACAGCGTAATATTAGAAATCAAAACCTTTTTCTCGGTTGATTTAAAGTCTTCTTTACGCCTTTGCTGGGGCAAAAAGAAACTAAACTTTAAAGGACAGAACCTCACAAGTATAAAGGAATACAGAGGCAGAAAATTAAAGATCTCTAAACATTCCCCTAAGGGAGTATGATATGAAAACATCTTGACAGCTTCTTAAAAGGTCATGCTTTCTTGAGCGCATATTAAATAACCAATTCCTAGAAATTCAGGATATTTTTGAAACCGTCAAAACATTTCCATGGACGCTCTGTGATTGGTCAATACTACAATAAGTCTCATAGAAAAAGCACATCCCGTCACAAGACAAAACTTCATTGATCTCTCAACTGCATCATATTGAATTCAAAACCTTCGATTGCAATCGCTGTTTTGAGTCCCTCATTATGGATATTAAGACTTTGCTTGATAATCTTCATGATGAAGTATCCTGTTCTATGTGTATGTGCCCCTTTACCGAGCCAAAACAGCTGCCTTGTTTGCACAGCTTCTGTCTTAAATGTCTGAACGGGATTCATCGAACGAGTCCAAGTCAAGATGTCATATCATGTCCAGAATGTCGCAAGGAAATTAGGATCCCAGGAAGTGGAAATCCCAGCGAGTTTCCCACCAACTTCAGAATAAACAGCCTCCTGGATGTGTTGGCCATTAAAGAGTGCAATACATGTACAACTGGCGTGAAATGTGGAAACTGCGACAAGAGAAGCGCCAACTGTTTCTACTGTTTCCAGTGTTGCTTCTTCTGGTGTGAAGACTGCATCACCGGACATAATATAATCCGAGGAAATAAAGAACATCGAGTGTTGGCGATAAAAAACTTTCAAGATGCGGACATTGAAGACTTGTTAAAGCGACCAGCGTTTTGCCAAAATAAACGCCACGAAAACAAAGCGCTGAAGTTCTTCTGCAAGGACTGTAAAGTCGCCATTTGCAATTCTTGTGTTGTAACACTTCACGACGGTCACGCCAAAGTGCTTCTGGAAGATGGAGCAAATGAACACAGGCTACGAATGGAGTCTCTGATAAAATCGCTTAACGAGAAAGCAGAGGAAAAGAGAAATGAAATCAGCGAATTCAACCAAAGCAGCATTGATGTTCAGGTGCAAGTAGCTGACGTAAAAAGCCAAGTGCAGGCGACTGCAGATCAGATGATGGCAATCATTGAAGCGAGGAAGCAGGACATTTTTGGCGCAGTTGAAAGCCAAGAGAAAGAATTGCTCGCGTGTTTCGCGCTGAGAAAAGGCGAAGCTGAAAATGAACTTCATATCATTGAATCAGCTATAGAGGAAACCCAAAAACTCTTGAGACGAAGTTCCAGCGCTGAAATCCTGGGATTTAACGAAACATTTGGCACAATCCTTCAGGAACAAGGAGCCCAAGGTAAAAGTGACGTTGAATGCATCCCTCGGTTTAGTCAGTTCACTGAAAATACAAAACTTGTAAACATGTTAAACACTGAGGGTATCGGTTCATTAAAAACTGTTTTTAACACAATTGCGACGCAGAAATTAGGCGCAGAAGGTAAAGAAAATAGTAAAGCAATTACGGGGTTTGAAGGAAAACATGTCCGTGGCAGTTCTTTTGAGGTTCAGATCCAAACCAGGGGGTTCAGACCTGTGCTATCTTTTGGAGAATTCGGTGAGTTTTTTGGACAGCTGAATAGACCATGTGGAGTTGCAGTGAATAATCGAAATGAAATAGCAGTAGCTGAGTTTAGAAACCACAGGGTATCGGTATTCAGTAGTGACGGTACCCACTTAAGATCGTTTGGTAGGGAGGGACGTAATCCGGGTGAATTTAACTGCCCTTCAGGGATAGCTTTTGATAACAATGGCAACATTATAGTGGCGGACCGTGGCAACAACAGGGTCCAAGAGTTCAGTGAGAATGGTAAGTTTCTTTCCAAGTTTGGTGAGTTAGGAATCCTTGGTCGCCACCTTCAGAATCCTGAAGGTTTATCTGTCACCAGTAACGGTGATATCATTGTTGTAGCTAAAGCTAACAAATTAATTAAGATATTTTCCCCTGGTGGGCAATTCAAACGTAAATTTGGCGTACAAGGCTCGTTATCCCTTCCCTGTCACTGTATCCAGACGGAGCAATATTTTCTAGTCTCAGACGAGGGTGAACACTGTATCAAAGTGTTTGATCTGGAGGGAAATTTTGTGTTTAAATTCGGTAAGAAGGGGAACAAGGAGGGTGAGTTCAATCGTCCTGGTTACTTGTCGGTTAACAGAGACGGACATCTGATGGTTTGTGATTTCAGGAATAACAGGATTCAGTTGTTCGAACCGAGCGGAAAGTTTATAACAAAGTTTGGAAGACAAGGAAGCGAGATAGGAGAGTTTGATTATCCTGTTTCTACAGCAAGTCTTGGTGATGGGAGGATAGTTGTGTCTGACGGCTTAAACAACCGAATCCAGATACTTGAGCTTATATAATATTTCACCTGTGATATAATGTTGATAAAAAACTCATTGTTGACTCAGAAATGTCTGTACTTTTGGAAGTAAACTAGTTTAATTAAGAAATAAACGTATTTGTAGCATTTCCTAGAGGTCAGTAGCAGGTTATATTTCAAGTGATGTCTTTTATTTGATTGTTTTCCTTGTGCAACAGAGATTTGGTAAATGAATATGTTGTGGGCTTATGACATTTGTTATATTGCATTTTACTAAACTAAAATCTTCATTATATATTGTTAGTTTATCACAAATCAGTTAGGTTTTTGCTTGTAACATAGAATTTGTTAATGGATTGTTTTCAAGGGGCTTAAAAGTTCATTACTTTAAGCAGCTGAATATTGTTAAGCAGACGACCAAAGAAAATGAGTACATTGTAGGGTGAAACTAGTGATTGTAAATAATGAGGTTCTACAAAAGTGATTTCAAGAGTTTCTTATCAAATTTTTGCTGTTTTATTCTTAGTTTTCTTTATCTTTTAGTTAGGAGATTTACAAAACTTGTCAAACAATTAGCCCAACGAAGTAAAAAACTTGTAATACAAACCACTTGGTTATAAATAAATTTAACCAAAATCTTTTTTACCTACTTTCTTAATTAACTTCTTTGTAAATATTTGATAGTTTAAGTGATGCATTTTGTGACTTATGTAGATGTTCACTTGATTGTAATTCATAATAATTTGTATTCCAGTTTGTTTGGCCCTTATGGGTGAAATATAAATAAATGGTAATTTTGTTATTGAACTTTGCGTGAGGCGTGAATTTTTTAAGGTTATTATTTGAATGATCAGTTTGTAGTAGGGAGAAAACTCCGGTTTCACAAGTAGTTTTGTACCTTTAAGTATCTCTTCCAAATATAGTCTTCAACCCAGATGCTCTTTGTCTTTGGGCCCGTCACGCATTCCCCCCTCCCGGTCACACACGACGTTCGTAGACTGAGGAATGCGTGACTGATCCATACCCAAAATGAAAGAGCGTCTGCGTAGAAGTCATTTTCAAATACAGTCTAAATTAAAATGTTTTACGGGCACAAAATACAACAAAAAACATTTCGGCATGTGTGTTGTCAAAATTACACACTTTGAATTTTATGAAAACGAACGCGTGCTTGAGTCATAGTCAGGGGCTGTAAGGTGTAGTACAAAACTATCGCCCACATCCCGGTACGGTTGTTCAAAGAGTTGATACGTTTTAGCCAGCGAATAAATCGCGACCCCATGTAGGTATCGGTAGGCTCAATATTTTCTTTGTTGGCTTAATTTTACAGAATACGGAGTGATGTCAGTAACGTGAAACTTAACACCGCGCTAGAGTCTGTCCTCTTTTAGCTACTGCGCATATGTTCTGCGCAGCAGTCGAGGTGGTCCAAGAAACTCGTTGAAGTTTTGAACATGAACATTTGTAAAGTCACGCGTATGTTAATAGAGACTTTTACTATTAAAACAATGATATTTTTGCGCGGTTTGTAAGTATGCGGAAAAAGCAAATCCGTAGCAAAGGGTTTTAAAAATCAAAACAAAATAAGGAGTATTTAAACCACGCATTATTCAGAGATATAAATTAGCTCCCACTTTGGGAAAAATGCCATACATTGCTATATACTCTAAAGCTTTTTTCCATGATTGTTGCTTAGTTATATCTGAAAAATAATTGTTTACCCCTAATTTTATATATATATATAAAAAAAAAAATCCGTGAATCACGTGGCCAGCCAGTCAGAGTAGAAGGTTGCAATTATCAAAATTTGATGATAATTTTTACAGAAGTTCCGAAAATTAACAGCTAGAACACGGACAGCACAAGCAACGGCGACCGCTTTGCTCACTGGACTGCCGCCCAAAACGTTTCTATCCAAGAACACTTGTTCCAGTCTCTGTTGCCTGTCGAGTCGCGCTTCCTAATATGCGCTGTTATTGTAGCAGGGGACTTTAATCGTCTTGACGTGAAATGAATCAAAAAGCACTTCCGACTTAAACAAATTGTGAAAATTCCGACCAGAAAGGACGCAGTGTTAGATCTTCTCCTCACCAATCTGCATTGTTATTATGATGATCCCCAGTGCTTGCCGCCCTTTGGCCTCTCTGATCATAACACCATCAGTGTGGAGGCCAAACTGAGAGAGAACTGTGGTCAGTAATCTAAATATGTGTTCAATCACGACAAGCGGGTGAGCAGGAGAGCCGAACTGGGAAGATACCTGTACAAAATGGATTGGTTAGTGCTGTTCTCCCCCGCAAAGTGCTGTCAGGATATGCTCGGCATATTCAACAATGTGCTGCACACTGGTCTTGACCTTCTAATGCCCATCAAAAGAGTTCGCGTTAATATATCTGATGCTCGTTGGATGACCGATCACCTCAAGGCACTCATTCTCAATCGAAAGTGGCGCGGAGTCGCCGCTGTACCAAATTCTACAGGAATGCTGTAAATCGTGAGAGAAAAACATGCAAGGCTTCGTTCTACAAGTCCAACGTTGAGCACACGAAGGACGCAGGCGCGTAGGAGGGGGGGTTCGAGGGGTTCGAACGAACCCCCTTTGAAGATCAATAATGGCGGAAGAAAAGCTTTTAAATAAAGTTCCTGTGGTCGAAATACATCAACCAAAAAAAAATAGAGATATAAACCCGTTCTTTAATGGCTTATCCTCAATAAAAACAAAAATTGTCAAGAACCCGTGGAGATTCAAAATTTTAAGGGTCTGTATACTGCTTGGGCTAGTTTCCTCTGTCAGTTAGAGAAAGCCAGGTCAATTTTCAGCAGCTCACTGATTTGGTGGATCTCTATCAAGATGACCTACCCTCTCCACAACTCTTTTCCTCCGCATGTGAATGTGAACGTTCCATAAGCACAATGAGAAGGTTGAACAACTACATGAGGTGTACCATGGGAGAGAGTAGGCTGTCCGCCCTGGCTCTAATGCATACCAAATATGATATGCCTGTCAATATTGACGAGACAGTCAATTTGTTCGAAGGCTTACAAATGAAAATGATGCAGTTTACCAGCTTGGTGTATGACTATCAGCAGATCGGATAGCTAGAACTTGACAGGGCACGGGATGTACATTGAACTTTCTTGTGTAAGTTGAAACAATAATGCCGTCGAAACGCTGTATGTAGCTTAAAAAGTTGCTGTAAAACAAAGTTGTTATTTGCCTAAAATGGGTCTCAAAATGCAGGAAATGTCAAAACGTCCCGCGGGAGCATGCCCCCGGATCTCCCTAGTAAGAGCGCCTCCGGCGCTCAGAAGATTTGGGCTCAACGAACACCCCCATCAAAACCTCAGCTACGCGCCTGGGACGAAAACACCAAGGTGTGGTGGAAAGAGGTCAAACGCTTGTGTGGATTCCACACAAGCCCGGGAAACGTTACCATGCAGTCACATTCATATCGAGGTATCGTAGACCTTAGCGATCAGGAACTTGCAAACGTTATCAACGAGGCTTTTCTTGAGCCTCTGGAGGATACCGCCTGGACGATAATCCTGCTGGGAAACGTTGGATCAATTGTTGATCTGATCGTCTTAAAAAATACATATGATAATAGAAGCATAGACCGATACAACGTAGAATTACGTTTTAAAGAGTACTATAGTTCGGCTGGAGAAAACCAGCCTTCTTCACCACTTTTCTTTCCGTCTTAGCTTGTTTAAAAACAAAAATCCAGTTGCACGTCTTGTCAGCCTCCGACGAAGATTTGTTTCCCATTTCTTTTTCAGATTATATATCCAACTTCTTTTTGGTTTCGTCTATTTTACTGCCGTAAGGATCAGTCGTGCCGTCAGTCAAGTATTTTGCAGGTCCTGGATGTATCCAGGTTTGCAAAACATCCGGCATCTCTAAACATCTTGGCGCTGTGGTTTTCCCAAATTCAGAGTTTCGGGTTTTTGTCATCTTTTAGCTTGTCACAAAAAACATTTATGGTTTGTTTAGATATACTTTTTATGTGGCAACTGAATGAAGTGGTTGTGTCGAAACGTTTTGGAAGAGTGTGTGTCAGGATCGAGCCACGCGGCCCACAAAATGAAACTGCAGGACGTACCTTTTGTAGGAATTTTATTTCGACACCTCAACCCCTAATTTAAGTGAGAACTAAAAAGAAACCTTCGTACAGACAACAACTCCCCTGATTTTTAACATAAAAAACACGCGTCCAAAATGATCAAAAATGCGATATCTGGAATGATTTCCCCTTTTCGCTGCGGTTTGTATTTTAAACACCTATAATTTTAAGTATTGTAAAAATCAGTAACTGTTCTTTGTTTGCGTAACGAAAATAAAAGCACCGGATTCTATTCCGTAAATGACCTAATCAGTAATAAATAGATAGCGGAACAAATAGTATATTTCTGTTATTACCATGAAATCAGCCTTCAGTCAAAAATACATGCCCTGGAAAGCTAATTCAATGTAGCATTGTAACGGTTTACCTACAGGGGTTAAGAAAGCCGCCCAGAGAGGGCCTTTTCTTTTCACCCTTCTCCCCACCGGAAGGTTTAGTTCATAGGCTAGCATTTATAGTTGAATAATCATTTCGTGCAAACCCAAACGCGTTTGTGTCAAACGAGCTTTCGTAGATACTAAAAAGGTCGTTTGGATTTCAAGATGCTCGATTTCGTCCCGTGTTTTGACTGCGTGATATTGGAAATCAAAACCTTTTTCTCGGTTAACTTTTAAAAAGTCTTATTTACGCCACTGTTGGTGCAAAAAGGAGGCCAAATTCAACGGATAAAACCTGACGAGTGTAAAGGAAAACAGACGCAGAAAATTAAATCTCTCAAACATGATCCTAAGGCAATCCCATGTGAAAACATGTTGACAGCTTCTTAAAAGGTTATGCTTTCTTGAACGCATAATAAACAATTCCTAGAAATTCAGGATATTTTTGAAACCGTCAAAACATTTCCATGGGTGCCCTGTGATTGGTCAATACTGGTCAATAAGTCTCATAGAAAAAACACATCCCGTCACAAGACAAAACTTCATTGATCTCTCAACTGCATCATTTTGAATTCAAAACCTTCGATTGCAATCGCTGTTTTGAGTCCTTCATTATGGATATTAAGACTTTGCTCGATAATCTTCATGATGAAGTATCCTGTTCCGTGTGTATGTGCCCCTTTACCGAGCCAAAACAGCTGCCTTGCTTGCACAACTTCTGTCTTAAATGTCTGAACGGGATTCATCGAACGAGTCCAAGTCAAGATGTCATATCATGTCCAGAATGTCGCAAGGAAATTAGGATCCCAGGAAGTGGAAATCCCAGCGAGTTTCCCACCAACTTCCGAATTAACAGCCTCCTGGATGTGTTGGCCATTAAAGAGTGCAGCACAACTGGCGTGAAATGTGGAAACTTCGACAAGAGAAGCGCCAACTGTTTCTACTGTTTCCAGTGCTGTGGGTTCTGGTGTGAAGAGTGCATCTCGCCACACAACTTAATCCGAGCAAATAAAGAACATCGAGTGCTGGCGATAAAGGATTTCCAAGATCAGGACATTGAAGACGTGTTAAAGCGACCAGCGTTTTGCCAGATTAAACGACACGAAAACGAAGCGCTGAAGTTCTTCTGCAAGGACTGTAAAGTCGCCATTTGCAATTCTTGTGTTGTAACACTTCACGACGGTCACACCAAGATGCTTCTGGAAGATGGAGCAATTGAACATAGGCTAAGAATGGAGTCTCTGATTGAATCGCTTAACGAGAAAGCAGAGGAAAAGAGAAATGAAATCAGCGAACTCGACCAAAACAGCATTGATGTTCAGGTGCAAGTAGCTGACGTAAAAAGCAAAGTGCAGGCGACTGCAGATCAGATGATGGCAATCATTGAAGCGAGGAAGCAGGACATTTTTGGCGCAGTTGATAACCAAGCGAAAGAATCGCTCGAGTGTTTTGCGTTCAAAAAAGGCGAAGCTGAAAATGAACTTCATATCTTTGAATCAGCTCTCGAGGAAACGCAAAAACTTTTGAGACGAAGCTCCAGCGCTGAAATCGTGGGATTTAATGAAACATTTGACACAATCTTTAAGGAACAAGGAGCCCAAGGTAAAATTGACGTTGAACGCATCCCTCGGTTTAGTTTCACTGAAAATACAAAACTTGTTAACATGTTAAACACTAAGGGGATCGGTTCTGTAAAAACTGTTTTTAACAAAATTAAGACGCAGCAATCAGGTGCAGAAGGAATAGAAAATAGTAAAGCAATTACTGGGTTTGAAAGAAAACATGTCCGTGGGAGTTCTTTTGAGGGTCAGATCCAAACCAGACGGTTCAGACCTGTGCTATCTTTTGGAGAATTTGGTGAGTCTGGTGGAAGTCTTAGTGGAACGTGGGGGGTGGCAGTAAATAATCAAAATGAATTTTTCTTAACTGAGAATGTTAACCACAGGGTATCGGTATTCAGAAGTGACGGTACCCACTTAAGATCGTTTGGTAGGGGGGGATGTAATCCGGGTGAATTTAACCAACCTTCAGGGATAGCTTTTGATAACAATGGCAACATTATAGTGGCGGACCGTGAAAACAACAGGGTCCAGGTGTTCAGTGGGAATGGTGAGTTTCTGCGCAAGTTTGGTGAGGAAGGAAACCTTGATCACCAGCTTAAGAATCCTGGAGGTTTATCTATCACCAGTAACGGTGATATTATTGTTGCTGATGAAGGTAACAAATTAATTAAGATAGTTTCCCCTCGTGGTCAGTTCAAACGTAAATTTGGCGGACAAGGCTCTTTGTCCCGTCCCTATCACTGTATCCAGACGGAGCAATATTTTATAGTCTCAGACAGGAATGAACACTGTATCAAAGTGTTTGATGTGGAGGGAAATTTTGTGTTTAAATTCGGTAAGGAGGGGAACAAGGAAGGTGAGTTCAGTCATCCTGGTTGCTTGTCGGTTAACAGAGACGGACATCTGATGGTTTGTGATTCAGGGAATCACAGGGTTCAGGTGTTCGAGCTGAGCGGAAAGTTTGTAACAAAGTTTGGAACAAAAGGCAGTGGGAAAGGAGAGTTAAATCGGCCAGTGTCCACAGCAAATCTTAGTGATGGAAGGATAGTTGTGTCTGACTTCTGGAACAACCGAATCCAGATATTTGAGCTCATATGATATCTCACCTGTGAAGCAACATCGATAAAATCCTGATTGTTGATTCAGAAATGTCTGTATTTTTGTATAAAAAGACGATTTTTAGAATTTGTAGCGTTTCGTAGAGATCAGCAGCAGGTTACCACTCAAGTGATGTCTTTTATTTGATTTTTTTCTTGGGCAACAGAGATTTTGTAAACGAATGTGCTGTGGAGCAGTTCAAAACTAATATGTTATGACATTTATCGTATTCTAGTAATCTACATTATATATTGTTTTATTACTGTAGTACCAAACAGTTATGTTTTTTGCTTGTAACAGGTTTTGTTAATGAAATGTTTTTGAGGGGCTTAAAAGGCCAAGATTATTCCTTAAATTTATTGTCTCTTATATTACTGTTTAAGCAGCTGAATCCTGTTAAACAGGCGGCTTAAGAAAATTAGCACATTGTAGGGTGAAACTATTGCTTGCAAATAAATCTGTTTTACAATATATTTTCAACTGATTTCACTCTTTTGAATTTTTTTAGCACGTCAGTGTAATGAAATTAACATTACAAGGGACAGACTGTTTTGTGACATAAGTAAATTTATATTTACTTGCAAGTAGATTTGTAACATACCATGAAGTGAGGTGTAAATAAATGGTACCTTTTGTTTTTAAATGTGTAACTGTGTAACGTGTAATTTTGTTTGATGATAGTCAGTTTGGAGTGGTAATGAAACTTTTATTTCTGCATTTGGACTTCAATCTTTTGTGATAAAAGAAGAAGGAATAACGAAAATAAGAAGAAAAGCAAAAAAAATTATCAGCCAGCAATCACTAATTGATTGCTAGCATAAATTACGTAATGGATTGTCCCTAATCGTGTCCTTCTAGCAAAATTAACCAAATACGAGAGAGAGCCAAATTGAACATTTATCACTTTTCTCTGTAAAATTAGGTAACTACTTCAAGGAAAATTTGAAAAAAAAAGCACAGTAAAGGGATCTTGGACATTAGGAAAGTAGTGCAGTTTTTGCATTTCCAATATTTTCTGGGAGGCTACGAAAGATTGTAGTAGTGTCCCAGAATGTGAATTGCTGTAGTCCAATTATACTCTTCAGTTGAGAACGAAGTCAAGATGTTCATACAAAATGCTTTTTTTTATTAAAGCTCACCATTTCACGTGCTACACAATGCTCACACATTTAATAATCCTAGTAAAACTAAACGGTATCACTACTGCACAGTTCCAGGAAGGCGCAGTTGGTAGCGTACGAGTACGCTTACCTAGGCGGGGTTAGGGAGCAAGAATATAACTTGTAATTATTAGGCCTAAGAACAAGCTTTATGCATTTCCCACTTTTCAATTTAAAACAACGGGAACACATTTTCAAAAAGTGCTGGTGGAAGTGAAAGTAGAGATATCTCTGAATTGAAAGTAAACAACGAGTTCGCTGAAGGACCCGACAATCGCAACTTATAATGTAATTCACTTTCATGCTTCTACATGTCTTGTTTGACTGAGCCCGCTATTCTTACTTGTCAGTCTGAGAGTAGTTGCTTGGTAACAGCACATTCAGATGGCAATACTTGATGAACGAACAATCGGATAGTCGTGTCTATTGTGATTGGTTAATTAGAATCTGAAATAGCTTGGGACTTACCGAAAACGATGCAGGTTTTGGCGATTGTCGCGTGTTGTTTAATCTGCACTTATGTACATTTCGCTCTTTTAATATTTGTCTCGATGAAATGATGTTTTGAATACTACTGACATCTACTTTCAGTTACACCAGTACTTTTAAGTACTGACACCATTCCTTAAAAGGGATTTACTTTTGCCTCCAAAATAATATCACTTTTTAACACACTTTTACATAAAAATGAGTTACCCTTAAACAAAATATCATGCACCAGTCACTACCCCATTTTTATCGTCAATTGTTCAAAAATTATGTGATGCTTTGGAGGGCAAATAAATTGAAAACAATCTACCTGGATGCACAAACCTTACAAAGAGCAACTCTTTTGGCAAACGCTGGAAAACAATTTAGTATCCTTTCATTCCGAGAAAAAAAATGCTAGAGCATTTGCAATCTCAATCCGTGGAATTTCATCCACAGACTCAAATTAGGTAAAACAATTTTAAAAGGCAAGTCCTGTCGAGCAGTACATTCCAGTTGTATTGGTTACTATGCTGAAAGTGGTTCTAACCTGTGAGTCATGATCAGTGAACGAGATCCTTTGGTTAAATGTAAGTTTGTCCTTGGGTACTGTTTGTATCTTAGTTAATATTTTGTCTCTTGTTTTCCTCTTAACACAAGTGGCAAAAGGGTGGCAATGTGTCGGCGAGTTATCAAAATATTTCTGTACTAAACAAAAATAAATATGTTTTCTGATTTGATAGTTTTAAAGAATAAAAAAAAGCTATAAGGGAACTGGTCATAACAAGAATGTTTGAAGAGGACCCACCTTGTTTGGGGTGGGGGGGGGGGGGTCACTGAAGACACCACCTATCTCGTGAATATTACTGATACAATGACATTTGCTTTGAAATTTGAGTTGGCACAAATACTTAGCAAAGAAGAGTCAGCATTGGTAGATAGACAAGAAAAGTGAGGTTTGAATCTCATTGTCATAATATTTTACTGCTGGATGGAGGGGTGGCTATGCAATAATGAGACCATCCCCCCCCCCCATGTTTTGAGGTTGAGGAAGGGGGGGGGGGGGGTGCAGGCAGAGACCATCCTCTATTTTGTGGTTTGCTGGGTCCTGTTCGAGCATAGTAGTTTTGACCACTTCCCTGAATGCACTTCAAAAATGTTCTTGTACTTATTCAAAAAATTTGGCAATTTTATATGCCAAGCAAAAATAGCAATTTTTCCCTTATTATCATTTGAAGGAAATTCCAATTCTCCCTTAACACCTTAAATAATTTTTAAATAGAAATTAATACTCAAGCACAGCTTGAAAAATGAAATCCCAAACAGGTCTACAGGCCTTCAACACATACACCCTTTGAAGTTTGTTTCAACAAAAAATATTTTTAAACGCTTTCAACCCACTAATCCAACTGCATGTAATGCTGTTCATTGATAGAGAAATACCCTTTAACATGTCAATTTGAAAACAACTAAAAGGGCAGTGTCAACTGGAAAATGGTGCAACAATACCTTTAATTAGTTCCAAAATAATTCTAGCACTGCAAAAAATATGAAACCAACTGAATTTGAGAATGGAACAAATCATGATCTGTTGTAGCGCATTAACTTTTGGAATTGAAAATGTGAGAACTTGAACAAAGTTAGCCTAACTTTTGACAACTCGCAACCCTTTCCATCCCAGTCATCTCGGGACAGAGACACTCATCCAACATCTTAGCACATTAGGGCAGTAACTACAATAAAACTAGACCGTCGTTAATTTGTTAGGTTTCTGTTGATAGAAAAACGTTTTGACACCAAATCGCCATAACACTGCCCTTTGGATTAAATATCCTTTGTTGAAAACCAAAATGTTCCGTTAAGGCACAAAAAGTATTCACTGTCAACTGACGTCTTATGTTACATGTACGTACCAAAATAAGAGAAATGAGAACAATGAACACAGCTCATTTCCAATTTTTGTTTTAAAAAAGTACAATTCCTTAGAAAAATCGTACTAAGGTATTCTTCATAGATTTAAGTTTAGACTTGTTAAACTTTGAAATAATCATAGTTCCTACGACTTCTTGTTATGCAAATCTATCTAAGAGCATCGAAAGTCTGGAAATTTTATGGTGCTTTTGCCAAATTGTTTTCCACACACCAATTTAAGCATTGGCAAAAAAAATGCTTCTTGCCCTCAATTTCAAATTTTTACTTTCATATGTTTGAAATATTTTCATATATTAACCTGATCTTGAGTCAAACAACAATATTTTCAACTTTGTCTTTTTCCTTTACGTAATGATCTTTTCTCAAGTGGCCCAGATGGGAATAAAAAAAATTATGCCCCATAAATAATGATCATTTTTTCTTTTTACATCAATTTTTGTATCTACTTAATATCATGAAAATGAAAATGGACCAAAAAATCAGCAAAGACCTGTAGAAATTGCTGAATATTAGAAATAATGAAACTAACTATTGTCTTCAATGCGCCCACTTTTTACACTGCAATAATTACAAGCAGAAATGAACCAGTCAATTTCGGTAGTGCCCATCACATTAGTGGAAATTTTTCTAGAATTTTTTTTTTTCATTTTTCTGTCACCCTGGGGGTCATGGATTGGTCTATCATGAAATCTAGTTTCATTTCAGTTAACCCTTTAAACCCTAACAGTGATCAACACCAAATTTCTCCTCGTAATATCAGTGCTTATGCAACCCCCGAGTTCATGAGAATTAAGGATATGATCATAAAAGGTGAATTTTCTTGATATTTTTAAGAATAAGAAAAGTATGGTGACAAGGTGGGATAATTAATTTTCTTCTTTGATATTAGGGGGTTAAAGGTCATAAAAATGACAAATAGTCACAAAGGTTAATCTAAGGTTGCTGGGACAACACTGAGAAATAGAACTATAAATTGAGCGTTGTCCCCGTCAAATCAACTTTATTCAGTAGTACTGTACCTAGATAAGCCCAGAATTGAAGAAATTTACTAATTTTTTAACTTTACCATGTGGTAATTAAACGGTTCATGGGAATAGGCACTCTACACAGAAAATGACTAATGTATAAGCTTATAACTCCATAAGAATGGGGCTGGCAATATGTTTTAAGATTACACAGCAAAAAGCTTGCAGTTCAATTCTTACTCAGATTTTTATCAACTTCATTATGAGACTTAAGTGAATTATTGTGGAGTAACTGGGTTTGACTTCACTTAGTATTGCAAAAGTTCTTTAACTTCAACTCTGAAGGAGCACCATGTTTGCGACTAGCAAGCTTTTTACGTTTTTGCTCACATAAAACAGGATCAGAATCCACACTGAAATTAATCACCAGACCTGAAAAAAATGGACAGCAAAAAATATTACGATAAGAACCACTAATAAACCAAGACAACACGTACTTGATGAGAAAATTAATTTTAAGGAAAAAAAAACAACAACAACAACAAACAAACTTGTAACAACAAGTAAAATAATTTATTGTTGTCATATATAGCTGTTTTCACAGACTGATTATTTTGTCATCAGTAGCTTTGGCAAATTTCGTACAAGGTTCTCACCAAGTGCTGGCAGCTAGCTAAAAAACTGATGGTACTTTGTATTTTGAGCTACAAACTTTTTGGTGAAAAGGTACAAAACATTTAAAATTATAATATTTGTTCACCAAATGGCCTACTTGTAGATCCCAGGTGTTTACTCTGACTGAACCTTGTTCATAATAACCCCATTCTTAGATGCTGTTGGTTTTTCAAAAACCCAACCTACTACACTACAGCTCCAACTTATTTCAGTGACCCCCAAACACTGGACCTGGGTAAGTTTCTATTCATTAAAATTATTAATATACCCAGGACTGTTCATCAAAAGTTGAGGAAATAATATTCATGTGCAATTTTTAGTTGTATTTTTTTTTATTGACCAAACTAATACTGCATTTGAGTGTTGCCTTTCATTCACGAGTTTATCAGTAAGTTACCCATTAAATACATTGTAGAACCTCTCCCCAAAAAGAGTGGAATATTTCTGTAAAGTTCTCTTATTAGTGTCATGCAAAAGACAAGCCATACATCGTATACCTGCCAACATCGATCTCACACACCAAGGACAATTTCTCACGCCTGACTCACAGATCCGGACGAGTTGTTCTAAAAAAACTTCATTTCATTTCGATTTGTTATGTATCATTTCTTTGCTCTTTATAACAATCGTAAAAGCTTTCAAATGTCGACAATCTGTTGAATTGTAAGTGTTCAAAAATCGTTGGAATATCTTCGGACATTTTTGGCAAAGTTCAGAAGTCTTGGGAAAATCGTCGGAAATCTTCGGAAGTGGCTCGGACGTTTTTGGAAATCCCGGTCATGACGAGACAAAAAACTCACGCGTTTGACTCAGAAAAAGTTGGCAGGTATAACATCGTTGTAATGAAACTAGTATGTACTGACATTGAGATGTATTTTTTTTGAGTACCCTATGTCTGTAAATAGTACTATGTACCTAGGGGGCACACTAGCCATAGCCATAGCAAAACAAAAAGTATTGTAAGGTTAGCAATGTCACGTGTTGAGTGAATAAATAAAATAATGAAATGAATAAAAGAAATTGTCTTACCTTGTTTTGCATCTGACATTACTTTTTTCCATGCTGAAATGACAAAAAAATAAAACGTTATACAATGATGTACAGTGTAGTTATGAATTTATATCGAGGGTCATGTCTATTGTCAATCCATCGTTCTTATCCAGGTGTACATGTATGTCATCACGTTTTGTGGGGGGTGGGGATCAACTGAACCTGCCACTTATTTAACGTCTTAATAATTATTGGCATCTTATTTTTAGTTTACTTTGAGTCTGTTTTCTGGCTTAATTTTAGCTGGAGCTGAGCCCTTTTTCAACTGGTGCAATTTCCGAGTAAGGTATTTGTTGGCTATAAAATAAAATTTCCCCCTTAGCTTCTGTTAAAAACGGATAGAAATATTTAGCACTCGCAACCTTAAATAATCTCAGTCAACAAATTAAGCTACCTTTAAGCTAACTGTCTAGAAGTCTTATGATGATATACATGTCTAGACATTTCGCAGAGGAAGAGAAGCGGCCAGGTAAATTTTCCTTACCATTACGTAAATAATCAACACACTGTAGCTTGTTAAACGAGTCCTTTTGAGTTTCAGACTGAAGACTGCTCAGCTCACAAGAACTGACGCTGTTAGCATCAACACCACTGTCGCTACTTTCAGCAGGCTCTGCTACAGAAAGAAAAAATGTGAATGTTAATGTAAGACCATTCTTTGTATTTAGTGGGTGGGTCATGTTATGATTGCGTTGACTTATTTCTTCTTTCTTTATTTGTTTTTTTTCTTTTCTCGGAGATGTTAGTTTCTACAGTTTCTCTGTAAATCCGCTGTTTAAATAAAAGTGATGTCATGTGATCAAGAGGACAAAATGAAGTGAATTTTCATATAAAGAATGAGCCACGTTCATTTTTACTAATTTTGCCTAGCCAAGTACACTTATTAATAGTATGGTGTCAAAAGGATGCCATTATTTCTGGTTTCTGCATACTACAAAAGCTTGTTGCATGTGGCGTACAATATTTATTGAGAATGGTGTATTATTCAGTGAATGGCACAGGCATACAGGTTACTTGGAAAAGGAAATTGGAGTGCTCCTATCAGGAGTCGAACCTAAGACCTTCCGATCACTAGTTTGGATGCTCTACCACTGAGCAACAGGACACTCATGTGGTACCATAATCTATGATAGTTACATTATAATTACATACTGTCCCTAACCTTTACCCCACTGCCATGTATATTAGTGACAAGACAATGGTTCTCAAGTAATTAGGAATAGTTTCTATGGCCTTGTTTGTCCAACTGTCAAGTCATGGTAAAAACCTAACAGTAGAGATAGTTTCAAGGCATTTGCATAATTTTAATTCTGTTACCAAGAAGCCAAAGCTGCCCGAAAATGTACCTGCCAGCATACATCTCATGCAGGCCGATATGAAAACATTGACTCCTGTGTAAACTTGTGTACAGTCACCATAAAATTCGGCATGTGGACACAATACAATGTATTTATTAAGAGTAAAACAGTACAGTACATGTACAGACTCTTCACAGTCACCTGCCAACTCTCACACAATTATCTACAAGTCACATGTCTGCAGATTGAAAACATTGATCTCATACCAACTGTATTAGTAGGAAGGGTGTCCAGGCATGGACTTCCTCCTTTTTGGGGAAAATGCATTCAAAATTCACCTCATCTTTTTAAAAAAAAATTACAAGGAACATGGTCCTTGGATGCCCAACTTTATTTTTTTGGCTAAAAGCCTGCTCACACCTACCCTGCGAGCAGAGTCTCTCGTAGATCTAGGAAGATCTTAGAGACTCTGCTCGCAAGGTAGCTCACACCTGTATATGTTGTGGTTCAATTTTATCCTTGGTTTAATTTTTATTTCCCTTTGTTTTAAACTCATTATCATACATTACCATACAACATATATACTAATTTCTCATGTCTGACTTGCAAATCTGGACCACTAAAAGTTTCAAAACCAAACAGGACATGTATTCGATTCATTAAAAAAAATAGAACCATAAATCCGGTCATGCTGTAAGAATAATGCACATTTATTATGTTTCAGATCTCACCTTTACTTCTGGCTTTAAGCAAAGCATCTCTGTAAGACAATACTTTCTGAGTTGGCAACATTTCCTTTTGAGAATCATTTTTGGCAAGAGAAGGCAACTCGAGTCCCTTCCCGGCCTTCAATCCACTTTCATTTTTATTTTTAGGCTCTGTTTGTCCTCCCAAAGTAGAATTCACAGCTGAAGAATCAACAACAGCATTACTGTTTTTGTTTTCTCTGTCCTGTAACACTTTCTCTGTTGTCTTGCTGTAATTCTTTTTTTCATCAACAGACTTTCTATGATGATGGTTTTTCCTAAATTGATTGTCTGATTGCTGTTTATGAAAGTCCTTCCTTTGAAATCTGTCATTGTGGTTTTTTTCTCTATTTGCTCTTGCCACAAGTTCCTTTTTCTTTCTCCTGTGAGATCTTTTTGTTTGCGACTGCCAGCCTCCTTCGTCTTCAACAGCAGATGAACTCGAAACATCTCCATCCACGGAGTCGCCTTCAATTACGACAAAGTCTTTGCTCACTTCTTTAGTGTCTGAAACATCACTGATTGGATCATCTTCAATATCGTGAGTTTGCTTCTCAAGTACAAAGTCACCTTTGGAGTCTTCAGATTGTTGAATAAAATTCTCAGAGTGTTGAGAAGTTTTAACTAAATTGGATGAACTGTCTTTGTCAAATGTGACACTGGGCAAAAGTCCTAATGCAGATTCTAGAAGCTTTTGCGATGAAGGTGGAAACCCAAATGGAGGTTCTTTGGCAAAGACAGGAGAAGCATATGATCCTGTAAAAACAAATAAAACAAATTAATAAGCAACTAGCTCTTTCCCTTAATTTTAAGAGTGAAGACGATATTTAATACTAATAACATCAACAATATTATTATCATAACATCATTAAATGTCAACAATATTTTCTCCCTTCTTTTCTATCTTCAGTTAGGATTAGCACAGATGTATGTCTTTTTTTGTATTACACATCTTAAATACAGTGTAATTTAGTCAAACTCTTTGTAGCATACAGTGTATTCTTTTCACCCGTATTAAAAGTCGAAACTAAAAGGCTTGGGGCTAACTAGAAAACTTTCCAGTTAACTTAGCCCCCAGGCTCTAATAATACATTATTACAATTAAAATGAAAATTCATTTCTTTTATTTAAACAGTACTACAGTGGAACCTCTCTTTACAGACACCTCTTTAACATGGACACCTCTCTATTACAGACAGTTGACCTGGTCCCTGAGAGACTGAAATCCATATAAAGCCTACCTCTCTAAAACAGACACCTCTATAATACGGACACTTATTCCTGTCCCCTTGATGTCCGTAGTAAAGAGGTTCGACTGTATTTGCAAAATTCTCATTAGCTTCAGAGAACTAAATATAATAAATGATGATGATGATGATGATCATTATTATGGCTAATATTATTTCTTTCATAACCTTACCTAGTCCAGAGTCCACTTCTTTTATGTCATCGCTGAGGAACAGTTCTTTAGGAGTCACTATTCCACTGTCATTAGAGGAAGTGCTCCCACAACTCAAATCTGCTTTGGTTGATATGGAATCTTGTCCTGTTTCTGACTCTCGTCGAATTGAAATATCTGCTACTAAGTTTGTATTCATGCTAACACAGAGAGGAACACAACCCTCTAAGCCCAACCTCTTCACCTTGTACTTCGCATCCACAATACCATTGCCCTGAATCCCTGTACCATTAGCAACAGAACTGCTTCCTAAAATCCCTGTGCCATTTTCATTGGCATTGATGCTAGGTTCTCCTGTGCCATTTGAGACAGAATTAATGTCTGCAGTTTTTCCTGTCTCGTCAGCAACAGAATTTGCAGGTTTTCTTTTCTTTGACTTGGATCTTTTCTTCTTATTTGCAACAGTCTTGGGTTGTGCATCATTGCTTGCTTGGTCTACAGAATCAAGAATTTCCACGTGATTCTGAAGAACGTTCAAATCCTTCTCAACATTACTAATAAAAGATCTACTAATGAAACTGGTGTCTAGCTTGTCTTTGATAACTTGACTGCCGCTTGGCCATATAAAAGAGTGATCATTGGAGAGTATTTTCTTGGAGCGATACATCTCGAATTGCTTTTTTGGAAGTGCTGCTAGCTGGCGTGCCATTTCTTTTATTTTATCAACCTGTTTAAAAAAAAGGGAAGAGAAGAGAAACAAATTAACAATAAGTTGACATAATTTGAGTAATAAAATTGTAGATTACATGTATGAAGTATTTCTCCTCTGTCACTGTGATTTAAAATTTTGATGGAGGTCAGGTAACGAAGAGCCATTACAACAGCTGGAAAGAGCATCGTAAAATTAGTAAAAATGATAAGTTCGAGAGTTTTGTCTTTAAAAATAGCAAAGATATAGTTTTGTTAAGTTTGTATTCATGCAAATGTCTGCAAAAAATTTCAAACTTGTGGAACTACAGTGTATATGTTAGCTATTTTAAAAGGCAATCCTGTCAAACTTGACCTTTTTACTAATTTTAAGGTACTCTTTTTAGCAGTGTCAATGGTTCATTTCTAGCTGGCCTACATCAAAATTCCAGGAAAAAAAAATTCAGATTTCTGTGATAAAGGTCTATTTGTGGTAATAATCATTTCTTTTTTAATTTATTCGTTTTTGCAAGTTTGACACTGAAAAAGCCCTCTCGCAGACTTGTACATTATGCTGTAACATAAAATTATTGCATTGCATTGAGGGCTCATAATCCAAGGAAATTTTGAGTCCCTAAAATGTAGCAGTGAGAACAACTTCACCATCACTCGGGCCTGTTTATATGCAAGAAATTCAAAACATTTAAATGGAAAACACAGAAAATGGGAAAACATACAAATACTTGAAACAAAGCTTCTATTGCAGTGGCACTGTACTCTCACAACTGATTAAGAGAGTACAATGTCTGCTTACTGGAAAAAGGAATTGTACAGACCTCTCGTCATTCAACACTGTCTGTATCTAGGGTTGTCACAGGGCTTTAAAATATGTTTCAAAATCTTTGGAAAATGTGGAGTTGTGCTTAACAATATTTATTGTGCACAAGTAGAAGGTCAATGATCGACATGAGACAATTTGAACTGTACTTGTAATACCAACAAAAATTATTGTTAAAAAAAGAAAATGATTTGGGAAAGGGGAAAGTGGTCACAGTGGCTGCATATTAATTAATATTTATTTATGACTAAAAAATATGAAAGCACAATATAAGTGGGGTACAATATGTGCATATAGTTGCTAAAATGGATTAGTTTGCATGAATAAATACAATCTTTTTCATTGCAACCACAAGCTGTTTAAAATCAACTTTTACAGTGTAAGCCCTCAGGTTTACATGTATCAGTGGTTGTCAAATAGCCAGGAAATACTTGAAATTGCCCCAAAAAATACATATAATCACTGGAAACTCAAGAGGAGGAACTTACAGTCATATGATAAAATTGATTTCAAGGCTTGTTGCAACAGTTGGTACAAGTAGTGTCAAATTATCTTTCACACACAATTGTGTCTGGGCAATAACTTGAGCCAAGGGGTGATTATGTAACAGAACAAAAGAAGTTGGCAGTATTGTTTTGAAGACAAATATTTTGCATTGATTTGGATAAAAACTAATATTTTGTGATGCAACCACAATGTGACCACGGGTCACAGTTCAATGTTTAACCTTTTACATTGAGTAATAATTTTAATGAATTGTGTCCAACTTTCAAGTTGGCAGACGAAACCCTAAAGTACTGTATGACTATTCAGATGAAAGCTATTTAACAGCACCTTAATCTGCAGCAATGTTCATTCTTCACTTCAGAAAACCATGAGATTATGTACTTTAACACGGGTGAAAATATGGGCTACTAATATCTCCATACAAGACCAAATGATGCAATCACTGCCAAGATATTAAGTCGTTAATTCAAAATAAACCTTGAAGAATCGAAATCGACAGACAAGCCCACTATTCTCGAAATTAGCATTTTATGTAATCCCTACACTGTAAATTAATAACATAACTTCGACCTAAAAAATTGTCTTGTGAATGTAAATAAAAACAAACATAGGGAAATCAGTCGATTAAACAGAAAGAAGTAAAAAACAAGCACAAACAATATTTAACTACTCCACGTGAAGGAATATTTGAATTATAAAGGCTATTAGGTAACAGGTATTCAAAGAGTTGAACTAGAACACAAGAAAACCAGCACAAAACTTGAAGTCTGAAGTAATTGAGGATAAAATTGTTTGACAAATACTACCAGACTGTGACGTTAATGAAAATGTAATCAACGCGTCGTTACGTTTCGTGCAGTCGCTCATGCAAGTTGTAAAATGAATAAATATCCGATCTCGGTTCTATTGTATTCTCCAAAACTAAGCGCATATTGAAGCAACATGGCGAATTTGGGCTTCAGAAAAAATGTCAATCTACGAAACATAGATTACATAACATAGATTAAGTTTTGGAACTATCTACAAACTTTTGTACCCATGTTATAAAATTTCGCGAAAGTGACTGCGTGTACATGTAGTTTTCTCGCCAGTTCGCAAACGATTTGTACATTTCAGAAAAACTTCGCCAAACCATCAAGATTACGGAGCTGAAGGTTGCAAAAGTCAGGCATTGAGAACAAACACGATAAAATATATAACTTCGGGTCAGAAAATAAATTTACCTTCAATCCTCGCTCACCACGTTGAACTCCCTGGCAGGGCTAAATCGTGAAACTTATGTGCGACCAGTATGAGCAGAGTTGCTCAAGCAAACGGTAGTTCGATTGATGAAGATATTACTATTAGGAGCTTTTTTAATGGAAGATCTGATCGGTCGGTGTAGCTGAAATGACTTTAAATGAACCAAGACCTTGTGTGACCTTAGTCCACGTTTCTATATCGGGAAATATTGGGTAACGATTGCATAATACCCACTTAACCGGTGTGGTCACATGTCCTGACTGCATAAATTTCGCCAGCCACCAGGGGAAACTGGTTTGCGTGTGATTTTACCCGCTCGGTGCATGCATGGCACAAGTGTCAAATTTAAACGAAGTTCCAGGCAAACAAACAAACAAATAAACAACGGATCCACAGCTTTTGAAACGCAACAGTAAAATTTCCGGCCACATACCCAACCGCCAAGAAATTAAAATTTTACTAAGCGCTGTTTGCATGGCAACAACAAAGGCGCGCTTTTACAAAACGACCAATACTCACTCGTTTAATTTCTGTACTTGACGGAATACTGTCGTAAATTTCGAGAAAGATTTCAACTTCATCTGATCGGAGAGCTTCAGCAAGACGAATCGCTAGTACAGTTTCTGCCTCCGCCAAAGCGAGAGAGCCAAAATCGTTATTACAAGCGGCCATATTTGCTCCATTCCAGAAAAATACTAGTATTTTTGTTTTTTTCTCTCGTGGGAAAACCTACTGCGCATACTCGTCCTCATTCTTTGTATCCATTTTTGTATCGCGGGCTTTGTAATTTACCCATTATCCTCTGTTATCTAAGCATATCCAATATGGCGGAAAATATGAAGATGGAAGTCGATGAAGACGCGAGCGAAACGTTAGCTGAAGAAGAGACAGAAGAAAACACGGTTGAAGGTGAAGTAGATGGAGAAGACAGTTCCGATTCTGAGGATTCCGATGGCAATGAGGCAGTCATTGACCCAAGAATTCAGCAATTGGAGCTTCAGGTAAGCTTGTGCTCCACATGTGCATGGCTGACCAGCTGACATCTGGGTTAATAAGCTCGTGGATAGCTACTGGAAAAAGTTTGGCAAAAAAATACGCACTTTCAGACTTGAAGAACCAAATTATTGCAATGCATCGCACGTGTAATAACGTTCTTCAAGTATCAGTGCACGTTAAACTTTAGCTTCTCTAAATTAAGCAGGCACGAGCCCTTTGGTAAGACTTAAGCTTAAGCTTGCATACATGTAGCTGTTGTATTATCTGCCCATGAATATAAATTTTTGGACATTAAGAGCAGCATAAGCCGTAGGAAATAAAATTGCTTCCAGCTCATTGCCCTCCTGCCCTCGCCATCTGTTCTTGTTGCCCCACTGCTCAAACTGCCCCTTTTGCTAGGGGGGTCTAGGCGCATGCCCCCCCCCCCCCCCCCCCAGAAAAATTTGAAATCTGGAAGCTCTGAAACACTATTTCCAGCGTTCTGGGCATCAAATTGTGTATAAATAGAAGTACGATTTCTTAGCACCAACAATGTTTTTTTGGTTTATTTTTACAATCATACTGATTTGTTTGATAAGCTGAAAATAGCCTTTTGGATACATTTCCTGGAAATTATTTGAAGGCCAAAGTCAATGAAAAGAATGAAGTTGAACAAAATCGTCCTAAATAGCATCAAAATGACAAGATACTATGATTGAAATGTAGCTCAATTAAAATCAGTTAAAATTTCTTTTACAACTGATCATGAGTTTAACAGACTGAGAAACTGTGATCAAACATCAATGTATGAATCTTCTTCTTCACTCTCTATGGCGAAACTCGATGGATGTCAATGGAAAGAAAGAGGGAAAATTCCAGACTTGTCAAGGCGCCGGGCAGGCGTCATGAAACGTGACAAAATCAGATATTTTTAAGTCAGAGTTTTTGATCAAACTTTAGTTTTAAAAAAGATAAAACGCTTTGGACCTTGAGAGTTTTTTGTTTTCATTGAAGCGAACATGGTTTTCATTTTAGAAAATGCAGGTTTCATTCAAATTTCGATTTATCAGCAGCGTGACAAATCGTGAAAATGATAAACAAAATGATGGTAATTACATGACGTACATTTGCATTTTTCCATGCGAGGCAATTGTGAAAAAATTGGCTGAAATAAACCGTGTACATGTACATTATCTAAAGCACAACAGAAAAACGGTGCGTTTGACAAAAACAAAATTAATTTTGATTACGTTTTAATACTTTCTTTACTTGAATAGGCGCTAGAACTTATTTTGCAACATGTTGCTGATTAGCTCAATTTTCTAAATCTTAACAGATGAGTGACTTGATATCTGATCGCTGAGTTGCCAGCACATAACTTAAGGTGGACTATTTTTATTCATGAATTTTAAAGACCGACTCTGATTTTCATAAAATTCAAGGCCGGGATATTTAAAAAATAAATGAATCAGCCAAAAATGACAACTCTTCGTCTTGAACAAGGAACGTCTACTAAACCTAAGACATTGTCTTGATTCAATTTCTGCTCTATTGTCTGTCAGTGGTCGCTTACAGGAGGTTAAAAACAAAAGAAAATTTCTCACTTTTAGCTCCAAAAGTGGTCGCGGTCGCGGTCGCGGTTTCCTGCAGCTGGTAAACCGTGCAACTATATCCAAAAATAGATGTGACGTGTTGTAACGGACTCACGAACTTGACGAGTCGAGCGGTAACAGCGATACCAAATCATGCTGAATGCGCAATGAGGCGTGACCTTGATCTCAAAATTGAGGTAAAAAGTACATCCAAGCCCCTCAAAATAAATTTTAATTTTGCTGAAAGGACCGTTCTTTGACATAACTTCAATTTAGGCAGAAAGTAGCGGATGTCTCTGATCAAAGTAGCCGACGCTCTTTGTCGGACGTCGGTGCTTATTGAAACCCCTCGGTGTGTATAGGAAAATTCTGACCACTCAAGGAATCAATCAGAATGCTCCTTTTCAGCTCGGGCTGGATTGAAGTAATTAGCATCAAAAAGCAATCCAGGTACTTTCTTAGGTCAAATGAGTCTTTATTACTTGAGTTACATAGCACTAAGACTCGTCCAACCCTCAGCGATTGCGCATTGCAGTCAGCGGCACCTTATCTTTGGAATGCATCACCTTCAACAATTCGCAACAGAAAGACGTTGGACACTTTCAAGACTGCTGTTAAAACTCATTTTTTTAATTTAGCCTTTAGATAGATTTTTATTCATGTCTTGTCTTTTAACTAGTTTATTGACTCGATAATTGCTGCTTTTGATTGTATGGGCTTGTAGTTTTACAGTCAATCCAGGTCACGCGTGAACAGTATTTCCAAGAAAGAAATAAACATTCGAATTTCTCTTTGTAATGTCCGACGTGTGAATGGAATGTTGGACACTTCTCTGGAAATCGTTCCGTAAAAGACGCATTGACGGAAGAAAATGATTCAAAATACTTGGGAAACATTTGTTAATCTTGAAATATTCAATTTTGCAATGTAAAGAAAAATTCATAGCTTTATGCCGTCAATAAGCTAGAGAAATTTATACGGGAACTCTGAAATCCCGTTAGCAATTTTCAAAACTGACATGTAAAATTCAAAACTCCGTTCAAATTTCAAAAATATCGTTCACGCGTGACCTGGGTTGACTGTAATAGTTTCTTGTTTTCTTAGTTGCTCTTAACATAATTCTATTATAACAATATTGTGAAGCGTAACTGAATATATCCATATAGAGGTTTGCGCTATAATTATATTATTATTATTATTATTATTATTATTATTACGTGTATTATTATTATTAGTGTATAATTATAATAAGATCACACATTTACATGTCTATCCATGGGATGATTTTTGTTCTTTTCAGGTGGCAAGTAATCCATATCATTATAATTCTCATGTGGAACTTGTTAAACTGCTCAGAGAATCTGGTGACCTTGACAAAGTGAGAAATGCTAGAGAGGAAATGAGCAAAATTTTCCCACTAACACAAGGTATTATTATATATGCAAATCAATGCCAAAAATAGCACTTATCAACCCTCTCCTGCCAGTTTTTTTTTTGTCCTCTGATGGCGAGTGTTAAAGGAGGAGGGTTGGTTTTTTTTACGGCCCTAAATAACAGCTCTGCACCTTAAACTTTTTGCATTCATTATTTTGTTTTTAAGAGCTGTGGTCGGAATGGCTAAAAGATGAAATGCCACTGGCATGCATACCAGAGCAAAGAGAAAAGCTCATCACGTTGTTTAAAAGAGCTGTTAAAGACTACCAGTGTAAGTCATGTATTATTAATTTACATGTAGCAAATAATAAATAAATTAATATTATGTAAAGTTAACTGTAGTTAAAAGTGTTATTAATAGTTATGTTCTTCTCTGACTTATAATTTGTTGTTGGTACAATGTAAGTAGTTATTGTTAATACAACTGAGTTCAATTGAACTAAATTGTGATGGACCAGAATAGTTATTAGGGTGTTGGAGTTATAAGAAATTATTTATTCAGAGGTCCTGGGTCCGAGTCTCGATCTCGCTGCAAGCTGGAGTTGTGTCCCAGACTCAGTAGTCTCAAGTTCAACTTTCTGGCGGCTTGGCTAGTTGCTTGTAAATAACCAGCTGGTCCAACTCTCTGTTAACCAGTTCTATTTTAAATTTTTGTTTCTCTCCGGTTGGTGAAAAGCCCCTCTGATCTTATAGTTAAGCCTAGTCGATCGGGAAAATCCCAGATGATCGTGGGTTTCACTGTTTCCAGACTGTCCCAGATTTTGCGAAGATATCGGGAAATTTGAGGTATTCATCGGTAACAGACGCCATTTTTATTTGTCGAAGGAAGTGGGGAACTTAAGCGAAGCAATTAGGAGGATTGGTAATGAGCTAAAACTGTTGCAGACATTTCTCACAGTACAAATCTGAGTTTTCATATGCCGGAAATGATCTCCAACCATCGCAGAAATCCGGGACACATTGTGAAAATATCAACACTCCCATTTTTCCCAATTTGTCTGCTACCATCCCAGACGATCTGGGATGTCTACGATTTCCAGTTTTTATTAGCTAGGAAAGTCTGGGACAGTTGGGAAACAGTGAAATCCCTGAATAATGTGATTGTCTGGGATTTTCCTGACATTTGAAAACTAGGCTTTATGGAGAGGATAATGAAGTAACTAAGTATATAGTATTATAATGATTATCAATAATTATAATATAATTTATACATGTAGTTAACTAAATAATTTCTCTTTGTCATTTAACCTTACAGCTGTTCAAGTTTGGATTCTTTATTGTCAGTTTATGATGGATATCATGGAAGGTGAAGACAGCCTTCAGAAAGTGAGATCAACATTTGAAAAGGCCATCATAGCTGTGGGTCTTCATGTAACAGAGGTATGTTGGCTGAAACAGTAGAAAGGTGAATGTTAAGTAAAAGCTTGTAAGGGTCAGGTTATAAAGGATCCTAACTTGACTTGGCTTGATCCTCTTCGTGCCTGCATGTAAGGTTGAAAAAGATCCTAAAGTGCTACTGGTCTAAATGACCAGGCTGCATTTTATGTAGGTTATGCCGAAGATCTCTGGCATGGGTTTCCAATGGCATGGCATAAAGCAGTGTAAGACTGTAAGGTAGATTACCTCATAAATGTTGGCAAGAAGAAAAATTACCTTGGCTTTTGTAAACTTCTACCATTGTAATGAACTGTTGTTATCCAAAAATATCCAGGATTTCCCTCCCAAGTGCAGAGAGGACAAGATCGGCATGGCGGTTGGTGAAACATTTTCCCAGCGTAGGCACTCCGGCAGCTGAGTGCTTGGTGCAGAACTTCACAGTACTCGGTGTATCGTTGGCATGTGACGTACACATGCACATTTTTTAGAGATAATTAAGCAACACTTATTATAAAAATACAGTAAAATACAAAAAAATGTGTGGCGCATCATTCAAAATTGAAGCTTTTTTATCTCTGAAAAATGCACTGCTACCCCCAATTTTCTTTTTGGATACTAAGAGCACTTCCTAAGTTCTGCTTTCTCCGCATAGTTTTAAACCGCGCAAAAATATCCCTGTATTAATAGGCACCACCCATTGGAAACTCGAGTGTCTCGAGATGCGCAGAACGTATGCACCGTAAAAAAAGTAGGCACTGTCCTTAAATGGGGTTACATGTATTTTGGTCCTCTCTTGTAGAACTGGCAGTTTTACAAGGAACATCAGTCTGTTTGGTTACTAATACTTTTTCTTGTTTTTATGTGTGTATTTCTTAGGGATCATCTATATGGGAAGGCTATAGAGAGTTTGAAATGGACATTTTAGAATCTCTTGAGGTAAGTGCATAGAAAAGCTTTGTTGAATGCCCTTTAAGGATGGTTCTTTTGAAGAAGCAAATTATTTTATTTTGGACGTTGCTGATGGTGAAAAATTCTCTTATCCAAGGGTCCAGTCCAGTTTCTTTCCTTTCAATTTCATGTCTGGTTGCTAAGCTTTTCTCTATGATTGCCAATGAAAACATATTTTAATTATCATCCTTTGTTGCCGCACAAACCTTACTGAAAACCTGAGTTAGGGTTAGAAATACCACAGTAATGTACAGGCCACGTAGCCTGAGATTCAAACTGGGTTACTTTGTAGGTAAACAATATGACATCCTTATTACATGTATTTCAAAGCTATAATTTGATCAAGTACTGGTATGCTTGAATAATGAGTACTTCAATAATAGAAGAGGACTTAATAACAAACTGATTAATCAACAGCTTTTCAGATTCCAAGCCCTTAATCGTTGGACCAATTGAACACTCAGATAGACCTTTACATGTATAAAATAAAATAATGTTGCAGCATGATCAGTTGACCTCATGGCCTGATGAGGACTAGCTGTAATTAAGCAGTTGAAACATCTTATCAGGTATAACTTAAGTGACTTCATTGTGAGACAAAGGATTATTTAATTTAATTTAAAATACTGTACCATTTTATTCTGACATGATGACCAGAAATCCCTTCATTAAAAATATAGACTTCTAAATTGCTACAGTTATAATTACTTAAATCAGTATTTAGGCTAAGATGCAGTATTTGTGATGTCACTCATTTTACTTTTAACAAGTAGTAAAATATAACAGTGGAACACTAGAGCTGTGTTAAGACCTTTTATTATTGTTTGCAGCAAATGGTGACTGAAGAAAATAAAGAAACTATGATAGCGAAAATGTGAGTGAGAAAACCATTTGTCATTTTCATGGTCTTCCAAAGGCAATAGCAAACTTGTTGCCAGGGTTTTTGCAATATTCAAAATGGCAGACAGTGGCTAAGACCTTGGGACATTCTGTAAAGTACTCCACTTTTTTATTATTTTTTATTAATTAATTTATTATTATTAGCTAGTACTACTAACAATAATTGTTAGTAATAATGTAGGTTAAATAATTACATGTATTATTTAACCTACATTACTAGCAATACAATACTCTATATACAAAACCATATATACATTACTTACTTACTTACTTACTTACAATACAATAGTAGCATAAGTAACCTATAAAGTTGTCCACGGTTTATGGAGTATGCACTACTACATGGTTTCCAGGATCAAAATATGGCTACCGGATGGACACCATATATTTTGATCCAGGAAAAGTGTAAGGAAGAAATATTCAAAATGAAGTGTGCGCCTTGTGGCAAAATACTCCACGATTCATGGAGTATTTTGCTGCATGTCTCAGGGTCTTTCCCACTGTATGCAATTTCGTTTTTTTTTTAATTGTGAATATCATAAAAACCCTGGGGATGAGCTTGCGGCAATGATATTAACATTATTTAATTTAAGGGGAGGGAGGGTCAGTTCAGCCACAGTAAGATGTAACTTCAATCTCTGTTGCTTACCCTAGCTTCCAGCTACTAATGATAGATCTATGGTCCGACGGCTTTTAGTCTGTTGCTAAGAAACAACCTCGATCAGCTACAAATTATGTTTACCCCAGAAACCTACATGTACACTACATGATTGTGTTACTGAGTAACACAATCATGTAGTGTACATGTAGGTTTCTAGGGTAAACATAATTTGCTTCTTAGCAACAGACTAAAAGCCGTCGGATCGTAGATCTATCATTAGTAGCTGGAAGCTAGCTATTATGAGCGGCAACTGCCAAGCTGAAAATTGTTTACTTTGAGTTTGATAATGACTATAAAAAGACAACAATTATAGGAGCCTTTCTTTAGATCAACTGACTACATTCCTTGTGTAGTTGGTTTCTCTAAAGCTTTATGAGCCCCCTGAGGCCAGACTTTCTAACTTCTCGCACATGCAAATGTATGTGTATTTATGCAAATTAAAGTTAATAAGAACTTTTTTCATCTTAGTTCTACTCAGAAGGAGAAAGTGATGTCACTTTTTAAAAGGCAACTTGCTGTACCTCTTATAGGTAAAGTTCTGGAGTGTACATTGTATATGCAAATAATTTAATCCTTTTCATGAAAAGACATTAATTTTGTCCAACTAAGGTACCATTTTGTCAGCGCAAATCATTGCATTCCTGGGCCTGGCCCGTTCTTTGAAGCTAATTTTAAGCTAGTGGTAAAGAAAAGTCTTTGTACAAACTATAGTTCAAAATCTCACAAACTTCCTGTGGGAAAGTTGCATATGAGCAGCAGGTAATCTGATAGAGATAAACCAACAAACAAGCTTAACCCATACGGCTGTAGCTTAACATGATGGTTTCTGTAGCATGGAGCAGCTAAAACTATTACTACTGCCCCTTGTATGGGATGCTGGTCCATCACGGGGTTACCCCAGACATTTATTAGTGGTACCCACTTATACCCCTGGGTGAAAAGAGACAAGATTTTTTAAATGAAAACTTGACAAGATGGAGTAATTATGTTTATTGTCTTAGGCCCAGTTCAGACGCCAAACTTTTCATGAGCCGAACTTAATTCAAATTAAGGTCGGCCCAAATCACGAAAATCCCGCCTTTTGATTCAGACGCCGAACTTAATTAGCTGAACTTAATTTACTTGAAGCAAAACCAATCGAAATGTTGTTCTTTTTCTTTTTAATTTTTTTATTTGAAATACATTATGGTTATTTATGCAATTAGGTTCGGCTCATGAAAAGTTCGACGTCCAAATCAAAGCCGTTCCAAAGCCGAAATTCCCGGCTGAGCCAGGCGGGAAGAACGGCTGAGCCCCATAAGCAAAGAAACAGCCGTTCTCAACTGATTCAGACGCCGAACTTTTCATGTACTTAATTCGAGATATCAGGTTCGGCTCATGAAAAGTTCGGCGTCTGAACCGGGCCTAAGGAAATGAAGTGAAGACAGAGTGTGAGAGGCTAGGCCTTGAACTACTGATATCTTGATACCCCATTTGCTGACCAAAACTGGTATACCTCTTTTTACTCCTCTTCTCTTTTTTACTCTCTTCTCCTCTTCTCATCTCTTCCCTTTTCTTTGCTTCTCATCTCATTTCTTCTCTGCTCCTTACCTCTTCCATCCTGCCCTCTCTTATCCCCTCCTTTCCTGTCCCATCCTGTCCTCTCCTCTGCTCTAGCTTTCACCTCAACTTTCTTCCCCTCCCCTCCTCTCTTCTGCTCTCATCTCCTCCCCTTTCCTCCCCTTCCCTCTCCTTTGCTCTGCTATTCACCCTGGGATGCATTTGTGTCCCTAGCCCTGCACATTCCATTGTACATTTTAAAGATGTAAAACCACCTATCTGTCACCTACCGGTATGTATTAATTTTTTTTTTATCAGTCTTGAAACTCATTTGGCCCTTACATAGGTATGCAGGCCACCTTGAGAGAGTTTGAGGACTGGTTAGAAGACTCTGTCCCTGATGCCGTGATGATAGCTTATGAGAAAGCACTGGCTAAGCTGGAAGAATGCCTGCCTTATGAGGATACACTGGTAGGATCCATAAGTAAAGAATAACTTAAGTCATGTGGAAGTTTAAAGGGGCAGTGACACCTTATTTTTTGTGTCACTTTGAATAGCCCAAAAACATTATTTGAATTGATGGAATAGTCAAAATAATGATTTTGTTGTGTTACCGATAACCCTACTAGTGCACAGAAACTACAGTAGTTAATCAAAATTATCTTTGGCTGCAGATGGCTAGGATGGAAATGGATTGCAACTTGATAAAAATTTGCCAATTTTTTCAAGTTCTTCCTGTGTATTGTAGAGAAGTAGCTAAAAACGGATTATAGTTTGTTCTTTCTTAGAGCAATTGCTTATTATTTTCTCCCCAGTGCTCTAACAACAATTTCACATGAGAATGATTTATTATTCAGTAATGAGACAGGAAAACTCGGAAAAAGAAATTCCGTGTGCTCCTATTAAGAGTCGAAGTTCCTTAACTGTAAGACATTTCGATTACAAGTTCGGATGCTCTACCACTGTGCTACAGAAGACTTGTGGGAGCTAGGGCCATTAAACTAGGTTCATGGGACAAAGATCCTGCATACTGCTAGGATTGGAATGTCGTGTTGGCATATGTGCAATGGAAATACATGTGATGGAATTTTTCTTTTTGGCTATTGGCAAGATTTCTGTTTTTATCTCAGCAGCCCATAAAAAATCCGGAAGGAATTGAAGGCCACTAAATCTGCTAAAAATTCCAGTGAATCTGAACAAAAAGCAACAGGAAGCAATCTAAAATTTGCTTTAGCTTAGTTATAGCTTATCTCCTCGCTTAGGCTACAGCACAGCCACCTAAGACCACTGAGTACAAATCATACTTGGAGTATGAACTGAAGAAAGGGGATGCAGCCAGAATACAGTGTCTGTATGAAAGGGCCATGAAGGAAAATTGTCTTGTGGGAGATATGTGGACTGAATATACTTCATATCTGGTGAGTTGAATAGCCACTCTGGGTACAAATCAACAGACAGCTGCCATATTCTTGTAACGCTGAAATGCCTACTTTCTCGGCCAATTGAGTTTGAGGCACTTGGCTCTTTTTGAAAGTTTTTCCTCTAAATTTTACCTCAACAGAAGCAACATCTTTGCTCCAGGTCACTTGCTGAAATAACCCACCCCCCCCCCCCTCCACCCCTTATTCAACATTGAGCATTTACGTATGTGGATATCACACGCATAGATTCGTCTTTGTTCATCAACATTGTAAGGGGGAGGAGTGGAACCATATCTAGAGTGTCCCCAGAGAGGCCTCCATCCCAAACATTTTGTTCAGAACCTCTGTTATTTTATTTCCTTATTTTTATTTTTGTATAAAATGAAATTTTGTACTTAATTTGTTTCTTTTTTTACCATAGATTGGTTAAATTTATTACAAAAGTAAATGCTGGTTCTTTTGCCAATGATGTTTTACTATCAGGAGTTTGTTATATTTCATTAGGACTCCAACCTAAAGATAACATCTGTGGTGATTCCAGTCCATGAACGTGCTGTCAGAAACTGTCCCTGGGTCTCTCTTCTCTGGCAGAACTACATTAGAGCACTGGTACAGTAAATCTATTCCCCTTTATTTAGTTTGAGCTTTCTTTGGTGTTTGCTTGTTATCCCTCTATCTATTCAGTCAGCCATCCCTTTAGTTCCAATTTTTCTGTCTGCCTGTCCATTCTTCCTTCTGTCATTCTATCCCATGGTTCATCATTACTGTCACCCAATCCCTCCCTCCCTTCGTTACTCCTTCTATCTCTCCATCTCCTCCCTTCTCCCTCACCACCACCTTTCCTCCCCTATCTCCCTCCCACTCTCTTCCTTGCCCTCCCTCCTGTTTTCTCTTTCCACTCCCTTTCTCTGTCTTTCCCCCACCCATAGCCCTCCTTCCTCATTTCCCTGCCTTCCCCACTTTCCCCCCTCCCTCCTTATCTCTCTTACCAACCCCTTCTTTCTCATTTGTACTTCCCAGCTCCCACCCTCGTTACCTTCCTGCCTCTCACTTTTTGCACTCCATCCCTATCCTCTGTCCAGCCACCTTTCTCTATTCTCAGCCCCCCTGCTTCTCTCTCTTTCTCCCAGAATTCTGAGTATAAATAAATTTTCAGTTCAGTTGAGATCTCTTTGCCCCTTCCCTCTCTCATAATTCCTCTTTTCTTCCATTTCTCCTTTCCCTCATTCTAACTCCCACCTTCCTCATTTCCCTGCCTTCCTTCCTCCATCTCACTTTCCCCCCACCCCTTCCTCTCTCTTCCAATCAGAGTGTTTCTCTTTTTCTCACTCTTACCTACCTTCCTTCCCACCTCCCTTCATCTCACACTGCTCCCTCCTACCACCTCTACCCTGTCCACTTCCTCTCTTGTTCTCTTTCCATCCCCTTTTATTCTTGCTCTCCCTCTCTTTCTCTCATTCTCCCTCCCACCTTTCTTCCTGGTCTACCTCCCTCTCCTTTTCTCTTCTCCCTCCTCCTTTCTTTTTTCCACTTCTCTTTACACTCCTCTGCTCTCCTATGTTCTGCCCTGCTTTCCTCTCCTCTTCTCTGCTAATCCTTCCATCCCTGCCTGCCTCCCTCTCCTTTTTCCAATGTCCTACCTTGCTCTCTTTTCATTGCTCTCTTTCCCTCACTCCCTTCCTTCCCTTTCTCTCCAATCTCTTTCTTATTCTCCACTGCAAACAATAAATACCCCTAAAATGTAACATATAAATACTGTACACATTAACTTACAACTGTGTTTTACTAAACTTTGTGTTCTTTTGCTACCTACTTTTTTAGGAACGCACCAAGCAAGACAATAACAAAGTCAAAGGTAAGAGAGGAGTGTACTGGACTACAAAGAAATTGTATCTAAATAAATAAGAAAAGTCCATTAAGGATAAAGCTTTTACCTGGAGAGCCCAAAGATGGTAAGTTTTTTTTGCATCCCTCACAAACTGCTCGCTGGTAGGTTTGATTCATCTTGGGAAGTTCGATGAAAATCTGAAGATAGTTTGCATAGTTAGAATGTTGTTTATATATTTCTTCTCTTTTTCTTCCTCTCTTTCTTGTTTCAGAAACTCTGGACACAGCCCTTGGGTGTGGCTTTTCCAACAGTGATGACTATTTGCAGTTATGGCACTGTTACTGTGATTACACAAGAAGAAAGGTGGATGACTGGAGTGAAGGTAGAATGCAGTAATGCTAAATATTATTAATTTTTAAAACCTATCATTGTCTCAGAAAGCCCAATGTTACATGGGAATATTGCCTTTTGAAAGGAACAACTTTTGCTCTGAATTAAATGTACTTGTTTAATGTTTATTGTTTTAAACAGCCTGTTTACATTTTTTATCCCAATCAGCCAGAACATCTGCAAAATCATGGTCGATAGTTACAAGAACAGCTTTCAATCCATTTCTTTCTGTTCTATTCTGTTCTCTTCTTGTCTTATTGCGTCTCTTCTCTTCTCTTCACCTCAGCTCTCCTCTTCTTCTCTTCCATCGGCTCCTCTCCCCCTCCCTACACTCCTTTCTTTTTCCCTTCTCTCCTGTCTCTCCCCTTGCCTTATCTCATTTCATCTCCTCTTCCCCCCTCCCCCCATACTTCTCTCTTCTCCCCTTCTCTCCCCTCCCCTCCCCTGTTTCCTCTTCTCAAATCTCTTGTTTGTTTAACATGATCACACATTCCACCCATCCTTTTTTTTCTATTCTCACAGTTCTCACCTCACTTGTGCAGGGTGGCCTTCCAATTAACAATTGCCGGCATGTCACATTGTCGTTATAACTTTAACCACTTAAAAAAAAGTTATTTACGCACTTTAGTTAGAAACACATTTAACTTAGAACTGGTATCTTTTACATTTTTTCAGATGGTCATCAGGTGAAAGAACTCAGGGAGACTTTTAAAATGGCAACTGAATACTTACAGAATTGTAAGTCAACATTTAGTCGTTCTTCCACTGTTACAACTTAAGCGGCCTTCACACGACAAATTTTTGTTAGCCAACTCTTGAGTTCTCACGTCAAACACACGTCAAATCGCAACATACGCCAACTCGCAACATGGCGTCCGTGGTGCAATGGCACATACGGAGAGTTGCCGCTTCAGGCTTGCTTTTATTAAAGGCATCCCTTTCGCCATCGGATGCCGGTCGGATAAACTCATCCGCCATTTTGTGAGTGTTGGGCAAATCACGTGATGAGTGGACGAATTTTGATTGGTTAAAATTCAGCAACACATGTTTGTTTATCGTTCACATGTCAAATGCGAGAGTCAAGTTCTATTTGTCGCCAACAGTCGGCCAACATGTTGTTGTGTCGTTCACACACGCCAACGTGAGTTGGCCAACACCAGTTGGCCAACAAAAATAAATTTGTCGTGTGAAGGCCGCTTTACAGGTGTAATCATGATGACCAATCAATGCATCCAGTTTCTTGTAGCATATTTTTGATTTGCTTGAAGAAGTACCAAATATTCCACTCTCTAGTGAAAATTAAACTGAAAATTTTCAATCCTTTCACATTTACTGTATCTTATTTGCTGACGTGGGTTTGTAGTTGTCAAAATGCAAAAAAAAAAAAAAAGATTAAACAAAACAAAAACAAAAAACCCCACATTTTTCCATTTTGCTTTCCCATTGATGATTAGCCTGTTCCAGGCTCCTAGAGAGAAGCGCGAAGGAGAGGGCGAGGGAACGAAAACGACGGGGGTGGGGGAGAGCCCCCCTCGTTTTCGTCCCCTCGCCCTCTCCTTCGCGCTTCTCTCTAGGAGCCTGGAACAGGCTAATTGATGATTAACTGAACCTGTTTTCTTTATTTATTTATCTGTCCAAAATGTCTTCTAACATGACTTGCTCAGTGACTAGTGGTTCACAAATTTTATCAGTACAAACCCCGATATTTACTAGTCTTGGGCTGCCACTTAGTTTGAGGTGTAAGAACGGCAACAGTAACGGCTAACGGAGAGCTTGTATACTAAATAATGTTGAGACTGTTGAATGGTCGTAATTGCAAATAAAAAAATAACAAGAACAACAACAAACAAACAAACAAACAAAAACTAATAAAACAACATTCCAGAACACCTCTTAACTATCAGAGATTTTTAAACACTAACAAACATAATTATACACTAGACCAAGGACCAATCATAAGAAAGCTGCAACCAGTAGAAGATGGGGCTGGGAAAATTCGTCCACTACATGTATTAACTTTGCTGCTAATGACTGCAATTTACTTGACTCCTCACTAAGGGAAGCACCCTCAATGAGGATTTTCAGCATGATCATTCTGAAGCCATTTTGTAATAAATGCGTTGATTTTTCTTAGAATCTTACTATCTTATCCACCCTGGTTTTAACTTATGCTTTTTAATTGTCATATGGTTTGTATAAATTTTATGTAGTTCTTACCAGATTTTTCGTAGGTTGTGTATTTACATGTAGTCTTTTAGAGGACTTCTCTGTCAATCACTTCTAGTGAAGTTGTTGTCCTCAATAAAGATTAGCGTGATTGATTTTTTAATTATCTTCCACTGCTTTACAAACACAGAGGATTTCCTTCTCAGCCTTTGATTTTATAAAGAACCTTGACTCTAATCCAAAAATACGTTTGAGACTTGGAACACATCAGTTAAAATGACTTCTGAGAAAGTTGCTCCTGTGTGTTAAACATTCCTCGCTGTCTTCATGGTAGATTTTGGAAAGGAAGGTGATCCCACAAATCTCCTAGACAGATACCGGGCAAGAATTGAGGTGAGCGTCAGATGCAGACAAAAATATAAAGACAAACGTAATTTACGTAATGTCTAAAAACAAGCAGGAGTGTTTTTTATCGAGTTTAAAACCACGAGGCGCAGTCCAGTGGTTTTAGACTCGATAAAACAAGTGCTGCGAGTTTTTTGAATGGCTTCAAAAACATTCCTGGAAAAGCGTGTGTCTATAGAGTTCATAACAATTATGCTTTTGTGAACGTTGGAAATTAGCATACGAGAAAAACATGCATCGCATGCTAATGAGGAGTGTTTTATCAGCTGATAAAACACTGCATACTAATAAGGAGGAGGTTTTTCGATATAAAGTCACTGCACGCGATACATTATCGACCATTTGATAGGTCAATGGCTTATAAAATATAAATGAGTTTTTGAAAGTGAATGGAATGTCTTACACGTTTTTGAAAGTGAATGGAATGTCTTACACATGTAGGTGCCTTGAAACTATCTCTACTGTTCAGTTTTTTCCATGACTTGACAGTTGGACAAACAAGGCCACAGAAACTATTCCTAATTACTTGAGAACCATTGTCTTGTCACTAACATACACGGCAGTGGGGTAAAGGTTAGGTACAGCAATGATGTATCATAAATTATGATACCACATTGCAATAATATTGCGCGTTACATGCAACAAGCTGTTCTATTTTACACAAACCAGAAATAATGATGTTCTCTTGACACAAACTATTCATGAGTGTATTTAGCTAGGGAATGGATATCAACTTTAACAAAATTGGTACAAATGAATGTGGCTCGTTCTTTATATGAAACTTCACTTCGTTTTGTTCTCTTGGTGGTCTAGAAAAAAATTCCTGTATAAGCAGGGCAGGTAAATAATAGACTTTTGTGGCCAAAAAGCTGGAATCAAGACCTCAAGGCATTACCCCATATATTTTTAACTATCCTGACTGAATTCCTTTGTTCCATATGACAGGCATTTCACATTAAGAACATGTCAGAATGTCAGAGAATTTGGGACAAAGTGATGTCCAACCACGGACGAGAGGCGGAATTCTGGCTCGAGTATGCAAATGTTTTAAGGTCAGAAGGGCTTTGACTTATACTAAGAGAGGTCAACCACTAAGGTCTCGTTCAGACTAGACTTTCCTTGCTTGGTCTAGACCTTTCTCTTTAAAAGAACCTCGCGCGATCGCATGACAGTTTAAAGGGGTAGTATCACCGACTTTTAGTGTGCCTTTGAATAGCGAAAACACATACTTGTATCGATTAAAATATTAAAATTATGGTTCCATATTGTTAACAATTACTCTACGAGTATGCATAAGTTAGCATTTGTCATCTTTTGCTGCGGATGGCTTGGATGGAAATGGATTATTGACTAATTTTTTCATGTTCTTCCTGTGTATTTGGAGAAATTGCTAAAAACTGATTTATAGTTTCTTCTTCATTGGAAAAATCAGTCAATATTTTTCTCGCTGTGTTCTCCGGACAATTTCATGTTAGAAAGAAAGTTCTATGTTTTAAAAATATTTGAGTAGCTTTGATCAAAATACGGCAAAATCTCTGTGACAGTTCCCCGTTAATTGATATTTTTTGAGTGTTGTCAAAAAGTGCACACTATTATGGACACAAGTTCTGCCAATAAAATCAATTTTATTGTTTTCACTTTTGTTCAGCATATTTTGGTAGAAGTGTTTCTGTTGCCCATGGCCCTTTCATGGAGTACTTTCCTTGCTGATACAAATATTAAACCAGGGTTCCAGTGAAGGATTTCTGTTTTAACGTAGTCGGCCTTTAAGTAATCTCCCCTCTTTAACTTATCCGGTTACTCGAGGGCATGCGAAGGGGTTCAGCATGCACTTTGAATCCCGATGTCTTGTGTTCCTTTGCAATCTTTGGAACTTGTAGCCTAGCATAAGGTACACTTGTAAACTCCGCAAAGGAGCGCCTTCTCATAGGCTAGGTTTAATGGCAGGACGAGTTGGAATTTGGACTCAAATTTGAAAATCCTTCCTTCCTTCCTTCCTTCCTTCCTTCCTTCCTTCCTTCCTTCCCTCCCTCCTTCCTTCCTTCCTTCCTTCCTTCCTTCCTCTCTCCCTTCCTCCCTCCCTCCCTCTATTCCTTCCTTCCTTCCTTCCTTCCTTCCTTCTTCCTTCCTTCCTTCCTTCCTTCCTTCCTCCTTCCTTCCTTCCTTCCTTCCTTCCTTCCTTCCTTCCTTCCTTCTTCCTTCCTTCCTTCCTTCCTTCCTTCCTTCCTTCCTTCCTTCCTTCCTTCCTTCCTTCCTTCCTTCCTTCCTTCCTTCCTTCCTTCCTTCCTTCCTTCCTTCCTTCCTTCCTTCCTTCCTTCCTTCCTTCCTTCCTTCCTTCCTTCCTTCCTTCCTTCCTTCCTTCCCTCCCTCCTTCCCTCCCTCCCTCCCTTTTGGGCATGTTGTACAAGCCTTTATAAAACACGTCCTAAAACATTCTTTTCATATCCTCTTTCCAGGTGCAGTCGTGATATTAAGAAGTGTCGCAAGGTTCTCCAGCGAGCTGTCCAGTCTGCAAGTGATAACCCGGAGATGGTAGTCCAGGCCCTGCTCAGCTTTGAGCGAGAGGAAGGTAAGTGGAGCCTGGAGAAAGTGAAAGACTAATGTAAGATCCCTCTTATAAGCCCCCCCCCCCCCCCCCTCTCGCGTCCCCCGCTTATAAGCCCCCTCGGTTATGGGCTATTAAGGTCCTGTCGTTGCCGATAAATTGTCTATAAACGACAAGTTATTGTTAACTATGTTGTGCGAAGATAGATAATCTAGATTAGATAATCTAGGGACTTTTCAGTTTAAGCATTTGGCTGTTAATTTAATTGCTTTTTTGATTTTAGGGACGCTGGAAGATTGGGATGCCGCGTTTTCAAGATGTCGTGTGCAGCTGTTAAGAGTCAATGAGCGAAGACAGAAGGTAAATTTCTGATACGTCTGGAGAGATTCCTCATATGCAAAACTTAAATGCGAGTTCTAAGGGAAAATTGTATTTCGAATATCTTTGGAAATTGTCAGCTCTTAAGTTGTCCTCAGTCATGTTTCCAAACTGTCAACAATCAAGGTCTAGCAAATCTTCGGTCATTTTCGAGAGTGATCGGAAGGTGCTCGGAAACAACTGTCGCCTCCGAAGATTAACTAAAAAACCTTGATTATAAAAGAAATCGTCGCTACTTTTCAAAGTGTTTGGGGTATGTTACGAAATTCGCTAAATGTATCAAGTATATTTACTACTCTTACTTGCCTCAAAATCACCAAGCTCTTCAAGACAGCGGTGATTACCCTTGCAAATTTACGAAATTTGAAAATTTCTCGAATCTTGATAGGTACGCAAGATGGGTGCTGGTGGCTCATTAGTTAGACCAATATTTGTTTATTTGTTTGTTTCTTTGTTTACGTATTAGCTTGTTTTCCTTTTAGGCCGCTGAAAAAGAAATCGTTCGTGCGCAAGCCGAGGAAGAAGCTCAAGAGAAAAGGAAAATTGCAAATGCCGAGAGAAAGGCCGCCAAGAAAGCAGAGCAGAAAAAATCTAAACTGGAAATGAAGAAAAGAAAGGTGAACTGTTTTCTTGTAAAGTACTAAAGAGTGCAAGGAACCACAGCCCCATGTGCAAAACAGTTTGAAAGCCTGGAAATTACCGTGACGTTCTACATCTTTTTGAAAGCGAATTCTTGGAATTTGCAATGTTATATTTTCAAGTGACGTTTTCGTTGGCATTGCCGTCGTCGCTGATTAACTTCGCTTGTTCCCTAATAAGGGACTTGCGCTCAGGAATAAATTTCCTTCATTTGGAAATTTAGCCTTTTCGTTTAGTCTCAATGGGCCAGTTATTTAAACAGAGTCTCACTTAGGCCGCGGCTTAAGACAATTAGTGGGCCTCCAAATCTGTTTATAAGCGGTTTATTTTAAGTAGATAAATAGTTTTCTAGTCTGGGATGCAAGCCTTCTTGTTACCGTCAGCAGCAGACAATGTTTAGATATGACTGTTGGCAAAATTGAAAATGGCTTTGAACGTGGTTTTGTTAAAGACCGTCTAAACTGTCTTTTAATAACTGACCCAATACGCTGCCTTCTTTATTTCGCACTTAATTTCCCCCAAATTGTACTAACTGTAATTGTTTCAGTCCTTAAAAATTGAGTGAACAAATGTATGCTGTCACCAATTACGTTTTGCCAAAAACAATCGGACGTCACTCTTTCCTTTAGTTTTATGGCCGTGTACATCTTTGTTACATTTGACATCCAATGAAATTCGATTTGTCCGTGAAGATATTCAAAGGCCATTAGGACCCGATGATATGTGCTACGCTTAAAAGACCCTTCTCCAAAATGGCGGCAACAGATTTGAATAAGTTAAAATTGAACTGAATTAAAAACTGATACCAGCACTGGAAAGAGCACCTTCACTTTAGTAACCTTGCATATTAGGTTTTATATCAGCTTAGGAAATGTAAGATGAAATTTGACAAATTTACAGACGTTTGTGTGACTGGGGGTATACGTCATACCCCCAGTCATATAAACGTCTGTAAATTTTTCATTTTTCAACTTACATTTTTCAGCTGATATTACACCTGATATGCTGAAACTTTGCAGGGTTGCTAAAGTAAAAGTGCTCTTTCTATTGCTGGTATACGTTTTTAATTTTCACTTATTTGAATTTTCGGCCACCATTTTGGAGAAGGGTCTATTAAAGTGTGCCAACCAAATTGCAAAGCTGAACGAGTTGTTCCACTTCTCCACTCCTCAGCTTCGCTTCCTTGCATGATAAGTTTGCCCTCACGACTTGCAAGAGAGGGACTACTATCAGCCTAGTGAACTTTGCAGTTTTTAGATGATCTCCCGGTTGGCCTGCTAAACATTTTCCATTCCGCAATTTAGCTAAAATATTCATAGCTATAGTTTCCCCATGATTTGGATTTTGTTGTGGAATATTCTTACTCTTGTGAGTCTTGTTTCCTCTTTCAGGCTTCTGATCAAGGCATCCCTGGAGACAAAAATCAGGAAACTAAACAAAATGAAGAAGATTCTGGTGAACCAGCCGCCAAAAGACCTCACGGTAAGATTTCTCTGCTCTTCCAAAACCTCTTCCACAAGTGCCAAACCTTTAATTATCTGTCAGTTCTCACTTTTGAGTCTTTCTGTGAAAACCTAAAGTGTGACTATTGTAAGGAAAGCTACTAAGCTGTACTTTTCTGTGGTGCTATTTATTGTGCTGTACAAGATGGTTCTTAGTTTTGAGTCTGTGGATGAAATCATAAAGTGTGACCATTCAAATGAAAGCTACTGAGCAGTACTTTCCTGTGGTGCTGCTGATTATGCTGCACAAGGTGCTTCTAAGTCTTGTCTGTTGAAGAAATCCAAAATTGTGCATTTAATTAAATGAAAGCTAGTGAGTGTACGTGGTGGTTCTATTTTTTGAGTTTGTGCAAGAAATCCTAAAATGTGACCATTTCAGTCAATGAAAGCTATTCAGTACTATGGTGTTGTATGTTTTCGTTTTAAAATTTAATATTCATACGCCGTATCTCTCCTTGAGTCCTAAGCAGAACTGAACCTCCCTGTTGCTTGCAAACATATCGAATGTCGCATAGCGGTGGTTTCCTTGTAAAAGGGATTCAAGGCCAAGTAATACGGGGAGCATTTTCTTTCAACTCTTCGCGCAACAATGTTGCATCGCAAATTGCGATTGTTTGTTGCCATTATTACCACCTCCGCGCGTTGTAGAAAGTAGACGCTGTTTCTACTTTTTGAAACAAGAAAATTTGTTGCGAGCGGAGGTGGTAATACGGATTGGACAGCAAACAATCGCAACTTGCAATTGCAACATTGTTGCGCGACAAGTTGAAAGAAAATGTTGCTCGTATTACTTGGCCTTAACAGCACAGTTTCCTAATAATTATGGATATCTTATATTTCCCACACACTTGTGAACAAATCGTTTTTGTTAGTTTTATGCTTACTGTCTTTACTTAGAGTGGCTCTCAGTTGAGTGTCGGAAAACCAAAGTAATTACTCTTACCAATCAAAGCAGACGTAAACAGTACAATGAACCAATCAGAATTCGAAGCAAATGCATGTAACCGGCGCCAAGCGCGGGAAAACGCGTGCGACCAGGACACGATTGGTTTTGGTTTGACTTCCCATTGGCTGAGAAAATGGCGCTTTGCCAGCTAATCACAGCACGCAGTAAAGCAAAACCGAAGCAAACGCAAAATTACTTTTGGCACTCAATTTAAAACCGCTCTATTTAAAATACGTGGTTTGGTTTTAGTGGACGGAGAAAAGAACGTCTCTACAGCCACACAGGCAGCATCTACAGAGCAAGCACCAGCTTCAGCAAAACACACCCACGACAGGTTAGCTGTAGACTAAATGAATTCTCTCAGAATTACACTGTTTATACCATGTTTAGTTCATTCAGCAATTGAATTTAAGGTTCAGAGGCCGTGTATTATTGAACGTCGCAACAAACCACTGGCATTTTTTATTTTCTGTTATTTCTCTTCAACAGCACGAAAGATCCGAACACTGTATTTGTTAGTAATCTTTTATTTTCGATTGATGAAGAACGCCTCAAGAGTACTTTCTCACCGGTAAGGACAACGTAGAATGGATTGAGATAATCGTAATGCATCAGTCAATTCCAACAATGCCCATCCCCCCGGGCATTAGTGGGGCATTGTCTGCCCCGAGGGGCGTGCATTAGTCTACCCCCGGGGCGGGTATTAGTTTACCCCGGGGGCGGGCATTAGTCTACCCCCGAGGGCGGTCATAAGTCTACCCCGAGGGGCGGGCATTAGTCTACCCCGAGGGGCGAGCATTAGTCTATCCCCGGGGGCGGGCATTAGTTTACCCCAGGGTGTTTGACGTCCTCGTGATTTTCACCTCACAGCACTCTCATTTCCTTTCAATGATATATTCATCGGCAAAGATTATAAATTTGTGATTACCTCCGTCTAAGGAGAAAGAGATGAGATGGTAGACCCATAGAACAAACGATCACTGGAACGATAGTCAGAAATGAGACTTGTTTGAGGTTTTGTTTGGCCTGAAATAACTTTTATTCTAATGAAGGTACACTCAGAAACGAAGAAATATATTTATTTTTCTAGTTGTATCACAGGGCATTTGAACAGCTCGTTTGCCCCCGCCCTGGGGATTTGCCAGTTTATCTTGAATCCTAATACCCGGGGGTCGGGCGGGGGCGGATTGGCACTACGGGAAATAACTGATGCACAAGAGCGTAGTTTCTTTGCACTGCGGCCGGTTATTTGGCGGGTTTGCTTCCTTCTAAGTTATCCCCGAGGGAAGGAAAGTTCGTGACCAAGTAAAGCGAAATATTTCCGGGGGATGGGGAGGGGGCGTTCCTTAGCGACTACCACTCCCCCACTCCCACAGAATTATGGACGTTCTAAGGATTCGTTTCAAAATTTCAGACAGACGCTCCTGTGACTTTTATATGGAAGTCCCCGCCCCACCCCACAGGGGAAGTATGATAGAGTAGTATTCTGTACATCCTCGTCTCGTGAAAAGCCTTTTCTCAGTATTTCTACTTGTCAAATAAATGTTGTCTCGGTATTAATTGCAGCTTGGTGAAATAACTGAAGTCCGGTTGGTGAAAAACCAGATGGGCAGATCGAAAGGATATGCTTATGTAGAGTTCAAGAACGAGGTAAGAGAATCGCGAAGTTATTTTCCCCATGTTACCCTCCCCTCCCTTCCCATCCCCTCGAAACCCAGTCTTCTTGTTGGCAAAATCTGTCGTAACTCCCAGATGAACACTAAGGCTTAAAATTTGTTGTGATTTTCGCAATCTGTGCAGGCCCAGGCTGGAACAAAGTCTGTACTTTTTTTGTTGGATCGTCCGGCGTACGAACGCGCGTGCGTCTAGAGCAATCAAGTAAATGGACCTCGCGAGTTCAGTTCGCGTCTCCCTCTCTCCGTCTCAATAGCTCTATTTTCGCTGGACCCTGATAACCAGCAGCTGCATTGTTTTTAGGGCTGGGAACTTTGTTCTGTTGTTCGTTTTTTGTTCTCTCGACCAACCATGGAAGACGTTGCAAATGGTGCAGGTCTCCCCGTCTTGTGCGGACTTCTTGCGGTCCTACATTCAATGGTTTCTTTTTGTTGTTCAGTTAGAACTGAAGCACGAGTGTTTGTTGTCGAATATTTCAATAATTCCTTGCGTTTCGTGGATGATTGATTGTTGATTGATTGAATTTAGTCTTCAGTTCAAGCGGCCCTGTCCATGGATCGGACCAAGTTGGAAGGAAGACCCATGTTTATATCCCCGTCTGTGGATAAATCCAAAAACCCAACACAGTTCAAGGTTGGTCACAGCTCTTTTCTCTCTTAAAATGACCTTTTATAACAATTTAACTAGTAACAGATCAACGGACGTTAGCATGACAACAGACGGATAGAAACTCAAATAGTCCTCCCTTTAGCGCGCACTCCACGCGCGCTTTTTTCGCGCTTGTATCATGCAATTTAACCATCAACCGACGAGTCAACATCTACACAACTCTGAGGAGGACGTCCGCTTACGCTGTCGAATGTCACCACCAATAATACATGCTTGGAAACTTCCCTTCTGCGATTTCAGCCGTGAAATCCCCCCTACCTCCGCCCTTGTCCTGACTATTTGCTCCTTGGTTCTCCTAGTATGCCAACAATAGTCCTACAGGATTAAGCTCACCGGGGTATCGTAGCAGGCGTGCGTTTCTCAAAGTTCTCGAAGAGATTTCGGGCACGAAAAGTAATTTTTGTATCCTGTTTCTACAGATTGTCGCTAGTTTTTCGAACAAACTAACTCAATGTGTTTCTTAATCTTGGAAAACGTAAAATGCTTTTGCTTTCAAAATTATCAAAAATTGAATTTTGGTGATACATTTTTTGCATGTAAATTGTAAAATAGTTTTGCGGGTCCGACATCTTTTCGGGAATTTGAGAAACGTACGCCAGGGCAGGTTATAAGACTTCTGAGTTAAAATAATTTTTAATGGCCAGTTGTTTTCTAGCTCATACAAAGATTAACTATTGAATTTTCTGTACAGTTCCCGACGTCACTGGACAAGAAAACAGTGTTCGTCTCCAATCTCCCGTTCGACGTCAAAGAGTCAGATTTAGAAACTTTGTTTAAAGAGGTAAGCGTTCTTTTGATACTTTCTCTTTGTTTGGCGTGACCATTCAGATAAAAGCTACTGAGAAGTTCTTACTTAGCAGTGTGTAGGATGTTTGTCCCATGAACCTAGGTTAATGGCCCTAGCTCCAAAGAGTCTCCTGAAGCTCAGTCTTTGAACTAGTAATCGGAAGGTCTTAGGTTCGACTCCTGACCATCCTCGTTCCCAGAGCCTACGATCTTCTGGTCAGCGGTTGGATCGTAGGCCCTGGTAACAGCCGTTACCGGATGTCGTGAATTTCACGACATCCGGTAGCGCACGCTCAGTGTGATAAATTACCATTGCGCTTGCTCAGTATTATTATTGCTCAGTACTGCTCAGTATTAGGAAGTAAAGACAAATGCGCAGAAGCGTAGCATTTTTCACCTTATAGCGCATCAGGTTTTCGACAGCCAATGAAAAAAAAGATATTTTTGGATGGACCCAGAGCCACTCGTTCAACAATTTAAAAAAAAAAAAACGTTGGGGCTCAGACGTCGCTCTGGGGACGAGAATGACTCCTGACAGGCGCACTCGGATTTCCTTTTTCCGAGTATGCCTGTGTCACGTACTGGATAACACATCATTCTCAAGTTCGTACTTGTTGTGCTGTTTAATGTGCTGTACGAGGTGGTTCTAACTTTTGATTCTGTGGATTATATCCTAAAGTGTGGCCATTCAAATGAAAGTTACTGAGCAGTTCTTACCTGTAGTGCTGTGTATTGTGCTGTACAGGGTGGTTCTGACCTTTGAAGTTTGTGGATTAAAATGTAAAATTTGCATTCATTTGTATGACCATATAACTTGTTACAGTATTGGAAAAACGCTAAAAGTGTCCTAAAGTTTTGCCAAGTAATGAAAACATAAAATGCAAAGTACTTACTACAGAAAAGAAGGCGGAGAAGATGATTAAACTTTATCAGATTATATTATTTGGTTTCAATTATTTCTTAAATCAAAACAGGAAGAAATAAGCTTAACCATAACGCTACAACAAATTTCACTATTTAAAAATGTTTGGAGTTCGGAAATTTTGTACCGAAACAGAAAACTAAAATACAAAGATACAATGTACGCACTAAAGTTACTAAAGACAGGTTGACTTTACACTGCTATGGATAAGAAGCAGCTGATGTAGTGATATTGTGTTATTTCAGCACGGAAAAGTGAACCAGATTCGTCTAGTGACGAACCGAGTCGGGAAACCCAAAGGATTTGGTTATATAGAGTATGAACAAGAGGTGAGTGAGACCGCTGTAAATTATGACTGCCTTGTCACGGACGTCATTTCCGGTGGGAAATTCGGCTTGCCACGGGTTTTTGCAAATAACGTTTTACACTAAATATAAATCTTACGGCACTGGAGACATGGCCTGAAAGTGGCGCGGTCTTTTTGCGTTTGAGTGTGAGAAGTTATGGTAGCGGTGAAGAATTAGAATTACCGTTGTTAGAAAGACAGCCTCCTGGATCCAAGATAGCGGTTTTACAGCCCACAGAATAGGCCTTTTCCGAGTTGCTTTGAACCTCATTATGGAAGCGAGGCTACGGCATCGTTTTTGTAATGAAAATTAGTTTTCATTCATATAAAAACAAAATAATTTTCATAATTATGAGTTTTGCACTTAGCCTCGCTTTCACAGTGAGGTTTATAGCAACTCCAAAATGACCTATTTGCTTTTTTTCAAATACAGTGTTCAGATAGAACAGAAAAAAGAATGTAGCGCACACTCCGTGTTTTATCTCGGAATAGTCCTGATTCATTGATTGATTGATTGATTGATTTTATTTTTGTCCAGTGGGATGCAACTTGCCACACAAGGCGTCACTGTTAAGTCTTTTTTTTCCTCGTGTATTTTCTAAGGATAAAGGAAGTTAATTTTGATATCAAAATGAAGCCTTGTCCAAGATTGCAAAGGACTCTTTACGTCTGGATTTACCTGATTTTTGCAGTTTGACACCACGTCACGCCACGCACGTCACGTTTCGAAATACACTCAAAAGTATTGCGTTCTAACAATCTAATAGACTTTCACGTCTTTTAGTTAGGCTGTTCGCGATATAGCCCAGTACTCGCATCATTTAACAATAACCCATACATCTATCATATGTTTGTTTTTAGACTCAGGCGTCCGCCGCCATTGTTGCTCTGGATGGCAGTCAGGTTGGAGAAAGGCAGATATCGGTTGCTTTGTCAAATCCTCCGAGTAGAAAACCCAGGCAGCCTGGGGCCGACCAACAACAACGGGCGAAAGAGCAACCGGGAAGGTAGGAACACGTGACTTCGTCTAAGAAATTTTCCTGTAATAACCTGGGTAACTTATATTTCGTGGGTTTTCTTAGCCTTTAAGGACAGTCCCTACTTTTGTCACCCGCGCATACGTTCTGCGCATCTCGAGATACTTGGGTATCCTATGGGTGGTGCCTACTAATACAGGAATATTTTTGCGGGGTTTAAAACTGTGTAGAGAAAACAGAACTTGGCAAAGTGCTCTTGGTATCCATAAAGTTTACTCTTTCCCAACTTTTGGGCGGTCAAAAACCGGAAAGCTCTTTAAACGTACAGAGCAGAGAAACCTTGAAACACTCGCAACCCAGCCACTCAATTCAAGGATCGGTTCCACAGTGTAGCAAAAACACCCAACTTTACAGTGTCACCTTGTGTCCACTCTTATTCGATAAAATTCAGTTGCTAACTATTGCGCGCAACAGTTTCGAAGAACAGTGGTGGAGAAGCACGAGGGGGTTGGCGGCGTACGCCGCACATTTGTCTCGCTTGATTTTGCACCGTGTGGAGAGCGGTGATTTGGTGATTATGATTCGTAAGACTTTCGATCGGCAGAAAAGAGGATTGATGGTTCGAGGCTAGGTTGCTCTCTACTTAAGGTGGTCGTTCTGTTTCCGTAGACAAAAAAAACTTTACTTCACACAGTCTCTCTTCATCCCGTTGCATAAATGTGCAATGGCGACATACTGTTGGGGGTAACCCTGCAATGGACTAGCATCCCAGAGTTGCTTTGTCCTTTGGTACTACACGACACAAAGGAATAAACGAAGAAACCTTCGTATTTATTTATTTTTTTATTTTATTTTTTTCATAAAAAAGGGACGCTTGTACTTCGGGGGGGGGGGGGGGGGGGCGGAAAGGAGGGAGTGGCAATACTACTAGCTATAGTTGTTGTTCGAAAGCCGATTAACGCTAATCCACGATTAAAAGTTAACCGAAGTTTTCATCTCGCTCATTAAAAATGATTTTAAAGGCTTATTTTAAGCTAACGGTAGAGAAAGGTCTAAGGTAAAACTTAAGGACAAAATCATTTGGACGAATCCTTACGGATAAGTAAATATACTCAAATCAAAGTTCACGTTAACCCAGGATTAGCTTAATCGGGCTTTGAACAACTGGGCCCAGAGCTTGTTGCTACACAAACCTGGTTACGCTCCGGACGTGAGGACACTTAGCTACGAAGTGCGACTTGACCTCTTGTTTGTATTCCAGCCGAGGCCGCGCTCGGACCCAGTTACAACTCCTCCCCAGGTCACTTCAGAAACCTGCATCCTCAGCCCCAGTTCCCTCGACAAAGAGCTCGACTCCGCAGAGTGAGGAAAAGCCTGAGGCCAAGAGTGGAGCTGAACCTAAGAAAGGTCTTAGCAACGAGTATTTTAGGAACCTCATGCTGAACAAGAACTGAAAGGTCCGGTTGCAAGAAAATACAGTTCGTGTTAATTGTCCTCTCAGTTTTCGGTGCGAAACAAGAAAATTGGCAAATTTTCTTACATGTAAAGTGGAAGTAGGAAAAAGTATGAACATCAAACAAAGCTAGATGAAAGTAGTTTTATACAGGTTTTATTTGAAGGTAGCCTCTTACCCTAATCGAGAGTAGCGACATTTGTGGTCAGGTTAGCCGATGACGTCACATTCGATTGTACCTCAACGACTACCGGAAAGAAGGCTGTCATTTGAATGGTCACACCAAAGGATTTGATCAGTGAACTTAAAATATAGAACCACCTTGTACAGAACGTAATAAACGGTGGCAGGAAAACTACTGCTCCAAAGCTTTCATTTGCTTGGTCAGATAAAGTGCACGACTCAAAAGGTAGAAGCATCTTGCCTAGTATAACTGGCGGTACCGAAAACAGCATTCAGCGTTTCAATATTTTATCCAAAGGCTATGAAAGTCCTACCGTATACCTTGAGAGGTGACTCGCGTCCAAACAATGTTGCGCGTCCAGTTTAAACCGTAGATACCAGATCTTTGACTCTGGCGGCAAAAGAATTGTCATTTTTGATTTGCTTGTTGTGAACATGTTGGGCCAAACAACATTGGTGCAATATTGCAAAGTCAAATAACAGTAAATAATGAGAGATTTCAATGGCAAAAACAAAATTCCTTAAAATATCATTACTTGATCAATATAAATGTGTCGACCATTGCAAAAGGCTTAAAAGACCTAAGGTTACCCTATACCTTTAGAGTGTCTCCAGAGGTATCTCGCGTCCAAGCGATGTAGCGCGTCCGGTTTAAACTGTAGATACCTGAACCCTTATATCAAATTAAGGCTTGTAGAGCTGGCCATCCAACTAAACCAAGAATTTTGAAATAAAATGAAAAATTGCCGAATTTTTAGCGCTGTTTTCTCGAATCATTTTTTTCACTTGGAGGAGCCAATTCAAATAGCTAAAACTGAAAAGGAATTTGTTCGTTTGCTTTAAAATTTGGACAGTAGCTAGTTTAACATACAAGCAGAAAAAGCGAGATATTTTTTCTGCGAGAGCGATTTTTGTACGATTACTCCACATTTTTTTCATCCTATTTCGAAAATGCTCTATAACTTTTGATTGCAATTTAATATGGCAAAACGCAGACACGATTTTTTTAGCGCTTTGCGTCCGGAAACTGAGGAGCAAATTAAATTAGCAAAAAACAAAATTCGCTTTGACTTGTAGCTTTAAACAGGTGATTCGGACGCTCGCATTTAGAGGTCGTGAAAAATTCGACAATTCATTTTAGTTCAAAGTTCTTGGTATAGTTTGATAGCCAGCTCTATAAGCTTTAATAGTTGATGTAGGGGTTTAGGTATCTACAGTTTAAACTGGACGCGCTACATCGCTCAAACGCGAGACACCTCTGAAGGTATAGGGTAACCTTAAAAAGTCGAAAACACGCAAAACCTGCCGCCCCCCCCCCCCCCCTCCCCCTCAGCCTCCTTCAAATACGCGAACTAAACTTATTATTCAGCGCTCGCCCATGAAAAACGCCTGCACTGTAGGCTACACATAATCACGATCAGTACTTTTAAAGGCCCGCACTGGGCGCTACATTCTGACAAGTAAGTATTTTAATTTTCGATCAGAACATTTCTAACCATCTAGAATGTTCGTCACAAGACAAGTAAAAAAATGATAATAAATAATAAATAAATAAATAAATAAATAAATAAAAGCTAAGAAAGCTAACGAGACCTGTTTTTGACAGTTGCTATGTTACCAGAACAAAAGATTTGGTTGGTTGTTTTTGCTCGCGTGCAGTGTGTATACGAACTTATTATTGCCATTAAAGCTGATTGTACTGGAGAATTGATGCGTTCATGTCTTTTGGTTCAACAGAAACATCGCGAGCCTCGACTGAGGGTCCATAAATTTTACCATCCTCGACGAGCATATCCGACCCTTTCATATGAGAGTCCCACCCCCGGTGAAGAAGCTCTCTGTTAAGTCAGCCGCGAAAGAATTTTAGGTGAGCCGCCAAGAGAGCCCCGAGGATCGCGCGGCTTGCTTCGCTCACCTATAATTGAAAAATTCTTTCGCGACTGACCTAACAGAGAGCTTGTTCGCAGGCTACCCTTTTGATGATTCGTGTGTCCCTCCATGGTTTCAAAAGAAGAGCATCTGTTTACATTCTAGCATTAGCTGACACCAAAATCTTAAAAATTGGAAAATAAATAGAAACAACCAAAGTTTGACAGCATTTATAGGGTCGCATTCGGCTCAGAGAAAATGATGGTATGTCAGTGTTTGACGGGTGCCTGTGCTCTGCTGCACGACAGAATTCAAAATTTGGGGTGAAAGCGCCACGGAAGTCAACGCCTTGCTTTTATTAATGTCGCGGAAATTACCACTTAAAGAGGAATTAACGAGATGTGTAAACTAATCGAGTAAACAGAAAAAGTTAAATATAGGCTTGTTGTAACATACATTGTTTTGTGGAGAGTTTAAATTTATTTTATAAAAAAAAGTAGATTCATAATTAACGGCAGTGCAGTGTAATTCGGTGTCGATTCACTACTCAGTTTAACGTATTTTATTGGAGTTACGCGAAGTAAAGCGGTTAGCTTATGAATAGAGTTTTCCTCTCAGTTAGTTTGGGTAACCGTAAATGTTTCCATGCAGGACATTTCTATTCTCAGGAACAATTCAAAACCAGGACATTTAAACATTTCAAAAGTCTTAGTCGTCATGTGCTAAAGAAGCGTCTTACTCAAGTTGATACTGGAGTCTTTCGCAAATCAAAAATTCCGAAAAGACACCCTTAATTAAAAATGTCCAAGAAAACTCAGCTATGATATTTTACTCTTACAATTCTCAATATAATATTTTCAAAAGGTTGCACGGTCTCACTGAGGAACAGGTTGCGGAGGGATTTCAACACAGCTTCAACATTTAATTATACACGCAACACTGTCATACTATTCTCACTGAATAATTAATTAGCGCATCATGAAACGACCTTTCAAATTGCTCCGTGGCCCTGGGGATGGCATTAGTGCATTTCGGGCTTTACTTATTAATAAGCTAGGCCATGTGGCTTTGATTTTACTCTGTCACAGCGCCGTCCGCCGAAACGAACGGCCGAGTTTCGCTTTTTCTAGTCGGTCAACCAACACCAGCCCGTTTTTTTCTTTTCTTCGCTTGAACTGTGGTTTCTTTCTTCATGGCGGAGCCGGCGGGCGATTTACCTGCGTTGCCACCAGCACCAGAACCGCCTCCAGAACCTCCGGCGGAACCTGCGCCAAGACCGGCAGCAGAACCCGTGGTGGAACCTAATCAGGTATTTTTTCTGTCTCTTCCGCTTTGTGGTACGTGTTTCGGCTTGTTTTCGTATGCTAGTCTTCTGTCGTAGGCCGTCTTATCATAGTTTTTTCTTTGGCGTTTCGGTTAGTTTGGTATTCTTACCTGTTTTCGCCGGTTTCGTTATCTGGGTGGTTTTTACGTGCCACGTGTCCCTTGGGTACGCTTGTTTGTCACCGTTCGTTCCCTTGTTTCTTGTGTTTTCTCTGGTGTTATCTCTACAAGTTCTTAGGACCTTTTTATGTTCGTAGGTTTTACCTTTAGTAGACCTTTATTCTGCTATTGTTAAGTTATGTTTTCGGTTTGTGCCTGTTTTGTTTTGCGGGCTCCGGGAGCCCATACTTTATCTCTCGTTTCGGAAACCGCTTTTAATCCGTTGCATATCTTAGGTTTTTTGGCTCCGAGAGCCAGGTTGTAATGTATCTTTTATTGATTACGGTCCGGGAGCCAGATTTTAAAGAAGTTTGTTATTAACGGTCCGGGACCGTTTTGGCTCCGGGAGCCAGATTTCAAAGAAGTTTGCTATTAACGGTCCGGGACCGTTTTGGCTCCGGGAGCCAGATTTGAAAGTAGTTTGTTATTAACGGTCCGGGACCGTTTTGGCTCCGGGAGCCAGTTTTGTAAGGAGATTGTTACTAACGGTCCGGGAGCCAGATTTCAAAGAAGTTTGTTATTAACGGTCCGGGACCGTTTTTGGCTCCGGGAGCCAGTTTTGTAAGAAGATTGTTATTAACGGTCCGGGACCGTTTTGGCTCCGGGAGCCAGATTTGAAAGGAGTTTCTTATTAACGGTCCGGGACCGTTTTTAGCTCCGGGAGCCAGTTTGTTATTAACGGTCCGGGACCGCTTTGGCTCCGGGAGCCAGTTTTGAAAGGAGTTTCTTATTAACGGTCCGGGACCGTTTTTAGCTCCGGGAGCCTAGTTTTTAAAGGAGCTTGTTATTAACGGTCCGGGACCGTTTTGGCTCCGGGAGCCAGTTTTGAAAGGAGTTTCTTATTAACGGTCCGGGACCGTCTTTAGCTCCGGGAGCCAGTTTTGAAAGGAGTTTGTTATTAACGGTCCGGGACCGTTTTTGGCTCCGGGAGCCAGATTTGAAAGGAGTTTGTTATTAACGGTCCGGGACCGTTTTGGCTCCGGGAGCCGGCTTTAAAGGAGTTTAGTCTTTACGGTCCGGGACCGTATTTTTTGCTCCGGGAGCCAGCTTTGTAAGCGGTTTGTTATTACGGTCCGGGGACCGTTATTAGCTCCGGGGGCCAGTCTCAGGGTTTGTTGTTTACCGTACGGGACCATCCTTTGGCCTCAGAAACACAGTTTTGTGTTTATTGTTAGACGTTCGGAACCCGTTTCCTTAGGGTACGGTTTCGTGGTTCCGGGAGCCCGCTGT
>NW_028145553.1:395000-597500 GCF_977016875.1 Pavona decussata | reverse complement strand
GTGCACATTGGAATGCCGGGGATTGGGTTACAGCGGTCTTCCTCAGGAAATGACAAGGAGCGGATCTCTTTCCCATAACTTAGTTTCATGATGTGGTAAGTAATAGACAGTGAGGATATAGTACTATTCTCACTGAATAATTAATTAGCGCATCATGAAACGACCTTTCAAATTGCTCCGTGGCCCTGGGGATGGCATAAGTGCATTTCGGGCTTTACTTATTAATAAGCTAGGCCATGTGGCTTTGATTTTACTCTGTCACAGCGCCGTCCGCCGAAACGAACGGCCGAGTTTCGTCCCACCCTCCTCCCCTGGTGTTGGTTGACAGCTTTGGCCTCACTAGGTATATCCTCGCTGTCTACCTCTTACCACAACAATCCGCGGATCTCTTTCCCATAACTTAGTTTCATGATGTGGTAAGTAATAGACAGTGAGGATATAGTACTGTTATGAATTCTCTTACCCAAAGTTTGAGTGGGAAAATGTATACATATCGCGTGTGCTTTGTGGAAACCTATGTGCAGATTGCTATCTCTCGCGTAAGCCTGATTAAAACAAGGCCTGATATTTATACTATGACGGGTGGATATGTAATTGTCTCAATTCACGACGACATGAGTGTGTGAAATACATTTCATTCTCGTCAGTAATTTAATATGGAAATGTCTTGAGGGTTTGGACGAGAAGAGCATAGCGTTGTTTCCGCCCATCGATAACGCTAAACTACAGATCGACGAGCGCGGCCTGGCAAACTAACTTTCACGAACTTTAAAGATTCTATACAACTGAATATCGATAGGATTTCATGTATACCATGTCTGCTTCTGTAATAAACTGGCAAAAAACAAGACCCACCGTCAGAGAAAGAACCAAGTTCATGCTCAACAACCATCTCTTCAGCGATGTGAAGTTTGTGGTGCGACCGGCGAATGGCTATAGTGAGGGAATGAAAAACCAAGTGATTCCAGCTCACAAGTTTGTGCTGTCGATTGGAAGTCCTGTGTTTGAAGCCATGTTTTATGGTGAGCTAGCGGAGACTAGAGACTCTATTGAACTGCCAGACTGTGAGTACAAGAGTCTTTTAGAACTGTTTCGTTACATGTACAGCGATGAAGCGAATTTGAGCGGAATCAATGCGATGGGAGTATTGTATTTGGCGAAGAAATACATGGTGCCTTCTCTGGCTGAGAAATGCACCGAATATCTGCAAGAGAATTTAGATCCGTCAAATGTCTTCAGCATTCTGCCATCTGCACAGAAATATGAAGAGAAACATTTGGTGGAACGCTGTTGGCGAGTAATAAATCAACAGACAAAAGAGGTTGTGAAGCCGGGCAACGGATTTCCGACAATTGAGAGGTCCTTATTTGAGGCAATAGTTGCGAGGGACACTTTGAACATAAAAGAGGTTGAGTTATTTTGTGCCATAGATTCATGGGCAAAAAGGGAGTGTGAGAGGCAAGGTTTAACAGCAGATGGAAAAATAAAAAGAAGAATTCTTGGAGAACGAATTGTTAAAGCCATACGCTTTCCGACGATGGAGCAGGTGGACTTTGCTACGGCCGCCTTAGACAGCAAGATTTTAACCACCGAAGAAATTGTCCGCGTCATTTATTTTTTTTATTTATTTATTTATTTATTCACCACGACATACAAACATAGAAAGTTACAATGAATAATAGACTAGGATTACAAGTACATAAGTTTAGAGTAAATAATAATAGTAAAAGAAGAAAGAAGTGGCGAGGAGACCTCAACAAACCCCCGGGCTTATACTGAGAAGTCTCCTCGGAGATATGTTGGGACTTTGAGACCAGTAAAGACATTGTATTGAGATTTTTTAACATACGGTGGTGGTAAGACTATAAAAACATAACAGAGTCGGACGTTTCATGCAATTAACTGAGGAAATCAAGAAGCTTTCTTTTGAAGGTGGATAGACTAGGGGAAGACGTAATTGATAATGGCAAAGCATTCCATATTTTTGGCCCTCTATAGAGTATAGTAAATTGCTTGATATTAGTTCGGCAGGTGTGAGGTCGAAAATGAGCTGAGGTTCTAGTATCATAATTATGAATTTGACCACCAGTCGGAAATAAATTTAGAAAGGGCGAAGGCAGCAAACGTTGGTGATAGGAAAACATAAATTTTGCAATATAAAAGGAATTCACTTTAAAAATATCTAGGATATTCAATTGTGCAAATAAAGGTGCAGAAGGTGCAAGGTGATTAGAATTTGTCATAGCTCGCACAGCTCGTTTTTGAAGAAGAAAAATCCAACACATCAATTCAGTGTTAACTTGTCCTGTAGGATTCCCAGACATCAAAAGGTCGGGTTTTCTCGGTGACATTCAACGATGTTGTAGATTTGGTTCGGTGTCCGTCTGCAACAGCTGGAAATATGATTCTTCAAAAGACTGCATCAACCTGTCTGCGGACAGAGATGTTACGCTACGTCAGTGGAGTCAGCTTCTTTGGCAAGGAAAACAACAGTTACTGGGTTATTTTGGAGGTAAAAAACGCCGAGAATAAATCCGTTTTGGCGTCCAAAGCTGGATGGTTTTCGTCCGGTGTTTTGCAGAGCAAACTGCGTCAATATCGCGGTTTTGAGGTGTTTTTTGACACGGTTGTTAATCTTAAAAGATTCACAACGTACTCGATAGAAGCTTCAATTACTGGCTCCGATTCTTGCAGCGGTGGAAATGGCTTTAAATCTGTGAAATGTCCAGGCGTAATAATTACTTTTACGAACAGTAAATACTGTGTAAATGGAACAAGCATTACGCGGGGACAGTTTCCTGAACTGCTGTTCAGCGTCTAAACACGACATACCGCAGTGCGCGCACATGAGAATGCTGGAGGCCTTTTTCGATTGTGCTAGCAATTGTTTTAGCAAACTCTTACAAAGAGAGTATAATTTTGGCGAATAATTTTTTTTATTCACATCTCTTTTACTGATGAACTTTTCACTGTAATATTAGCCTAGTAAATCCGGCAATACGCCAGATTTCCTGAAAAACTTTTGCATTGAGAAAATCTGGTAGCTACGAGAGGTGTGCTTCTATTGTGTGCTTCAAACAATAAAAGAAGTTTAACACCTCAAAGTATAGCTTAGGCCTAAACAGCGTAGATCAGTGCTAAGCGGATGATCCCTGCCTAAAAGGAGCTCTATTTTCGCCCGTTTGCGATGAAAAGGATGTGTGTTTAAAAGCTTCATCCTTTCAACCGTTGTTACCAACGGTTTCGATCGTGTTTACGTGGATGACGAGCGAAAAACGCATCAACAGCATTTATACGCATTAATGTAAAGATGTTACGGAGTAAAAACTAGTCAACCCTTCAGCTGTGTTTTCCACTGAACCTTTTTAAGCAAAATGCCTAGCCTGCCCAGGTGTCCAGGTTAAACAAAGCGAAGGAAAGCTGGTTTACGAGGAAATGTAGCAGGAGAGAATGGATCCCATCTCATCTCAGGCAGATTTAGACCTCTCCAGTCTGGTTTATCTCCTCGTCATGTGTTTCCGCGCATGCAAACTTTCTTTTTCTTTTATTAATGCTTGAGTCAATTCCAGCTATTCCTATCCCTTCCCCTCCCGGGAAATAATGGGTCATTTTCCCACACTGTCCATCCCGGGGGTCGGGCATTAGCCTTACACCCAATAGGCCATTTCCGAGTTGCTGTGAGCCTCACTGTGAAAGCGAAGCTAAGTGCAAAAGTTTTCATATGGAAATTAGTTTTGTTTGCATATAAATGAAAACTAATTTTCATAACAAAAACTTTGCACTAAGCCTCGCTTTCATAATGAGGTTCAAAGCAACTCGGAAATGGTCTAACCCTGGGGCATTTGACCATCTTATTTTTTTCACGTTACAGCATTGTGAAATTCATTTATAAATACAGCAAGTTTCTCATTGAATATGTCTAGATAAGACATAAATGGGACGCTAGAACTACAGGTAGAATGACCTATTTTTAACACTAACTATGGGAAATAAGACCCAGCTAGGACTTAATTTGGCCTAAATTAGCTTAGATTTTACTGAAAGTAAGACGACTAGAAATGAAGAAAATAAGACATTTTTGAACCACAACCCCGGGGCGTTTGAACAACTATTTTGTCCCGGCGGTGGGGCATTTGCTAATTAATTTTCCGAAAATCCAAATTCCGGCCGGGCCCGGGGGGGGGGGGGGGGGATGGGCACTGTTGGAATTGACTCAAATTTCTGCAAGGCTGAACGGACTACGCCGGAAAACTTAACACGGCAGCGACATGATAGCGACCAAACGGAGAATCAACAGAATGCGGCAACCGTGGACAGCTGTTTCGAGCTGGTTGGCTCTCGTCAGCACGGTGTAGCACAGCAAAATGTAGAACAACCAACGCGAGTCGAGTGGTCTACCAAATGCACGTGGTAGTGATTTCGGATGGGCCCAAATTCAGACATCCGTCCACGTCATAGCGCGTGACTACGAACAATGAACAAAAGAACTGAAATATCATGTCGCTGTCGCAATAAATTAAATGAGAAAAGCAACACTTTTCTGTTGAAATTGACTGGTGCATAACTCTGCTTTGAACAGTTGCAACCGAAGCTAAAAAAATCCTATATATGTTTCCTTCGTAACCCTTTTCCTGATCGTCACTGCACAAACAATAACTTTTGTTTAGCTCAGTAACATGCGCCGATAACGAGTTTTCCTGGAAAACTGTTAGCTTGTAGGGACGAATTTTCAAACTAGAATCTTGAGAACTGGGAAATATTAAACATCACTGAACTGGGGGAGTTGCAAACAACAGCCTTTAATAATTTGCTGCGAAATATCCGCCAGTATTAATCCATAGACATTATCTATTCCGAAAAGCGAACAATTTTCGCTCTGGAAAACGTGAGTTTTAAGGAACAGCCTGTGAACGGGTTGCCGTGCTACTCAACAGGGCGGATTATTTTGGATGGTCTATCCGCCCAGACTCAGTGACGCTGGACAAGTGTAGCGGAAACTAGGAAGCCTGGGTACTAGCCTACAGGCTGACTGATTATAATCAGTTTTCACTGTGTATCTTTTGTTATTCACGATATTGATGGTTACTACAGACGTTAATTTTGCTCCTTTTTTTCGATTGTCTGTTTGGGTATTTCTATGTTTCAATCGTTGGTTTTAGTAAATGCTGTTATCCTAGGTGGAAAAATTGTACCGCAGTTGTAAACTTTGTAATTGCTGGCCCTATTGCTAGAAATGTCAATAAAAAACGTCTTACCTCTTAAAATTGCATTCTTGTATTTCTTTGCGTAGTTAAAACCTCATTTGCAAACCAAATATATGCATTCATTTGCGATCGAATGCGATCGATCGTTTCGAACCGCCATTATTTTGAAAAGTGTCGACTGCTGTTTGTTGGGCCAACTGACTGTGGGCGGCAAAGATGTCATGAAAAGAGACAAGGGATGAAACAGATTTCGGCCGAATTTTCGTTTCCCAATAACTCGCTACATATTCAACAAATGAGCCCCAGTATTTGCATGCGGATTGCAATTACGTTATCTTTAAGCTACCTAAAGAAAAGATTCATTAAACGGGCCTTTTACAATCGCTCATTTCCTAACTTGAAAAACGCGTTTCATTTCAAATCTCCCTCCAAGCTCTTGAAATCAGCTGCTGTTTTGAATTTCGAATTAGTAACGGTTGACTTAACTTCCGATTGCAACACATGGTACGTCACTTCCGCCACCAGTGTGCCTCGGTTCACATCCGACGAGTCACGTGGTTCTATGTTGCTTCCCTTGTCATTTTTTCTTCTCTTCGCTTTCCGAAAATCTTTTGTTGGACTTCGTCCAACTGTACGGTGGCCCACAAGTATCACGGCAAAAGTTTGAAGTCAATACTGCACAATTAAAAAAATCATTTCAACATCTACTTTAATTTAATACCCAAAGTTTTAGGGAACAAAACTAATTTTGAAATTGACGAAAAGTTGATTTGTTAAGCATGGAAAAAGTTTGTGAACACCGCGGCAAATGTTTGTAAACATCACGGCAAAAGTTTGTGAACACCACGGCAAAAGTTTGAAAACATCACGGCAAAAGTTTGTGAACACCACGGCAAAAGTTTGTAAACATCACGGCAAAAGTTTGTGAACATTACGGCAAATGTTTGTAAACGCCACGGCAAATGTTTGTAAAAGTCTACGGCGGAAGTGAAATTTTAGAGAGGAAGTGAACATCCCTCGCGCCACTCCTAACACGGCTCCAAATACGCAAAATGGCGGATAGCGAAGCACATGGAGAAGAGGAGGCGATTCGCGATTATTTCAAGAAAGGATTTACTTATGATGAAATACTTGCACTTTTAGATCAGTACCATGGTATTAGAATGAGTATAGCTACGTTGAAAAGGCGCATTAAAGAATACGGTCTGAAAAGAAGAAATCTGCAATACGATCTGAATTCAGTTCGAGACAAGATCAGAAGTCTCTTAGATGGACCTGACTGCATGGGAGGCTATAGACATATTTGGCACACTCTCAAGTTGCAAGGTATTAGTGTCCCTCGTTCTGTTGTCGAAATTTTGCTCAAAGAATTGGATCCCGAAGGAACGGAGGAAAGAAGAGCGCACAGGCTTCGTAGAAGGGTCTACAGGAATAATGGGCCTAATGACTCATGGTACTGTGATGGATATGATAAGCTCAAACCCTTCGGCTTTCCTATTCACGCCTGCGTCGATGGATGGAGCAGAAAAGCGTTATGGTTGTATGTAACACGATCAAACAACTGGCCGCATAATATAGCGACCTACTATCTTGAGGCCGTTGAACAGCAAGGTGGATGTCCTCAGAAACTGATCACTGATTTGGGGACCGAGAATGGATTAATGGCTTCAATTCACAGTTTTTTTCGGGATGATTTAAACAGCCATCGTTACGTTCCATCTCCCAGGAATCAGCGAATAGAGGCGTGGTGGTCCTACTTCAGAAGAAGCAGAACAAACTGGTGGATAAACTTTTTCAAAGACTTAGAAGACCAAGGAACATTTAATCCAGCTAGCGAGCTAGAATCCGAGTGTTTGTGGTTCTGTTTCGCGCCATTATTGCAGCTGGATATGGACCAGCTTAAAGAGCATTGGAACACCTATTACATTCGTAAGTCAAGACACGACACCATACCTGGACGACCCGATTCCTTGTACTATTTACCAGAGAATCATGGTGGGGCTCCTAACCTGATAGCACATGTTCCTGACAACGAGATGGAATATGCTAGAGTGCAGTTAATTGAACGAGCTGAAAGAAATGAATATCAGGAGTATTTCCAGTATGTTCTCACTACTTGTGATTTACAGAGGCCTGGAAATTGGAGAGAAGGTTTAGAGTTGTACAACACGTTATTGGACTGTGCATCCAACGGCTCTTAAATAAGTAACTGACAAAATAAGTGCAACTTTGATTACTTGAAGGCATGAGGGTTATAAAAAAAACTATGTTTCGTTTGTTAAGAAAGACTTTAAAATATGCCATAATAGCTCTTTATTGGTAAACTTACTTGAATACCAATCTATTAGACAAAAAATGTTGAGTTAAACTTTTTCACTATACACTGACAGCTTTTCAACCTGTGGTGTGGCTAATAAAACCATGAGTACCAAAAATGTTTCTGGGATGTTGGTTGTAGCCAATGATGTCCCAAAGCCTGTGATTGTAAGAAACTGCTGAATACAAAAAAGGCTTCTATAAGTCACAGAACAACTTGAATTTGATTCTGATTGGCCACAGTTCACAAGCAACCATAATCCAGAAATATTTTTACAACCACTATGTTCACCATTTTAATAGCACTGTAACAATAAACAGAAACATTGTGTTAAAATGTCAACAAAAGGCTATGTCAAAATTGCAGACCAATATAACCTGCTTGAGTCTGCTGGTCGTTTACAAAATAACAAGAACGTTAACTTTACAACTTTATAACTTTATAACTTTGTTTATATATTAACAAAGCCTACAACAGCTAATATGAAGGTTGTTTATGATAGTTCACCTACATGTATGACCCACAGCTTTTAACTTTAACAATAACAGGAGTCTTTGAAAATATGAAAACAAAGGCTGAGGTAAGTGTCAAATATCTTTCCAACAATCAAACCCTGTCAAAGTCAGACAAGTTTATGGCAAACCAAAAGACTGGCTTTTACAATAAGCCAAAGTAAAGAGTTCTCTGAATGATTCTGCACTTTTTAAATGCTGAACTGGAAATGTAATCGACTTTGCACAGGCACTTACAACTGGAAAACAAACAGTGTGCCCTGGCTTACTCTTCAAACAGTCATGATCAAAATAGACTGGTATTTTGAACTTTTCTCCAGAGATTGGCTTATGTTGTGATCCTGTCAGCCAGCCCATGACTCCTGGTATACTGAGACTAGGACTCTCAAACACCTCGTTTTCACCTTCATTGGTACCCGCTTCCTTTTCATTCTCCTCACCAGTCTCCTCATCTTCCTCCTTGTAGTTAAGTGCAACAGGTGCCAGATGACCTACCATGTTTCCTGTTTCATAGTCATTGAGTGTATCTTGAAAGAAGTCCATGATGTCCTCTTCAAAGCATCGCCTTGATGTGCCTTCCCGTGAATAATGGGGTTGCAGAAGTGAGAACAGGTAGTCAGCATCAGGTGTAACATCTTTCTTGAGTTCCCCGATAACAAAGAGAGGCTGACAGACAAGTGGCTTTTGCATAATTATTTGATCTAGTCCATAGCTACTCAGGCCAAGCATAAATTCTTTCATGTAAAGACATCTACGGGATACAAAGCTCACTTTTAAAGACCTGATGATGGCTTCCAAGTTCTCCTCTTTGATAGTACCAGTGTAGCCATTATCAATGATAAGATCTGTGTGCTTTTGGCAGTCAGATCTGACCTCTTCAAGCAGCTTATTTTCTTTGGTTGTAAGATTTTCTTCTCCAATATTCATCATGTCAATTTCTTTAAATGCTGACTCATAGGTACATTGTTCCAGGAAACAGGGGGGTGGTCCTCCCTGAGCAAGGGACACTGCAACTATTTCTCCACATGTCCGAAAACTGCCATTTTGTACAAGGAAGGATGACTCCACTGGAGCTCCATCTGGGAACATGCTTTGTGCAATATCAGCAATGCTTCGTTCTAAAAATTCTAAGGTAATGGCCCCACTGTCAATGCCTTCTTCCCCACTGTAGTGGACTCTCAATGTATTTGTTGGGTGGGACTTGGAGACTTGTCTTTGCCACAAGCTAACAACTCTGGAGAATGGAGCTTTTCTTCTTGTTGCAATATAAAATCGACCATCATGTTTCACTTTGGAGGCCAACTCTTGTACCACATCTCTGTAGTTGTTAATGCGTGTATAGTCACCATCCAGAGTCTTAGTTGCTTGGCTCTCCAGCCTTGGAACATCAATCTCTTCATCTGAATTGCAGGAATTCCATTCTTCCTGTATTTTTCGAGCTATGGTCTCATCCAACTCTATTTGCTCACAAGTGGAAGGAAACACATCATGATCTTCAAAGGAACTGCAGTCATCCTCTGTTATATTGGTAGGCTCCTGGAGATACTTCTCATAGGCAGAAAAGTGATCAGTGTCACACAGGTAAAAAACTAAGCGCTTGAAGTCTTTTCCAACTTCTGTTTTGTACTGATTCAAGGGAAAAAAATCCTTTGCTTGGCCTGATAAAAGAAGGAAAACATTATGAAAGAAAAATGTCAGTAAGTTGACAAAAATATTAAATGTCTGGGGAGAGCAATGAATTTGTCTACGGCTAAAGGTCAATAGAACAAACACCGCTGTGTGTTTTTTTTCCTGGTCTTATGCTCTCTATGCGATTGAATTCTCAGTTTATCTCAGGTAACAGAATAATGAAATAATGATGAACTATTGTCATTTACCAGTTTCAAAGGTCCACATCTACATCAAGGAACGTTTGTTAATACCAAATAATTTTTCACCCAGGATTTTGTACCCAAAACAAATCCAAGTGTCAATAAATGTCTAACTACAGCCTAGAGTATGAACCAAAAAAAAAAAAAACCCAACCTACCGGGCATAAACAGTGCCTGTGTTCCATCTTCATAGAGTAGGACATACTCTTTGGTTGTCTCAAATCGCCTGTCGAATGCCTTCCACTTAGCCACTGCCTTCTCAAGAATTGTTCTATATGTTGCATTTGCAGGGACAGCTATAGGTAGGCGCTTTCCACGGATGGTCTTAAGCTCCTCCTCATCAAACCTTTTCAAACCGATATTTATAGTTACTTCCACATTGTCATCTTTTTTGGGGGCTTTTTTCTTCGAGCGAAACTCACATGCCTGCTTCTCAGACGATTTGGCAGTTACATAGCTTTCAAATGACATGGCTTTTCTCTTGTGGGTCTGCGGTCTTCCAAAAGAAGCATGCTGACTTGAACTACATGCACTTTCAGATTCCTCATTCCAGTCTGGAGGACCATTTTTTGATTGATCATTATTGCAGTTCCAACAGAATCGTGTCTTTTTTCTAACTTTCTTTCCTCAAGCAGTACAAAATCTGTTAAGAAAAATTTTTGATTTTCAGTATTGCCAGATAACTATGTAAGACATTTGACAAACTAGACTTCAACAGAATATTTGCTTTTATTAATCCCCTGTTCAAGGAAGGGGGGGGGGGGGGGGTATTAATTTTAGGCCAAACAAAGGGGTGGTTACTAAATATCTGTAAAGCAGACACCCTAGAGCTAGCTGGTCCCAGCCAAATTTCCCTTATTTGCCTGTACTTAAACTAACTTAAAGGCAGATTCCCCTCTAAGGCATGCAGCTAGAGTCGACGAGTCGATCCTCAGGGTGTCCACTTTAGAGAGAGTTGAAGTTGTAATCTTAAAAAACTCAGCAATGTACAAGCTTATACTATATCATTTTGTTTGGGAGTTGCACTTGACATACTGATTAAAAGCCAGCATTGTCAGCAACAAATTCTCTTGGAACATAACGTTATAAAACGTGAACATCATTTTGCAAAAATTAAGTTAAATCAATCAGCAAATGTGAAGCGTCGCAACCGCGCCAAATCTTTCATGTAAAAGTTAGCTTCTAGAGATGCATTGTAAAAGGATCGATCGATTTTCATGTCTTGCAGATCTGATCGACTACTTGAAAACGAAGAATGGTACGCAAGCAGCGAACTGCTATCGCATAATCCCTCCTGTTCTGTCTTTACAGATGCAGAACTTGGCCGGACCTCTAGTTGAAGCACATTTTCACCGATAACCTCCTTTTTAAATAACGACAGTAGCAAATGCCTTCTGATTCACAGGCTTTATGAACTTGAAAAGGTTATAAGCGATGAATACTTACATAAAATTACTCTCGTCGCTTTCTTTTCCTTCTCCCTTCTTGTCCATTTTGCCACATTCACGAATCCCTGCAAACGTTCTACAGCAATGGCGGCAAAATGTCACGTGGCTTCGTTGCTCGGCAGAAAACTTGCACGAGCCTCACTTCCGCTTCAAATTTCACTTCCGCCATGGTGTTCACAAACATTTGCCGTGATGTTCACAAACTTTTGCCGTGGTGTTATAAAACATTTGCCGTGGTGTTCACAAACTTTTGCCGTGGTGTTAAGAAACATTTGCCGTGGTGTTCACAAACTTTTGCCGTGGTGTTAAAAAACATTTGCCGTGGTGTTCACAAACTTTTGCCGTGATGTTTACAAACTTTTGCCGTGCTTAACAAATAAATTTTTAGTCAATTTCAAAATGAATTTTGTTCCCTAAAACTTTGGGTATTAAATTAAAGTAGATGTTGAAATGATTTTTTTAATTGTGCAGTATTGACTTCAAACTTTTGCCGTAATACTTGTGGGCCACCGTACAACTGAATACACGGTCCCAATAAACAGCGGTCGACACTTTTCAAAATAATGGCGGTTCGAAACGATCGATCGCATTCGATCGCAAATGAATGCATATATTTGGTTTGCAAATGAGGTTTTAACTACGCAAAGAAATACAAGAATGCAATTTTAAGAGGTAAGACGTTTTTTTATTGACATTTCTAGCATAACTCCTCTGCTCCCTGTGGTCTGATATGAATCACGGTCACGCTTAGTAAGTTCTATGGTAATTCTGTATGGAAATTGTTTTGTGTCGCCGCTGTTCTTACTGAGCCATGAGTTGCAAGCTTTAATATTCCGTGTCAGAATTCCTAAAGCGCTACTTAAAATTTCCGATTAGAGCGCCCCGCTTTTGGGTTCAGAAGACAAGTCATAGACCAAAATGAACTGGCAGACAACAAAACCCACAATCAGAGAAAGAACCAAGTTTATGCTCAACAACGATCTCTTCAGCGATGTGAAGTTTGTGGTTCGTCAGATCGATGGTGAAACTGAAAGTAAACAAGTGATATCAGCTCACAAGTTTGTGTTGTCGATTGGCAGTCCTGTGTTCGAAGCCATGTTTTACGGTGAGCTAGCGGAGACTAGAGACTCTATTGAACTGCCTGACTGTGAGTACGAGAGTCTGTTGGAGTTATTTCGTTACATGTACAGCGATGAAGCGAATTTGAACGGAAGTAATGTGATGGGAGTGTTGTATTTGGCGAAGAAATACATGGTGCCTTCACTCGCTGAAAATTGCACAAAGTATTTGCAAGATCACTTAGATCCATCAAATGTTTTCAGCATTCTTCCATCTGCGCAGAAATACGAAGAGGAAAACCTGGTGGATCGATGCTGGAAACTGATCGATGATCAAACAAATGCGGCTGTGAAATCGGATGGATTTGCGACAATCGAGAGGTCCTTACTTGAAGCGATAGTTGCAAGAGACACCCTGCTGATTGCAGAAATAGAACTGTTTAAAGCTGTGGAATTGTGGGCCACAAAGGAATGTCAGAGGCAAGGCTTAGTGGAAGCGGATGGAAAAGATAAAAGAAGAATTCTTGGAGAGCAAATAATGAAAGGAATGCGTTTTCCAACCATGACACAAAAAGATTTCGCGAGTGTGGTGTTGGACAGCGGAATTTTAATGACCGAAGAAATCGTCCAAATTATCAAATACTTCAACTCAGTGTTGACCTCTCCTGTGGGATTTTCAGAAATCAAACGTTGTGGCTCTCTGTCGTCAGTTCAACGATGTTGTAGATTCAACTCGGTATACCATTGGGGTAGTCTTAGTATGACTAATGAGACTAATGTTTACTGCATTAATTTTTCTGTAAACAAAGATATTTTCTTGCATGGACTTTGCATTTTTGGTATTGAAAACAGCGCAATTGATGTAGACCTGAAGGTAGAGGAAAGCGCGAAGAAATTGGTTTCCAAAAGCGGACAATTTTCTTCATCGCTATATATGCTTGAATTCTTTAGCTACTATGGTTTTACCGTCATGTTTGACGCACCAATTGGTATTAAGAAAAACGCTGTGTACCACTTACAGGCAACAATAACCGAGCCTGCTGGGAAAACGAGGGTTTGCGGAGACAAAGGTTTGCGCTCTGTTACATGTTCAGGTGTAACATTTACATTCACAGATTGTGCGGGTGGGAATGGATCAAATGAGCTTCGTAAGCAATTCCCTGAATTATTATTTACTGTGTAATCCAACAAAGGAAAGCCGAGGCGCGGGTGGGGAAGCTTTTTGACAGGCTTCCATAAAAGGAAAGTCTAGATTCACATACAAGAAATCACCAGATGAATACAAAAAGATGTGAACTAAAATCTCAAAACTGTACAAGAGAGCGAAATTATATAGTATGAATAGGATGAATAGATTAAATATTTTAAAAGTACTTACATGTAATTACATCTACCATTATAAGCATTAACAGCAATTTTCACACTTGCTTCTCAAACTCATTAATAATTCAAAAGCCAAATACAAAGGAGATCATGCACCGAGACGTGTTTGGAAATCTGATGAAAAACCCCTAGTTTTTGAATCCTTAATTTTTCCTTCAATATCAGTTTGTTTGAGAAGTTATATCCAACACTCGTCACAGTGTTTCATCACAATTTCTCAAATACATTAATAATTCATCAAGAGAAAACAAAGAAAATCACCACTGTGACCGTGGTTTGGATGTGTGTTCCTAATTACCATAAAATTTTGCTAACTTTAGCTTTGAATTTCTCCAAGAATTATTGATCATTTGAGAAGCCATATCAAACACTCGAAAGTGTGTTTCATTAAATATCCAAACACCTCGAAGTCGTTTAAAAAAAACTCGGCTGCGCCTAGTTTTTGCAACCTACGTCTCAGTGTTTGGATAACTGATGAAACACGCTTTCTCGTGTTTGATATATTACATCAAAAACCACGAAGTTCGTCAAAAATACTCCGCTACGCGTCGTATTTTCAACTCTCTTTTCGGTGTTTGATATGTGATGAAACAGTGTGTCTCGTGTTTGGTATATTACATCAAAAGTAATTTTGCATTGGCTTTGGTTTTGCTGTACTACGCTCAGTGATTTTCTGATACCAGAGTAAGTTTTTAGGGTTAGGCCTTATCCGAGAGGAGTTTTCAAATTGCTATCAAAAGTTATTTTGTATTTGCTTTTCTTTTGGTGTACTATACACTCGGTGGTTGTCCAAAAAAAGTGGTTATAAATCTAATTACCAATCGGTCAGGGTCAAGTTTAGTCAGGGGCGCCCAACGAAAGTTTTCTCTCAAATCCTTTGAAACGCTATTTTAGGCTATCTGGAGTGCCTTTAAAGCTCTAAAGGTTTATTTTAGGCAACGCTATAATATCTTTATCTGTTCGGTCATTCTAAGGGAACTTGAATCTTTTCGAAATTACCAGGGCATTCTTGTCCATTTCCCGAAAACCTTAGGTCTTATTTCCTTCCGAAAATCTTAGCTAACCTTTTTTCGGCACCCGAAACAACATTTTTATCAACCCGAAAACACTAGGACTTAAATTTCTCATATCACAAAATTTGGTGGTGAAAATTCCCTTTAGAAAGTTGTAAGGGATTAAAGGCCTTCCGAACAGATAATTTACCGAAACGATCCGTTGGGTGCCCCTGTTTAGTGTTAAGGTTTATTTCAAATTCTAATTTGATCTGGATATTATCCGATATTTCTGTAGCGCCTTGTGCTTAAAGTACCCATGAAACTTAAATAAAGTGATTTATTTTTATTTTATACTCAATAAACCGGCCGGGGAGGCTGGGCTTATATTATCGATGGAAATGTTGCGTTTCAAAATTGTTTTGGCTTCGGTGATAATGAAAAGAGCTTGAAACAACGCGAAACACTTAACTATTAGCTTCAGGGGCACTGTAGGTGTACTGTAGGTGGTGGTCAACTAGAAAGCCTTTGCTACTTTGACCACCACACACATTTTATAATCTGTACTGCAATTATTTTATCTTGTAATCATCTGTTGTAACTATACTTTTCTTTCTATGTTAATTTTATGTTAATGGTGTGAAATAAATGACCCTGAATCCTGAACCCTGTCGTAGCGTTTGCTGCAATTTAATCATATTTTGAAATTTAGGGCTTATGTTTGGGTGGGAGTTTCTCGAGGGGGCTCCCATTGGGAATTTTACGGTACCAGGTCTTACAGTAAGTTTCAGAAAAACTGGAAAATTATAATTATTGCACTGAATAATTCTGAATTTTTGAACATTAAGTGACAGAAAAGAGGCTCATGTACAGAAAAATTATTTAGTTTCAGATAGAAAATAGATTGCTGTTGAAACCGGCATGGTTGTAAAAATAAGAAAAGGAAATACAACAAAAGGGCTGTACGAGAATTGAACGAAAATTGATTTAACAGTAGTTCTCATTAAATTCACTATAGCGTTCTTCAACTGAATGGACGTCACTATAAGTAGAGGTAGAATAAGATATCTATAAAACTGTTTCAAAGGCTGATCGAGTTAAATGTCGAAAACCCTCACCAGTCTGGTTTCCTCGCAGAGGGCGATTTTCACGCTCGCTTACTTGTTTCGCTCGCTCTTTATCCCGAAGGAAAATAGGAGACCTACTCACGGTGGAGCAGTGTACACTTTCAACTTTCAGTCACACTTGACCGCATGACTGGATCTATTTTTACTCGCCTGAATCACGGTCACGCTACGGTAAGATCTGTGGTAATTCTATATGGAAATTATTTTGTGTCGCCGCTGTTCTTATCATAACCCATAAGTTACAAGCTTTAATATTCCGAGTGTCAGGATTCCTAAAGCATTACTTAAGATTTCCGATAAGAGCGCGCCGCTTTCGGGTTCAGAAGCCAAGTCGTAGGCCAAAATGAACTGGCAAACAACAAAACCCACCATCAGAGAAAGAACCAAGTTTATGCTCAACAACGATCTCTTCAGCGACGTGAAGTTTGTGGTTCGTCAGAGCGATGGTGAAAGTGAAAGTAAGCAAGTGATTTCAGCTCACAAGTTTGTGCTGTCGATTGGCAGTCCTGTGTTTGAAGCCATGTTTTACGGTGAGCTAGCGGAAACTAGAGACTCTATTGAACTGCCTGACTGTGAGTACGAGAGTCTGTTGGAGTTGTTTCGTTACATGTACAGCGATGAAGTTAATTTGAGCGGAAATAATGTGATGGCGGTGTTGTACTTGGCTAAGAAATACATGGTGCCTTCACTCGCTGAGAAATGCACGGAATATTTACAAGAAAATTTAGATCCATCAAATGTTTTCAGCATTTTGCCATCTGCGCAGAAATACGAAGAGAAAAACCTGGTGGATCGATGCTGGAAACTGATCGATGTACAAACAAATGCGGCTGTGAAATCGGATGGATTTGCGACAATTGAGAGGTCCTTACTTGAGGAGATAGTTGCAAGGGACACCCTGCTGATTGCAGAAATAGAACTGTTTGAAGCTGTGGAATTGTGGGCCACAAAGGAATGTCAGAGGCAAGGCTTAGTGGAAGCGGATGGAAAAGATAAAAGAAGAATTCTTGGAGAACAAATAGCGAAAGGAATACGTTTTCCAACAATGAAACTAGAAGACTTCGCAAGTGTGGTGCTGGACAGTGGAATTTTAATTACAGAAGAAATTGTCGAAATTGTCAAATACTTGAGTTCAGTGTTGACTTCTCCCGTGGGGTTTTCCGAAATCAAACGTTGTGGCCCCCTGTCAGTTCAACGGTGTTGTAGATTGAACTCGGTAGAAAAGTTTAGTGGTTATAAGACGGATTATGTTCAGTACTGCATTAATTTTTCTGTAAACAAAGATATATTCTTGCATGGACTTTGCATTTTTGGTATTGAAAACAACACAATTAATGTAGACCTGGAGGTAGCAAAAAACGCAAAGAAATTGGTTTCCAAAAGCGGACAATTTGCTTCATCGCTATATACGCTTGAATTGTTTAGCTACTATGGTTTTACTGTCATGTTTGACGCACCAGTTGTCCTTAAGAAAAACACTGAGCACCACTTAAAAGCAACAATAAACGACCCTACATGGAAAGCGAGGGCGTGCGGAGACAAAGGTGTGCGCTCTGTTACATGTTCAGGTGTAACATTTACATTTACAGATTGTGAGGGTGGGAACGGATCAAATGCGCTTCGTAAGCAATTCCCTGAATTATTATTCACTGTGTAATGCAACAAAGGAAAGCCGAGTTGGGGAAGCTTTTTGACCCGCTCTTATTAAACGAAAGTCTAGATTTACATACAAGAAACCACAAGATGAATAGAAAAAGATATGAAGAAAATCTCAACACAGTAAAAATGAGGGAAATGATCTAGTATGCTTTGAAAGGACTTACATGTAATTACATCTACCATTATAAGCATTAACAGCATTTTTCACATTAGCATCAAAAGTAATTTTGCATTGACTTTGGTTTTGCTGTACTACGCTCAGTGATTTTCTTAAAGAGTCAACTGATGCCAGAATAAGTTTTTAGGGTTAGGCCTTAGAAGAAGTTTTCAAATTAGTATCAAACGTAATTTTGCATTTGCTTTTGTTCTTCTGTACTACACTCATGATTATATATAAAAAAAATGGTTATTAATCTAATCACCAAATGTCAGGGTTAAGTTTAGTGTTAAGGTTTATTTTAAATTGCAATTTGATCTGGATATTATCTGCTATTACTGTAGCGCCTTGTGCTTAAATTACCCTCGAAACTTAAATAAAGTGATTTATTTTAATTTTATACTCAGTAAACCGGCCGGGGAGGTTGGGCTTATATGATTGATGGAAATGTTGCGTTTCAAAATTGTTTTGGCTTCAGTGATAATGAAAAGAGCTTGAAACAACGTGAAACACTTAACTATTAGCTTAAGGGGCACTGTAGGTGTACTGTAGGTGGTAGTCAACAAGTAAGCCTTTGCTACTTTGACCACCACACACATTTTATAATCTGTAATGTAATTATTTTATCTTGTAATCATGTGTTGTAATTATACGTTTCTTTCTATGTTACGGTAAGAGCAGACTACATGTTACCTATAGGCAACTTCAACTTGATACTATTTAGTAGTGTAAGTTCATATATACAAGAAAGAATCTCGCAGTTATCTACGTACCCAGACTGTTGCGAAAAAACCTGAAAAAAGGAGGCTTAGATAACTGCGAGATTCTTTCTCCTATATTTAACAATTATTCCACTCGCGCTTGTTGGATATGAGATGATAGATAGCCAACGAGGTGCGTAGCGCCGAGTTGGCTATAATCATCTCATATCCAACAAGCGTGAGTGGAATAATTGTTTTATTAAAAACAATCAAGAAATATTGCTAAATCTTGATGATTTCGCTTTGCAAGAACAACAAGAAGACAATTTAATGGTCGCTAGTTCTCGGGCATGGTATAATGGATCATATACCATTCATGGCAGCTAAACCAATCAAATCCATGGAATTGCATTATACAATGATCCAGTTTTTAATAAAAGAAGTTATACTTATAATATTTCATTCGCAGTACGCATGCATGCTTTATTATTTTTATTATTACTATTATTATTATTATTATTATTATTATTATTATTATTATTATTATTATTATTATTATTTCTTCTTCTTCTTCTTCTTCTTCTTCTTCTTCTTCTTCTTCTTCTTCTTATTATTATTATTATTATTATTACTATTATTATTATTTGCTTTCTTTGCACTCTTGCCCGCAGAAAACCAAACTATGCTTTGAACTGCTGCAACCGAGGCTACAAAATTGTATATACAGATCCTTCGTAACCTTTTCTCTCATCTTTCACTGCACAAACAATATTTTTTTTTCTTGATAATATACCGACACAGATAATGAGTTTCCGCGGAAAACTGTTAGCTTCGAGGGACGGATTTTTAAGCGGGCTTAAGATGTTTACTTCTTAGGGTTTACGAATAGAACCTGTTCGGTTGCATCGAATCAAAGCGACTCAGTTTTGAAAACTGGGGGGTATCTAAACACTGAAAAGCCTTCATTTGCTGAGAAAATATCCGTCGGTATTAATCTATTGATTTTAATCTGTTCTGAGAGGCGAACAGTTTTTGCCCTGGTAAAACGTGAGTTTTAACGAACAGCCTGTGAACGGGTTGTTTGTGACGTCACATGTTTCTGGACGGTTGAGGGGAAGATCGAAACTGGGAAAGCCTCAGTGGTGCTAGCCTGGATCATTCACTAACAGGTCACCTGTTAGTGAATGATCCAGGCCAGTGGCAGCGGACGACAGGCTGACTGGCTTTAAAATCCCTCGATCGCTGTATATCCTTTGTTCGCGAAGTTTATGGGTTGTACACATGTTGATTTCGTCCCTTTATTTAGGTTGATTGTTTGTGTTATCGTTTGTGTCAATCGTTGGTATAAATGTTGCTATTCTAATGGAAAATTTGTACGGCAAATTCATACAGGGTCTACGCTGGCTTAACCAACTAATCTCCGCAAACAACCACACGATATGTTACTATTAGTTATACTGACCGTGTTCGCTTATTACAGTTCACGTTATCATCCCTTTGAGTTCTATTTGCTTTATTTCCTTTTAGCGCGTGAAGTAATGCAATGTTATTGAAGTGTTTCCATTCAACAGACAATGAGAAATTCTCCCAAGCAATACAGTGCGAAAACAACCAATTACACCAAGTCATGCAGGTGCTTGGGTCGTGGCTTTAACGATAACCATAAACTGCACAGTTCAAAAAAAGTTTTTCTCTCCTCACAATCAATTGTAAAGAGCCTGTCTCTTCAATAACTGGTTCTTTTATATTTTGGTGTGTCCTACACTACAAAACGAGCCTTCAGACCGATAGATAATGCGAGTTTACCACACGCACGCGGGCAACACTTTAAAAAGATAATGTGTGCCTAACACCTACTGAACAAGGATCTTTTCCCACACATTGAAAGCACGCTTAAAAGGAATCCGATTTTTTACTCGCAAGATCAAAGTAAAATAATACGCTTTCCCAACCAACTGCTTGTCCTTGGTAAAGTTTCCTTCCTCGCTTGAACGTTAATTCCAACGTTTGCCATCCCAAATGGCACACAAACATTAAATTTCACATTGTACGTCTCTGAAATTGAAGCGAATCAGTAGGAACGTACGAATTCAGTTATTGAAAGCCATCTGGAATACTTTTCAATACAAGAAAACTTCCATTTTACAAGAAGATCAAATTATATTCTCCGGATATTAAATTTTGGCCCAGACACACCTGACTACATGACTGAATCTGTTTTTACTTGCATGTAACCACAGTCACGCTAAGTATAAAGTTCTAAGGTAATTCTATATGGACATTAGTGTTTTGTGTCGCCGCGTGCTCTTTAATACTTACTGAGCCATATTCCGTGTGAGGATTGCTAAAGCATTACTTTAAAATTTCCGATTAGTGTGCGCCTTTTTTGGTTCAGAAGCCACGTCATAAGCCAAAATGAACTGGCAGACAACAAAACTCACCATCAGAGAGAGAACCAAGTTTATGCTCAACAACGATCTCTTCAGCGATGTGAAATTTGTGGTTCGTAAGAGCGTTGGTGAAAGTGAAAGTAAGCAAGTGATTCCAGCTCACAAGTTTGTGCTGTCAATTGGCAGTCCTGTGTTTGAAGCCATGTTTTACGGTGAGCTAGCGGAGACTAGAGACTCTCTTGAACTTGCCTGACTGTGAGTACGAGAGTCTGTTGGAGCTGTTTCGTTACCTGTACAGCGATGAAGTGAATTTGAACGGAAGCAATGTGATGGGAGTGTTATACTTGGCGAAGAAATACATGGTGCCTTCACTCGCTGAAAATTGCATCAAGTATTTGCAAGATCACTTAGATCCGTCGAATGTTTTCAGCATTCTGCCATCTGCATTGAAATACGAAGAGGAAAACCTGGTGAATCGATGCTGGAAAATGATCGATGAACAAACAAATGCGGCTGTGAAATCGGATGGATTTGCGACAATCGACAGCTCCTTGCTTGAAGGGATACCCTGCTAATTGCGGAAAAAGAACTGTTTAAAGCTATGGAATTGTGGGCCACAAAGGAATGTCAGAGACAAGGCTTAGTAAAATCGGATGGAAAAGCTAAAAGAAGAATTCTTGGGGAGCAAATAGTGAAAGGAATACGTTTTCCAACCATGACACAAGAAGATTTCGCGAGTGTGGTGTTGGACAGCGGAATTTTAATGACAGAAGAAATTGTCCAAATTGTCAAATACTTCATCTCAGTGTTGACTTCCCCCGTTGGATTTTCAGAAACCAAACGTTGTACTTCTTTGTCAGCTCAACGATGCTGTAGATTCAACTCGGTAGTTCATTGGGAGACCTTTTTCCAGAACTCATTATCACTGCATTAATTTCTCTGTAAACAAAGATATTTTGTTGCATGGACTGTGCATTTTTGGTATTGAAAACGGCACAATGGTGGTAGACGTGGAGGTTAACGAAGGCGCGAGGAAGTTGGTTTGGAAAATTGGACAGTTCTCGTCGAAGCTATGCACGCTTGAATTGTTTAATTATTATGGTTTTACCGTCATGTTTGACGCACCAATTGTTATTAAGAAAAACGCTGTGCACCACTTACAAGCTAAAATAACCGAGCCTACTGGGAAAAAGAGGGTTTGCGGAGACATAGGTGTGCGCTCTTTACAAATGGAGGTGTAACATTTACATTCACAGATTGTGAGGGTGGGAACGGAGAACATGTGCTTCGTAAGCAATTCCCTGAATTTTTATTCACTGTGTAATCCAACAAAGAAAAGCTGAGATTCGCATACAAGAAATCGCAAGACGAATACAAGAAAAGAACGCCACCTATTGCGTAAAGGCAAAAATAACTGGTCCTTGTTCGATGTATGGGTAACTTTGGGATTGAATCAGTTTCGTGTTCAGATGTAAGATTTGATTTTTTCAACAGGGAATATTCTGAAAGTGCATCGAACGTATCTTGCGGGCAATTTCCCGAATTATTGTTTTCCATTTAATGGCACATAATCAAGATTACAAATGTAGCACGTTTAAAGGCCCAATGTGGGCTCTACATTCTAGCCTGCTAGCGGAGCGTTTCTTTCTGGCAAGTCTTTTAGCGTGCACGAAGTCGTTCACGTCTCTGGTGTTTTGCGTAGTTGGCGACACACTTGGCGATTTTATAAGCCGATCGGCGAAAATCGCCAGGCGTGCTCGGTGCAGCGATTGCGATCGCCGACCGGCGAATAAATTCGCCAAGTGTGCTCGTTCCCGCGATTTTCTACAATCATTCCTGCGAATCGCCAGTAAAGCCAACCCATCTGGTTGGACGATTTTATTACATGACTTTTCAAAACTGCCACATCGCCGCGATCGGCGAAAAATTCGCCAAGTGTGCCCTCATCAATCGGTGGCAAAATCGCTCGCGATTTTCGCTGGCGATCAAATTCGCCGCGATCAGCGTATAAAATCGCCAGGTGTGTCGCTGACTTTAGAAAGCTAAACAAGCCAACTACAAAATACCAGAGACGCGAACGACGTCGTACATGTTAAAACACTTGCCAGAAAGAAACACTCTGTTAGCAGGGTACTATTATTCTGACAGGTAAGTATTTTAATTGTCGATCAGAACATTTCAAACGAATGTTCGTCATTATAATAGTAAAAAACAAGAAAAACAAAATAAATAGATAGATAACAAAAAGCTACGTTTTTCAACAAAAAGACAAGTAAAAAGCTAACGATGCCTGTTTTTGACAGGTTGCTATGTTACCAGAACAAAAGATTTGGCTGGTTATTTTTGTTCGCGTGCCGTGTTTATACGAACTTATTATTGCCATTAAATCTGATGGTACTGAAGAATTGATGCGTTCATGTCTGTTGGTTCAACAGAAACATCGCGAGCCTCGACTGAGGGTCCATAAACTTTACCATCCCCTGAGACCCAGGGGAGATAGTAGGGATGGGGCGAAGATTTCACGGGCGAAAGTCGGGACTGGCTGGAACTTCGCTAGTCTTAATTTTCCGCCCTTTCCCCCCCCCCCCCCCCCCTCCGGATGAGGATGAATTTTTACCGAATTACGTTGAAAGCATACCGGTGTTACCGAGGCAAACATTTTGCTGTTTGCACTCCTTATACCCTTGCCGCATGTTCCAGCCCCGAAACCATTTTCACAGCGAGGGAAAAAACGAATTTCTTCGCCGGTATTCGGACTCCCCGGACCGAAAATAGAAAGCCGAAGGTTCACTGGAGCAAGGGTTGCCTTACGGCTACACTCCGAGGTCTCTCTTTTGGTAGCCTGCGAACAAGCTCTCTGTTAGATCAGCCGCGAAAGGATTTTAGGTAAGCCGCCAAGCGAGCCGCGATCCTCTCGCTGCTCGTTTCGTTCACCTACAATTCTTTCGCGGCTGACCTAACAGAGAGTTTGTTCGCAGGCTACTGTTTTGGTGATTCGTGTCTCCCTCCATGTCGTTCAAAACAAAAACATCTGTGTTAGATTCTAGCATCAGCTGACACCAAAATCTTAAAAATTGGAAACAACAAATAGGAGCAGCCAAAGTTTGACATCATTTATAGGGTCGCATTCGGCTCAGAGTGAATAATGGTATGTCAGTGGTTGAGGTGCCTGTGCGCTGCACGACAGAATTCAACATTTGGGGTGAACATGGCAGAAATAAGCGCCACGGAAATCAACGCCTTGCTTAATTAATGTCGCGGAAATTACCACTTAAAGAGAAATTAACGAGATATGTAAACTAATTGGGCAAACAGAAATAGTTAAGTATTAGGCTTGTTGTAACATACATATTTTTGTGGAGAGTTAATTTATTATATAAAAAAGTAGATTCATAATTAACGGCAGTGCGGTGTAATCCAGTGTCGATTCACCACTCAGTTTCACGTATTTTATTAGAGGTACGCGAAGTTTAAGCGGTTAGTTTATGAATAGAGTTTTCCTCTCAATAAGTATGTGTAACCGTAAATGTTTCCATGCGGGACATTTCTATTCTCAGAATCAATTCAAAACCAGGACGTTTAAACATTTCAAAAGTCTCAGTCGTCATGTGCTAAAGAAGCGTCTTACTCAAGTTGATACTGGAGTCTTTCGCAAAAAATTTCGAAAAGGCACCCTCAAATCTTAAAAATGCCCAAGAAAACTATGATATTTTACTCTTACAATTCTCAATATACTATTTTCAAAGGATGTTCGGTCTCAGGAACAGATTGCGGAGGGATTTCTGCACAGCTTCCACATTTAATTATACGCGCATCATCGTCATACTAATTCTCTGAGCCAAAGTTTGAATGGAAAAATGTATACATAATAATGTGTGCTGTGTGGAAATCTTTGCACAGATGGCTATCTCTCGCGTAAACCTGATAAAAACAAGGCCTGATATTTATACTTTGACGGGTGGATATGTAATTGTCTTCATTCACGACGACATAAGTGTGTGAAATACATTGAATTCTCGTCAGTAATTTAATATGGAAATGTCTTGAGGGTTTGGACGAGAAGAGCATAGCGTCGTTTCCGCCCATCGATAACGCTAAACTACAGATCGACGAGCGCGGCCTCCCAAACTAATTTTCACGAACTTTAAAGGTTCTCTACAACTGAATATCGATAAGATTTTATGTATGCCATGTCTGCTTCTGTAATAAACTGGCAAAAAACAAGACCCACCGTCAGAGAAAGAACTAAGTTCATGCTCAACAACGATCTCTTCAGCGATGTACAGTTTGTGGTGCGACCGGCGAATGGCGATAGTGAGGGAATGAAAAAGCAAGTGATTCCAGCTCACAAGTTTGTGCTGTCGATTGGCAGTCCTGTGTTTGAAGCCATGTTTTACGGCGAACTAGCGGAGACTAGAGACTCTATTGAACTGCCTGACTGTGCGTATGAGAGTCTGTTGGAGTTGTTTCGTTACATGTACAGCGATGAAGTGAATTTGAGCGGAAGCAATGCGATGGGAGTATTGTATTTGGCGAAGAAATATATGGTGCCTTCTCTGGCTGAGAAATGCACCGAATATCTGCAAGAGAATTTGGATCCGTCAAATGTCTTCAGCATTCTGCCATCTGCACAGAAATATGAAGAGAAGAATTTGGTGGAACGCTGTTGGCGAGTAATAGATCAACAGAGGAAAGAGGTTGTGAAGCTGGGCAACGGATTTACGACAATTGAGAGGTCCTTACTTGAGGCAATAGTTGCGAGGGACACTTTAAACATAAAAGAGGTTGACTTATTTTGTGCCATAGATTCATGGGCAAAAGGGGAGTGTGAGAGGCAAGGTTTAACAACAGATGGAACAGTGAAAAGAAGAATTCTTGGAGAACGAGTTGTCAAAGCCATACGCTTTCCGACGATGGAGCAAGTGGACTTTGCTACGACCGCCTTAGACAGCAAGATTTTAACCGCCGAAGAAATTGTCCGTGTCATCCAACACATCAATTCAGTGATAACTTGTCCCGTAGGATTCCCAGTCATCAAAAGGTCGGGTTTTCTCGGTGACATTCAACGATGTTGTAGATTTGCTTCTGTGTCCGTTTGCAGCAACTGGAAAAATGATTCTTTAAAAGACTGCATCAACCTGTCTGCGGACAGAGATGCTACGCTACATGGTGTCAGCTGCTTTGGCAAGGAAAACAACAGTTACTGGGTTATTTTGGAGGTAAAAAACGCTGAGAATAAATCCGTTTTTGCATCCAAAGCTGGATGGTTTTCGTCCGGTGTTTTGCAGAGCAAGCTACGTCAATATCGCGGTTTTGAGGTGTTTTTTGACACGGTTGTTAATCTTAAAAGATACACAACGTACTCGATAGAAGCTTCAATCACAGGCTCCGATTCTTGCAGCGGTGGAAATGGCTTTAAATCTGTGAAATGTCCAGGCGTAACAATTACTTTTACGAACAGTAAATACTGTGTAAATGGAACAAGCATTACGCGGGGACAGTTTCCTGAACTGCTGTTCAGCGTCTAAACACGACATACCGCAGTGCGCGCGCATGAGAATGTTGGAGGCCTTTTTCGATTGTGCTAGCAATTGTTTTAGCAAACTCTTACAAAGAGAGTATAATTTTGGCGAATAATTTTTTTTATTCACATCTCTATTACTGATGAACTTTTCACTGTAATATTAGCCTAGTAAATCCGGCAATACGCCAGATTTCCTGAAAAACGTTCGCATTGAGAAAATCTGGTAGCTACGAGAGGTGTGCTTCTATTGTGTGCTTCAAACAATAAAAGAAGTTTAAAACCTCCAAGTATAGCTTAGGCCTAAACAGCGTAGATCAGTGCTAAGCGGATGATCCCCGCCTAAAAGGAGCTCTATTTTCGCCCGTTTGCGATGAAAAGGATGTGTTTTTAAAAGCTTCATCCTTTCAACCGTTCTTACCAACGGTTTCGATCGTGTTTACGTGGATGACGAGCGAAAGACGCATCAACAGCGTTTACGCATTAATAGAAAGATGTTACGGAGTAAAAACTAGTCAACCCTTCAGCTGTTTTTTTCCACTGAACCTTTTTAAGCAAAAAGCCTAGCCTGTCCAGGTGTCCAGGTTTAACAAAGCGAAGGAAAGCTGGTTTACGAGGAAATGTATCAGGAGAGAATGGATCCCATCTCATCTCAGGTAGATTTAGACCTCTCCAGTCTGGTTTATTTCCTCGTCATATGTTTCCGCGCATGCAAACTTTCCTTTTCTTTTATTAATGCTTGAGTCAATTCCAGCTATTCCTATCCCTTCCCCTCCCGGGAAATAGTGGGTCCTTTTCCCACACTGTCCATCCCGGGGGTCGGGCATTAGCCTTACGCCCAATAGGCCATTTCCGAGTTGCTGTGAGCCTCACTGTGAAAGCGAAGCTAAGTGCAAAACTGCTCATAGGGAAATTAGTTTTGTTTGCATATGAATGAAAACCAATTTTTATAACAGAAACTTTGCACCTAGCCTCGCTTTCATAATGAGGTTCAAAGCAACTCGGAAAAAGTCTTATCCCGCGGCATGTGTCCATCTCACTTTTATCACGTTACAGCATTGTCGCTTCCTTTAATGACAAACTAATGGGTAAATAGAGCAAGTTTCTCATTGAATATGTCTAGATAAGACATAAACAACAACTACAACATTTTATTGAAAATTAGAAATATAACTAATTATACTTATTTTCCCCCGCAAATAGCTTATGAACTAATCGAGGCGGAGAGATCTGAGGACATATTACAAGTACAAAGTTTATCTATATATAGATGGACTAAATAACAGTGAAAACACTACTATAAAGTGAATAGAATAAACTAATATAAGACAAAGCAAATACATTAAAAATTACGAAGAGGAGCTAACCTAAAGTCTTAAATAACTTAGTAAGACTAGAGACTTCCACATAATCATCTTCTGACCGCAAGAAACTTAGTAATACTGAATTCCTTTATCTTTTTGCGAAAGGACGAACGTAGGAATAGGTTAATCGAATGAGGAATAGAGTTCCAAATTTGGGCACTGATTCTCGAGAATGAAAAGCATACATTTTATCGGTTCTAGAAAACTTAACATAGAACGAGTCGCTAGAGACAGGTCTTGTTCTGTGGTTATGAATCTCACTTGTTTTAACAAACTGATTGAGTATACTAACTGCATGATGCTGACTGTCTGTTGATATCATACAATTAATAGCTACAATCTCTAAAGAAAAAATAGGCTAGGTAGGGGAAGGCAATTCGATTTGAGAAAGAAGGGTACGGTATTTTCGTCAAGACTTCCTGAAGTAAATAAGACGTAAGGCCCATTTTTGTAGAGTTACGATCTTTCTTTGAAATGTCAAGGGACAGTTTCCCCAACCATAAATACCATAAGTTAAGTAAGGGACTATTAATGAGTTGTAAACTAAAAGTAAAACACGACGGGGGACAAAATGTCGAATTTTAGCTATAATTCCTATCGACTTGCTGATTTTGTGACAGATAGATTTAATGTGGTATTTCCAAGAAAGATTTGAATCAATCATTAAGCCAAGATATTTTACATAGTCTTTCATTTCATAATTGGGACGCTAGAGCTGTAGAATGACCTATTTTTTACACTAATCATTTTAATATTTCCAACTTAAGACTGTTCCTTAGATTATAGGAGGATTGCGATTTAACAATATGTGTTGTCATGCAGGATGGTAAAACATTAAGGTACATCTTATAAGTTAGTTTCAGGATAGCCCATTTAGCCCTGGTGAAGACTTCCACTGATGGTAGATCCTTAGCAAAATTGAAAATGACTCTTGCTGCCCTGCAGTGTAGTCTTTCAGACAAGTGAATCAAGTTCGTCTTGCCGGTTAGTACCTCCCCATACGGATATACCGTACGTTACTGCAGGAATAACAACTTTAAAGTACAGGTTTAAAAGATCCTGTTTGGGTAATAATCTGTTCTTCTTTATAAGGCTTAGTTTATTAGCAAAACTCTTCTTCAATTCCTTAATATGTTTGGACCAGCTATGCTTGTGGTCGATTTTCACGCCCAAAAGCCGACTGTGTGTTACCCATTCTAAGTTGTTACCTCCAAGGTATATGGGTGGTAGAGGGCCAGTGAACGATCCTCTGTAGATTAGCATACATTCGTTGTACTGAAAGGAAGACAACTAGAAAAAAAGAAAATAAAACATTTTGAGCCATAACCCCGGGGCACTTGAACAACTGTTTTGTCCCGGCGGTGGGGCATTTGGCAGTTTGTTTTTCCAAAAATCCTAATTCTGGCACAGGGGGGAGGGGGGGGGGGGGGGATGGGCACTGTTGGAATTGACTGGTGCATAACTATGCTTTGAACGGCTGCAATCTCAGGTTACAAAATCCTACATCAGATATGTATCCTTCCTAACCCTTTCCCTGATCTTTACGTTACAAACAATAACTTTTGTTTTTCTCAGTAACATGCGCCTATAACGAGTCTCCGTCGAAAACTGTGAGCTTCTAGGGGCGAATTTTCAAACTAGGATCTCTTGAGAACTGGGGAATAATATCACTGAACTGGGGGATGTGCAAACAACAGCCTTTAATAATTTGCTGCGATCTGCCAGTATTAATCCATAGTCATTATCTGTTCCTAAAAAGCGAACAATTTTCGCTATGGAAAACGTGAGTTTTAAGGAACAGCCTTGGAACGGGTTGCCTTGCTACTCAACAGGGCTGATAGATGGTCTATCCGTCCTGACTCAGTGACGCTGGACAAGTTGAGCAGGAACTAGGAAGCCTGGGTACTAGCCTACAAGCTGAATGATTATAAATCCGTTAATCACTGTGCATCTTTTGTTGTTCATGATATTGATGGTTACTACAGACGTTGATTTCGCCCCTTTATTTCGGTTGTTTGTTTGTGTATTTCTATGTTTCAATCGTTGGTTTTATTAGTGGAATGAATGAATGAAATGAATGAAACTTTATTTACCCTTGGATGAGGCTGTTAAGGCCTCTGGCAAAATACATGCTAATGTGTCGAGAAAACTTGTACCGCATTTGTACTCTTGGTAATACTGACCCTATTCGTTGGCTTCCATGTTTTCCCGTCACAACCCGGGAGGGGGGGGGGGGGGCTTACTCCTCTATATAAGCTATATAGGTATGTGCCGCCCAAAGAGTATGGTTTTTGAGCCGTTTTGGTCTGAAAATGGAAATGGTTTTGACCATTATGGTCTTAAATCGGGTATGGTTTTCGAGGGAATCACGAGAGTGAGTGACAAACGTATTTGTCTTTTCCACTTCAAATGAATAGTAGAGAAAGAGAAGGATCTAAAATATATCATTCGAGCTGGATTTTCAGGTGAATTTTAACAAGTCTTGACTTCAGCACTGATGCGAAGCTTAATTACGCTACAACAAAGGTCTCATGCAGGAAAATGGGTACGGATTTTAAAGGCCAGGTCTGAAAACGGGTGTGGAAAATGGCATGTTTTGGTCTAAAATAGGGTCAGGATTTGGAGAAACGGGCGGCACGTGCATATCCCTGCTGAGAATTCCGAGGAGTACCCCCAGCTGGAGGGAGGGGGGGGGGGGTTGGCGGAGGGGGGCGACACACATTCCATTATCATCACCTTGAGCTCCATTTGCGAATCTTGCGAATTATTGAAAGCAGTATATGGAATAGTTTTCAGTACAAGAAAACTGCCATTTTACAAGAAGTATTTGATCCTCTGGAAATTAATTTTAGCAAAAACCGCCGCGACGACCCGGACGCACCTGACTGCATGACTGAGGCTACTGAATCTATTTTTACTCGCCTGAATCACGGTCACGCTAAGTAAGTTCTACGGTAATTAAGTATGGAAATTGTTTTGTGTGGCCGCTGTTCTTACTAAGCCATAAGTTGCAAGCTTTTAAATTTTCCGTGTCAGGATTCGTAAAGCATTACTTAAAATTTCCGATTTGAGTGTGCCGCTTTTGGGTTCAGAAGCCAAGTCATAGACCAAAATGAACTGGCAGACAACAAAACCCACCATCAGAGAAAGAACCAAGTTTATGCTCAACAACGATCTCTTCAGCGATGTGAAGTTTGTGGTTCGTAAGAGCGATGGTGAAAGTGAAAATAAGCAAGTGATTCCAGCTCACAAGTTTGTGCTGTCGATTGGCAGTCCTGTGTTTGAAGACATGTTTTACGGTGAGCTAGCAGAGACTAACGACTCTATTGAACTGCCTGACTGTGAGTACGACAGTCTGTTGGAGTTGTTTCGTTACATGTACAGCGATGAAGTGAATTTGGGCGGAAGTAATGTGATGGAAGTGTTGTACTTGGCGGAGAAATACATGGTGCCTTCACTCGCTGAAATTTGCACAAAGTATTTGCAAGATCTCTTAGATCCGTCGAATGTTTTCAGCATTCTTTCATCTGCGCAGAAATACGAAGAGAAAAACCTGGTGGATCGATGCTGGACACTGATCGATGAACAAACCAATGCAGCTGTGAAATCGGACGAATTTGCGACAATCGAGAAGTCCTTACTTGAGGAGATAGTTGCAAGGGATACCCTGCTGATTGCGGAAATAGAATTGTTTAAAGCTGTGGAATTGTGGGCCACAAAGGAATGCCAGAGGCAAGGCTTAGTGGAAGCGGATGGAAAGGATAAAAGAAGAATTCTTGGAGAGCAAATAGTGAAAGGAATGCGTTTTCCAACCATGACGCAAGAAGATTTCGCGAGTGTGGTGTTGGACAGTGGAATTTTAATGACAGAAGAAATCGTCCAAATTGTCAAATACTTCAACTCAGTGTTGAGTTCTCCCGTGGGGTTTTCAGAAACCAAACGTTGTGGTTTTTTGTTTCAAAGATGTTGTAGATTCAACTCGGTAGTTCCACGGTGTTTTGGCGGTGGTTTCCCCGAGCCTTATCCGGACTGCATCAATTTCTCTGTGAGCAGAGATATTTTGTTACATGGAGTGTACATCTTTGGTAGTCTAAATAATGCAATGACGGCAAACCTGGAAATAACAAAATGCTCTGGCGGAAACAAAGTTGTGTCAAAAAGCAGAAAGTTTTCCTCGGAGCTTTATGAACTTGAATTGTTTAGTTATCATGGTTTTAAAGTCTTGTTTGACGCACCAATTATTATTAAGAAAGACACGGTGTACCACTTGCAGGCTAAAATAAAAAGCCCCGCGGTGAATGTTGTGTGCGGAGACATAGGTGTGCGCTCTGTTACATGTGCAGGTGTTACGTTTACATTTACAGATTGTGATGGAGGGGACGGGACGAACGTGCGTCGCAGACAATTCCCTGAATTACTATTCTCTCTGTAATCCACACATAGCTCAGAGGAGTGCACGATTTGAAACTTTCCTGTGAATTGAAAAGTACTAGAACTAGCACATAATATTGTATAAACAATATATTTCATAGGATAAGCAACTAGTTTTGAATTTAGTGATAATTTAGAGCTAGCGACAGTTAGATACGAGAAAATATCGAGGTGTAAACGACTAAGCTCTCATTGCAAGTTCAGTGAGATGAAATCTGTTGTTTGTTCTATTATTCATCCGTTAGAAGTGACTTTTATGATGAAATAAGTACTAAATTTCCAAACTTCAAACATTTACAAATCACATCAATGAACTCCCATGAGCATGTCAGCAGCTGGTTAAGTTCATTTCATCCTGTTTTGGTTTAAAAAACAATTTGTTACCAAATAATATAGTCTGATGAAGTTTAATTCTGTTGTCCACCTTCTTTTCTGTAGTAAGTACTTTCAGGAGCCCATGAGTTATCAGCTCCTGGTACTTTGTATTTTGAGTTTCCATTACTTAGCAGAGCTTTAGGTCTCTTTTGACGCTTCTGCAATACAGTAACAAGTTAATATATGGTAATGCAGATGGGGCTTGTTGTTGTAGAGCGTTTTTCCAATTGAAAAAAATTCCATGTACTTTGTTTTTGTTTTCGCATCAGTGGGCAGGGTTATAACAGTGAATTCTCTGTCTTTCTTTTTTAAAACACTCATAGACATCCTGAATATCAGATGGTCTATTAACTCAGTAAATCAATATTAGGTCGCCAAATAATTGAAAAATTACATTTGTGTCGGTGTAAGTCCATGTTATCAAAACAAAACCAAAAAAATCTGGTGATTTGGTTTGTTACTGTTTTTGTTCGCGTGCTATGTATATACGAACGCATTATTTTGCAAATAAAGGTGATTGTAAGAATTGATGTGTTCCGGTTTTTTCGTTTGATATGATCGAAACATTGCCGGTGCAAGGTGAGAGCAGACTACATATTGGCTCTTTACACTCTTGCCCGTCAGTCGACTCCCAGATCTCTTTTCACGGGAAGCGAAACCGGGTACCCAGAAAAACTGAAATATGCTTTGAACAGCTACATCCGAGGCTACAAGATTGTACAATTGTATGGATCCTTCGTGACCCTTTCCCTGATCTTTCACTTTACAAAATAAGTTTTACTTGGCTCAATATGATGCATAGATAATGACAAGTGTCGGTGGAATACTGTGAACTTCGAGGAACGATTTTTTATTTTAAGCGTGCATAGGTTCAAATAGAGCATTTTGTGACATTTAAGCGACTCAAGTTTTGAAAACTTGGGAACTTCTTTTTTAAATATACTCTTTTCTTTTATAAGAATATTGTTTTTCCGGCCAGGCTGAATATTCTTTGATTATAGCCATCAAACTGTCATAGGATCGAACATTTGGCTAGTGCAGGTTTTTATCGTTTTGTTTGCTAGTTTTGTCGGCTGTTTAGAGAAAGGAAAAATTTTATACGGTTTAGTTAACTTGGCAGTCCTGTGTTTGAAGCCATGTTTTATGGTGAGCTAGCGGAGACTAGAGACTCTATTGAAATGCCAGACTGTGAGTGCGAGAGTCTTTTAGAACTGTTTCGTTACATGTACAGCGATGAAGTGAATTTGAGCGGAATCAATGCGATGGGAGTATTATATTTGGCGAAGAAATACATGGTGCCTTCTCTGGCTGAGAAATGCACCGAATATCTGCAAGAGAATTTAGATCCGTCAAATGTCTTCAGCATTCTGCCATCTGCACAGAAATATGAAGAGAAATATATGGTGGAACGCTGTTGGCGAGTAATAGATCAACAGACGAAAGAGGTTGTGAAGCCGGGCAACGGATTTACGACAATTGAGAGGTCCTTACTTGAAGCAATAGTTGCGAGGGACACTTTGAACATAAAAGAGGTTGACTTATTTTGTGCTGTAGATTTATGGGCAAAAGGGGAGTGCGAGAGGCAAGTTTTAACAGCAGATGGTACAATGAAAAGAAGAATTCTTGGAGAAAGAATTGTCAAAGCCATACGCTTTCCGACGATGGAACAAGTGGACTTTGCTACGGCCGCCTTAGACAGCAAGATTTTAACCGCCGAAGAAATTGTCCGTGTTGTCCAACACATCAATTCAGTGTTAACTTGTCCTGTAGGATTTCCAGACATCAAAAGGTCGGGTTTTCTCGGTGACATTCAACGATGTTGTAGATTTGGTTCGGTGTCCGTCTGCAGCAACTGGAAAAATGATTCTTCAAAAGACTGCATCAACCTGTCTGCGGACAGAGATGCTACGCTACATGGTGTCAGCTTCTTTGGCAAGGAAAACAACAGTTACTGGGTTATTTTGGAGGTAAAAAACGCCGAGAATAAATCCGTTTTGGCGTCCAAAGCTGGATGGTTTTCGTCCGGTGTTTTGCAGAGCAAGCTACGTCAATATCAAGGTTTTGAGGTGTTTTTTGACACGGTTGTTAATCTTAAAAGATTCACAACATACTCCATAGAAGCTTCGATCACTGGCTCCGATTCTTGTAGCGGTGGAAATGGCTTTAAATCTGTGAAATGTCCAGGCGTAACAATTACTTTTACGAACAGTAAATACTGTTTAAATGGAACAAGCATTACGCGGGGACAGTTTCCTGAACTGCTGTTCAGCGTCTAAACACGACATACCGCAGTGCGTGCGCATGAGAATGTCGGAGGCCTTTTTCGATTGTGCTAGCAATTGTTTCAGCAAACTCATACAAAGAGAGTATAATTTTGGCGAATAATTTTTTTTATTCACATCTCTATTACTGATGAACGTTTCACTGTAATATTAGCCTAGTAAATCCGGCAATACGCCAGATTTCCTGAAAAAGTTTCGCATTGAGAAAATCTGGTAGCTACGAGAGGTGTGCTTCTATTGTGTGCTTCAAACAATAAAGAAGTTTAACACCTCAAAGTATAGCTTAGGCCTAAACAGCGTAGATCATTGCTAAGCGGATGATCCCTGCCTAAAAGGAGCTCTATTTTCGCCCGTTTGCGATGAAAAGGTTTTTAAAAGCTTCATCCTTTCAACCGTTGTTACCAACGCTTTCGATCGTGTTTACGTAGATGACGAGCGAAAAACGGATCAACAGCGTTTACGCATTAATGTAAAGATGTTACGGAGTAAAAACTAGTCAACCCTTCAGCTGTTTTTTCCACTGAACCTTTTTAAGCAAAATGCCTAGCCTGTCCAGGTGTCCAGTTTCAACAAAGCGAAGGAAAGCTGGTTTACGAGGAAATGTATCAGGAGAGAATGGATCGCATCTCATCTCAGGCAGATTTAGACCTCTCCAGTCTGGTTTATTTCCTCGTCATATGTTTCCGCGCGTGCAAACTTTCTTTTTCTTTTATTAATGCTTGAGTCAATTCCAGCTATTCCCATCCCTTTCCCTCTCGAGAAATAATGGGTCATTTTCCCACACTGTCCATCCCGGGGGTCGGGCATTAGCCTAACACCCAATAGGCCATTTCCGAGTTGCTGTGAGCCTCACTGGAAAGCGAAGCTAAGTGCAAAACTGCTCATATGGAAATTAGTTTTGTTTGCATATGAATGAAAACCAATTTTTATAACAGAAACTTTGCACCTAGCCTCGCTTTCAGAATGAGGTTCAAAGCAACTCGAAAAAGGTCTTATCCCGCGGCATGTGTCCATCTCACTTTTATCACGTTACAGCATTGTCGCTTCCTTTAATGACAAACTCATGGGTAAATAGAGCAAGTTTCTCATTGAATATGTCTAGATAAGACATAAACAACAACAACAACAACATTTTATTGAAAATTAGAAATATAACTAATTATACTTATTTTCCCCCGCAAATAGCTTATGAACTAATCGAGGCGGGGAGATCTGAGGACATATTACAAGTACAAAGTTTATCTATATATAGATGGACTAAATAACAGTGAAGACACTACTATAAAGTGAATAGAATAAACTAATATAAGACAAAGCAAATACATTAAAAATTACGAAGAGGAGCTAACCTAAAGTCTTAAATAACTTAGTAAGACTAGAGACTTCCACATAATCATCTTCTGACCGCAAGAAACTTAGCAATACTGAATTCCTTTATCTTTTTGCGAAAGGAGGAACGTTTGAATAGGTTAATCGAATGAGGAATAGAGTTCCAAATTTGGGCACTGATTCTCGAGAATGAAAGGCATACATTTTATCGGTTCTAGAAAACTTAACATAGAACGAGTCGCTAGAGACAGGTCTTGTTCTGTGGTTATGAATCTGACTTGTTTTAACAAACTGATTGAGTATACTAACTGATGCTGACTGTCTGTTGATATCATACAATTAATAGCTACAATCTCTAAAGAAAAAATAGGCTAGGTAGGGGAAGGCAATTCGATTTGAGAAAGAAGGGTACGGTATTTTCGTCAAGACTTCCTGAAGTAAATAAGACGTAAGGCCCATTTTTGTAGAGTTACGATCTTTCTTTGAAATGTTTCCCCAACCACAAATACCATAAGTTAAGTAAGGGACTATTAATGAGTTGTAAACTAAAAGTAAAACACGACGGGGGACAAAATGTCGAATTTTAGCTATAATTCCTATCGACTTGCTGATTTTGTGACAGATAGATTCAATGTGGTATTTCCAAGAAAGATTTGAATCAATCATTAAGCCAAGATATTTTACATAGTCTTTCATTTCATAATTGGGACGCTAGAGCTGTAGAATGACCTATTTTTTACACTAATCATTTTGGTATTTCCAACTTAAGACTGTTCCTTAGATTATAGGAGGATTGCGATTTCACAATATGTGTTGTCATGCAGGATGGTAAAACATTAAGGTACATCTTATAAGTTAGTTTCAGGATAGCCCATTTAGCCCTGGTGAAGACTTCCACTGATGGTAGATCCTTAGCAAAATTGAAAATGACTCTTGCTGCCCTGCAGTGTAGTCTTTCAGACAAGTGAATCAAGTTCGTCTTGCCGGTTAGTACCTCCCCATACGGATATACCGTACGTTACTGCAGGAATAACAACTTTAAAGTACAGGTTTAAAAGATCCTGTTTGGGTAATAATCTGTTCTTCTTTATAAGGCTTAGTTTATTAGCAAAACTCTTCTTCAATGCCTTAATATGTTTGGACCAGCTAAGCTTGTGGTCGATTTTCACGCCCAAAAGCCGACTGTGTGTTACCCATTCTAAGTTGTTACCTCCAAGGTATATGGGTGGTAGAGGGCCAGTTAACGATCCTCTGTAGATTAGCATACATTCGTTGTACTGAAAGGAAGACAACTAGAAAAAAAGAAAATAAAACATTTTGAGCCATAACCCCGGGGCACTTGAACAACTGTTTTGTCCCGGCGGTGGGGCATTTGGCAGTTTGTTTTTCCAAAAATCCTAATTCTGGCACAGGGGGGAGGGGGGGGGGGGGATGGGCACTGTTGGAATTGACTGGTGCATAACTATGCTTTGAACGGCTGCAATCTCAGGTTACAAAATCCTACATCAGATATGTATCCTTCCTAACCCTTTCCCTGATCTTTACGTTACAAACAATAACTTTTGTTTTTCTCAGTAACATGCGCCTATAACGAGTCTCCGTCGAAAACTGTGAGCTTCTAGGGGCGAATTTTCAAACTAGGATCTCTTGAGAACTGGGGAATAATATCACTGAACTGGGGGATGTGCAAACAACAGCCTTTAATAATTTGCTGCGATCTGCCAGTATTAATCCATAGTCATTATCTGTTCCTAAAAAGCGAACAATTTTCGCTATGGAAAACGTGAGTTTTAAGGAACAGCCTTGGAACGGGTTGCCTTGCTACTCAACAGGGCTGATAGATGGTCTATCCGTCCTGACTCAGTGACGCTGGACAAGTTGAGCAGGAACTAGGAAGCCTGGGTACTAGCCTACAAGCTGAATGATTATAAATCCGTTAATCACTGTGCATCTTTTGTTGTTCATGATATTGATGGTTACTACAGACGTTGATTTCGCCCCTTTATTTCGGTTGTTTGTTTGTGTATTTCTATGTTTCAATCGTTGGTTTTATTAGTGGAATGAATGAATGAAATGAATGAAACTTTATTTACCCTTGGATGAGGCTGTTAAGGCCTCTGGCAAAATACATGCTAATGTGTCGAGAAAACTTGTACCGCATTTGTACTCTTGGTAATACTGACCCTATTCGTTGGCTTCCATGTTTTCCCGTCACAACCCGGGAGGGGGGGGGGGGTTACTCCTCTATATAAGCTATATAGGTATGTGCCGCCCAAAGAGTATGGTTTTTGAGCCGTTTTGGTCTGAAAATGGAAATGGTTTTGACCATTATGGTCTTAAATCGGGTATGGTTTTCGAGGGAATCACGAGAGTGAGTGACAAACGTATTTGTCTTTTCCACTCTAAATGAATAGTAGAGAAAGAGAAGGATCTAAAATATATCATTCGAGCTGGATTTTCAGGTGAATTTTAACAAGTCTTGACTTCAGCACTGATGCGAAACTTAATTACGCTACAACAAAGGTCTCATGCAGGAAAATGGGTACGGATTTTAAAGGCCAGGTCTGAAAACGGGTGTGGAAAATGGCATGTTTTGGTCTAAAATAGGGTCAGGATTTGGAGAAACGGGCGGCACGTGCATATCCCTGCTGAGAATTCCGAGGAGTACCCCCAGCTGGAGGGAGGGGGGGGGGGGGTTGGCGGAGGGGGGCGACACACATTCCATTATCATCACCTTGAGTTCCATTTGCGAATCTTGCGAATTATTGAAAGCAGTATATGGAATAGTTTTCAGTACAAGAAAACTGCCATTTTACAAGAAGTATTTGATCCTCTGGAAATTAATTTTAGCAAAAACCGCCGCGACGACCCGGACGCACCTGACTGCATGACTGAGGCTACTGAATCTATTTTTACTCGCCTGAATCACGGTCACGCTAAGTAAGTTCTACGGTAATTAAGTATGGAAATTGTTTTGTGTGGCCGCTGTTCTTACTAAGCCATAAGTTGCAAGCTTTTAAATTTTCCGTGTCAGGATTCGTAAAGCATTACTTAAAATTTCCGATTTGAGTGTGCCGCTTTTGGGTTCAGAAGCCGAGTCATAGACCAAAATGAACTGGCAGACAACAAAACCCACAATCAGAGAAAGAACCAAGTTTATGCTCAACAACTATCTCTTCAGCGATGTGAAGTTTGTGGTTCGTAAGAGCGATGGTGAAAGTGAAAGTAACCAAGTGATTCCAGCTCACAAGTTTGTGCTGTCGATTGGCAGTCCTGTGTTTGAAGACATGTTTTACGGTGAGCTAGCAGAGACTAACGACTCTATTGAACTGCCTGACTGTGAGTACGACAGTCTGTTGGAGTTGTTTCGTTACATGTACAGCGATGAAGTGAATTTGGGCGGAAGTAATGTGATGGAAGTGTTGTACTTGGCGGAGAAATACATGGTGCCTTCACTCGCTGAAATTTGCACAAAGTATTTGCAAGATCTCTTAGATCCGTCGAATGTTTTCAGCATTCTTTCATCTGCGCAGAAATACGAAGAGAAAAACCTGGTGGATCGATGCTGGACACTGATCGATGAACAAACCAATGCAGCTGTGAAATCGGACGAATTTGCGACAATCGAGAGGTCCTTACTTGAGGAGATAGTTGCAAGGGACACCCTGCTGATTGCGGAAATATAATTGTTTAAAGCTGTGGAATTGTGGGCCACAAAGGAATGCCAGAGGCAAGGCTTAGTGGAAGCGGATGGAAAGGATAAAAGAAGAATTCTTGGAGAGCAAATAGTGAAAGGAATGCGTTTTCCAACCATGACACAAGAAGATTTCGCGAGTGTGGTGTTGGACAGTGGAATTTTAATGACAGAAGAAATCGTCCAAATTGTCAAATACTTCAACTCAGTGTTGAGTTCTCCCGTGGGGTTTTCAGAAACCAAGCGTTGTGGTTCTTTGTTTCAAAGATGTTGTAGATTCAACTCGGTAGTTCCACGGTGTTTTGGCGGTGGTTTCCCCGAGCCTTATCCGGACTGCATCAATTTCTCTGTGAGCAGAGATATTTTGTTACATGGAGTGTACATCTTTGGTAGTCTAAATAATGCAATGACGGCAAGCCTGGAAATAACAAAATGCTCTGGCGGAAACAAAGTTGTGTCAAAAAGCAGAAAGTTTTCCTCGGAGCTTTATGAACTTGAATTGTTTAGTTATCATGGTTTTAAAGTCTTGTTTGACGCACCAATTATTATTAAGAAAGACACGGTGTACCACTTGCAGGCTAAAATAAAAAGCCCCGCGGTGAATGTTGTGTGCGGAGACATAGGTGTGCGCTCTGTTACATGTGCAGGTGTTACGTTTACATTTACAGATTGTGATGGAGGGGACGGGACGAACGTGCGTCGCAGACAATTCCCTGAATTACTATTCTCTCTGTAATCCACACATAGCTCAGAGGAGTGCACGATTTGAAACTTTCCTGTGAATTGAAAAGTACTAGAACTAGCACATAATATTGTATAAACAATATATTTCATAGGATAAGCAACTAGTTTTGAATTTAGTGATAATTTAGAGCTAGCGACAGTTAGATACGAGAAAATATCGAGGTGTAAACGACTAAGCTCTCATTGCAAGTTCAGTGAGATGAAATCTGTTGTTTGTTCTATTATTCATCCGTTAGAAGTGACTTTTATGATGAAATAAGTACTAAATTTCCAAACTTCAAACATTTACAAATCACATCAATGATCTCCAATGAGCATGTCAGCAGCTGGTTAAGTTCATTTCATCCTGTTTTGGTTTAAAAAACAATTTGTTACCAAATAATATAGTCTGATGAAGTTTAATTCTGTTGTCCACCTTCTTTTCTGTAGTAAGTACTTTCAGGAGCCCATGAGTTATCGGCTCCTGGTACTTTGTATTTTGAGTTTCCATTACTTAGCAGAGCTATAGGTCTCTTTTGACGCTTCTGCAATACTGTAACAAGTTAATATATGGTAATGCAGATGGGGCTTGTTGTTGTAGAGTGTTTTTCCAACTGAAAAAAATTCCATGTACTTTGTTTTTGTTTTCGCATCAGTGGGCAGGGTTATAACAGTGAATTCTCTGTCTTTCTTTTTTAAAACACTCATAGACATCCTGAATATCAGATGGTCTATTAACTCAGTAAATCAATATTAGGTCGCCAAATAATTGAAAAATTACATTTGTGTCGGTGTAAGTCCATGTTATCAAAACAAAACCAAAAAAATCTGGTGATTTGGTTTGTTACTGTTTTTGTTCGCGTGCTATGTATATACGAACGCATTATTTTGCAAATAAAGGTGATTGTAAGAATTGATGTGTTCCGGGTTTTTCGTTTGATATGATCGAAACATTGCCGGTGCAAGGTGAGAGCAGACTACATATTGGCTCTTTACACTCTTGCCCGTCAGTCGACTCCCAGATCTCTTTTCACGGGAAGCGAAACCGGGTACCCAGAAAAACTGAAATATGCTTTGAACAGCTACATCCGAGGTTACAAAATTGTAGAATTATATGGATCCTTCGTGACCCTTTCCCTGATCTTTCATTTTACAAAATAAGTTTTACTTGGCTCAATATGATGCATAGATAATGACAAGTGTCGGTGGAATACTGTGAACTTCGAGGAACGATTTTTTATTTTAAGCGTGCATAGGTTCAAATAGAGCATTTTGTGACATTTAAGCGACTCAAGTTTTGAAAACTTGGGAACTTCTTTTTTAAATATACTCTTTTCTTTTATAAGAATATTGTTTTTCCGACCAGGCTGAATATTCTTTGATTATAGCCATCAAACTGTCATAGGATCGAACATTTGGCTAGTGCAGGTTTTTATCGTTTTGTTTGCTAGTTTTGCCGGCCGTTTAGAGAAAGGAAAAATTTTATACGGTTTAGTTAACTTGGCAGTCCTGTGTTTGAAGCCATGTTTTATGGTGAGCTAGCGGAGACTAGAGACTCTATTGAAATGCCAGACTGTGAGTACGAGAGTCTTTTAGAACTGTTTCGTTACATGTACAGCGATGAAGTAAATTTGAGCGGAATCAATGCGATGGGAGTATTGTATTTGGCGAAGAAATACATGGTGCCTTCTCTGGCTGAGAAATGCACCGAATATCTGCAAGAGAATTTAGATCCGTCAAATGTCTTCAGCATTCTGCCATCTGCACAGAAATATGAAGAGAAATATTTGGTGAAACGCTGTTGGCGAGTAATAGATCAACAGACGAAAGAGGTTGTGAAGCCGGGCAACGGATTTGCGACAATTGAGAGGTCCTTACTTGAGGCAATAGTTGCAAGGGACACTTTGAACATAAAAGAGGTTGACTTATTTTGCGCCATAGATTCATGGGCAAAAAGGGAGTCTGAGAGGCAAGGTTTACCAGGAGATGGAACAACGAAAAGAAGAATTCTTGGAGAACGAATTGTCAAAGCCATACGCTTTCCGACGATGGAGCAGGTGGACTTTGTTACGGCCGCCTTAGACAGCAAGATTTTAACCAACGAAGAAATTTTCCGCGTCATCCAACACATCAATTCAGTGTTAACTTGTCCTGTAGGATTCCCAGACATCAAAAGGTCGGGTTTTCTCGGTGACATTCAACGATGTTGTAGATTTGGTTCGGTGTCCGTCTGCAACAGCTGGAAATATGATTCTTCAAAAGACTGCATCAACCTGTCTGCGGACAGAGATGTTACGCTACGTCAGTGGAGTCAGCTTCTTTGGCAAGGAAAACAACAGTTACTGGGTTATTTTGGAGGTAAAAAACGCCGAGAATAAATCCGTTTTGGCGTCCAAAGCTGGATGGTTTTCGTCCGGTGTTTTCCAGAGCAAGCTACGTCAATATCGCGGTTTTGAGGTGTTTTTTGACACGGTTGTTAATCTTAAAAAATACACAACGTACTCGATAGAAGCTTCGATCACAGGCTCCGATTCTTGCAGCGGGGGAAATGGCTTTAAATCAGTGAAATGTCCAGGCGTAACAATTACTTTTACGAACAGTAAGTACTGTGTAAATGGAAGAAGCATTACGCGGGGACAGTTTCCTGAACTGCTGTTCAGCGTCTAAACACGACATACAGTGCCCGCGCCTAAGAACGTTAGAGGCCTTTTTCGATTGTGCTAGCAATTTGTTTTAGCAAACTCTTACAAAGAGAGTATAATTTTGGCGAATAATTTTTTTTTATTCGCATCTTTATTACTGATGAACTTTTCACTGTAATATTAGCCTAGTAAATCCGGCAACACCCCAGATTTCTTGAAAAACCGTCGTATTGAGAAAATCTGGTAGCTACCAGAGGTGGCGGCCTTCTATTGTGTGCTTCAAACGATAAAAGAAGTTTAAAACCTCAAAGTAGTGTACGCCTCGAACCCGGGTCATTTACTTTATATCCATATCCACTAGACCAAAGAGGGTTAGCTGACGAAATTGGTAATTTTTAACTTATTTCTGAGAGTTACCATCACAACAAATTGACAGGTAACCGTTTTTAAATCAGTGCTTAGGCCTAAATAGTGTAGATCAGTGCTAAACTCCCAAAACGGATGATCCCTGCCTAAATGAAACTCTGATTCTCTCAGTTCTGTGCCTAACTGAAATGGGCTTCTCTTCTCTTCCACGTGAGGTCTATCACGATTTCCGAATACATTGTGTAAACACCATAAGGTGTCCAAGCTCATTTTGGAGTATCCATTCTAGTAAGCCTGTCAATAAGTAGCGACAGATCAGAAAGAAAATTAGCATGCGAGGAACTAGTTATGAAATCTTGCCATGACGATTAATGGTGCTGCAATTTATGTTGGAAGGGCCGCGACCGTGTACAATCCTTTGCTTTAACATTCACACTACAGTTGAATATCTTAACAGGAACGTTTCTATTGGCCAGTTGCTCCAACACATTTCAAAATCTATATATTGCGGTCTGTGCATGGTCAAGGCCAAAAATGCTAACAAAAACATCTTACAATTAAGCACAATCGGCCAAAGCCTAAGTCCCGATGCCTTAGCAAAGTATCTCCTCGCATTTTGACCGCATCAAATTCATATTTTCAGTCGTCCACATCCGCGTCTTCGTAGATTTTTTGCTTGAAAATATCTTCAGCTTTTGCAGAAGTCTCCGTTTGTCGGAGTTTCAAAAGCTTCACCCTGTAAACCGTTGTTACGAACGATTGCGATCGTGTTTACGTGGATGATGAGCGAAAAATGCGTCAACATGGTAGCATTTGTACTCTTGGTAATACTGACCCTATTCGTTGGCTTCAATGTTGCCCCGTCACAACCCGAGGGGGAGGGGTGGGGTGTACTCCCCTGTATAAGCTATATAGGTATGTGCCGCCCTAAAGGGTATGGTTTTTGAGCCGTTTTGGTAAATTTTGACCATTATGGTCTGAAATCGGGTATGGTTTTCGAGGGAATCACGAGAGTGTTCAAACGTATTTGTCTTTTCCACTCCAAATGAATAGTAGAGATAAAGAAGATCTAAAATATATCATTCGAAGCTGGATTTTCGGGTGAATTCTACCGATTCTTGACTTCGGCATTGATGCGAAGCTTAATTACACCACAACAAAGGTCTCGGGAAAACGGGTGTGGATGGGAAAGCCAGGGGCCCGTTTCTCGTAAGTCCCGGTAACTTATCGGGCCCGATAAGTGTCTTGGTGATAAATGTTTCTTAACAGAAGTCAATTTTTGTTAGCTTTGAATACTAAATTTTAAAAGCTTATAATTCCATGAACACATTAGCCAAGTACCATGTCTGTAATCACTGTGTAATCGCCAAAAAAAACATTTCAAAATATACTTATCGGGCCCGGTAAGTTACCGGGACTTTCGAGAAACGGGCCCCAGGTCTGAAAACGGATGTGCATGGAAAACGCCATGTTTTGGTCTGAAATAGGGTCAGGATTTGGAGAACAGGGCGGCACGTGCACATCCCTGCTGAGAATTCCGAGGAGTACCCCACCCCACGGGGTGGGGGGAGGGGGGCACAGATCACATTATCATACCCTTGAGTTCCATTTGCAAATCTTGCGAATTATTGGAAGCCGTATATGAAATAGTTTTCAGTACAAACACAACTGCAATTTTACAAGAAGATCAAAGTATTTGATTCTCTGGATATTAAATTTTAGCCAAAACCGCCGTGACGACCCAGACACACCTGATTGCATGACTGAATCTATTTTTACTCGCCTCATTTGAATCACGGTCACGCTAAGTAAGTTGTATGGTAATTTTCTAGGGAAATTGTTTTGTGTCGCCGCTGTTCTTACTGATTCCTAAAGCATTTCTTTTGGGTTGAAAATGAACTGGCAGACAACAAAACCCACCATCAGAGAAAGAACCAAGTTTATGCTCAACAACGAACTCTTCAGCGACGTGAAGTTTGTGGTTCGTAAGAGCGATAGTGAAAGTGAAAGTAAACAAGTGATTCCAGCTCACAAGTTTGTGCTTTCGATTGGCAGTCCTGTGTTTGAAGCCATGTTTTACGGTGAGCTAGCGGAGAATAGAGACTCTATTGAACTGCCTGACTGTGAGTACGAGAGTCTTTTAGAACTGTTTCGTCACATGTACAGCGATGAAGTGAATTTGAGCGGAAATAATGTGATGCTTGGCTAAGAAATACATGCTGCCTTCACTCGCTGAGAAATGTTCGGAATATTTACAAGAAAATTTAGATCCGTCAAATGTTTTCAGCATTTTGCCATCTGCGCAGAAATACGAAGACAAAAACCTGGTGGATCGATGCTGGAAAGTGATTGATAAACACACAAATGCGGCTGTGAAATCGGATGGATTTGCAACAATCGAGAGGTCCTTACTTGAAGCGATAGTTGTAAGGCACACTCTATCAATTGCGGAAATAGAACTGTTCAAAGCTGTGGAATTGTGGGCCACAAAGGAATGTCAGAGGCAAGGCTTAGAAAAAGCGGATGGAAAAGATAAAAGAAGAATTCTTGGAGAGCAAATAGTGAAAGGAATACATTTTCCAACAATGAAGCAAGACGATTTCGCTAGTGTTGTGTTGGACAGTGGAATTTTAATGACAGAGGAAATCATCCAAATTATGAAATACTTCAACTCAGTGTTAACTTCTCCTGTGGGATTTTCAGAAACCAAACGTTGTGGTTCTTTGTCAGTTCAACGATGTTGTAGATTCAATTCGGTTGTTCAATGGGATTCTGGTTTGACGACTCATGCCCACTGCATCAATTTCTCTGTAAACAAAGATATTTTACTACATGGAGTGTGCATTTTTGGTATTGAGAACAGCACAATGTTGGTAGACGTGGAGGTTAACGAAGGTGCGAGTAACTTGGTTTCTAAAAGTGGACAGTTCTCCTCAAAGCTATGCACGCTTAAATTGTTTTGTTATTATTATGGTTTTACCGTCATGTTTGACGCACCAATTGTAATTAAGAAAAACACTGTGCACCACTTACAAGCTAAAACAATCAGCCCTACTGGGAAAAAGATGATGTGTGGAGACATAGGTGTGTGCTCTGTTATAAGTGCCGGTGTAACTTTTATATTCACAGATTGTTTTGAGCGGAACGGAAGCGACTTCGAGCGCAGACAATTCCCTGAATTACTATTCTCCCAGTAATCCAAGCATAGCTTAGAGGAGTAAGAAACTGGAAACCGTCGTTTGAATTGAGAAGTAAGGTTTTAATACAGGTAAGCAAAATCAACTATGATCAATGGCTTTTAAACTTAGTACTTTATCACACCCTTACGGCCATAATTTAGATCGATTTTCGAACCGAAAACATCCATGTGTTTTGTTTTTGTTTTCGCATATACAAGGTTGAACAAACAATGCGACTCGATCCGCGCGAAGTTATTTGTTTAATTATTTCACTTTTAAATACCTTTTAAATACCTTTTATCGTTTTTAGCGTTCCTTTTGTATTTATCATCACGCTATTATTTTTATATTGTTTAGATGTGAATATCTTAAAGCTTTTTAAGTCAGTATCTCATTAGTTTTTTCACAATTGTATATAAGCACATATTTTTCTTCTCATTTTGAACTTGAAAATGACCGTCGGACGGTCGAAACGTCGTTCTCTTTTAACGTTAACTTTTATAGTTATATGCAAGGTTGTTCTGAATATGATGGTCGATTAACTCAGTGAACCAATATCAGGTCGCCACAAGAAAAATTCTATTTGCGTCGCTGTCAGTCCATACTATGGAAACAAAAGAAAATCTGGTGATTTGGTTTGTTGCTGTTTTTGTTTTGTTTTTTTGTTTTTCGTGTTAACGTATTCCATTTTGGAAATAAAGGTGATTGTAAGAATTGATGTGTTCCGGTTTCTTGGCTTGATCGAAACCTTGCCGCTGCAAGGTGAGAGCAGAGACTTGTTATTATTTGCTTTCCTTACACTCTTGTCAGTCGATTCCCAGAGCTCTTTCAAAACTGGAAGCGAAAAACAGAAATATGCTTTGAACGGCTGCAACCGAGGCTACAAAATCGTATACACGGATCCTTCATAACACTTTCCCTGATCTTTCACTTTACAAACAATAACTCTTACTTGGCTCAATATAGATAATGAGTGTCGGTGGAACACTGTGAGCGTCGAGGAACGAATGTTTTATTTAAGCGCGCAGAGGTTGTTGACGATTTCAAATAGAGTATTTAGTGACATTGAAGCGACTCAAGTTTCGAAAACTTGGGAGCATATTTTATTAAGTGTGGGGGATATATAAACAACAGCCCCTATCTGCTGCGAAAATATCCGCCAGTATTGATCCATGGATGTTATCCGGCTGTTCCGAAAAGCGAACAGTTTACGCTCTGGGAAAACACAAGTTTTAAGGAACAGCCCAGGAACCAGCTGTTATGTCCTATTCAGTGACTCTATGCAAAGTTGAGTGGAAACTGGGAAGCCTGGGTTCCCGACTAGTTCGCCCACAAACGAGGTGGCAGCGGTCAACAGGCTGACTGTATATAAATCACTCGATCACTGGGTATCCTTTTGTTCACTAAGTTTATGGGTTCTAGACTCGTTGATTTCGCCCTTTTATTTTGGTTGTTTGTTTGTGTGTTCGTTTGTTATATTCTGGTATACTAGTAGAAAACCAATCTCGTACCCAGAGTCTTCAGGCTTTTTGGTCAGCGGGGCAACGCCGGGAAGACTCTGGGGACATCGAAAAAATTCATTTTTTTTTTGATTGGCTGTTCCGTAACGGTTCCATTGTTTTACCGCAGAAATCCTGTGGTAATAAAATTCGATGTCCCCAGAGTCTCTCCTGGCGACTAACCGCTGGCCAAAGAGCCTGAGGACTCTGGGTACGAGATTGGTAGAAAACTTGTACTGCATTTTTTCCAGGGTCTACGCCTAATCTCCGCAAAGAACACACGATATCTGTACTATTGGTAACACTGACCTTATTGGTTGGCTTCCATGTTTTCCCATCACAGATTACATTTTTGTCCCCTGCAGTTAATCCATTAGTTTTAATTTCTCTTAACGCACGAGGGAATGTAATGCTATTGAAATATGTCAAACAATTAGGAATTCTCTCAATCAATGCAGAAAGAACCCATAAATTAAGTCAAGTTAGGTGTTCGGGTCGGGTCTCATTAAGACACGATATCCGTGAACAGAGTTCAAAATTTCTCTCCCCCCACGATTAATTGCAAAAGGCCTGTCTCTTTGAGACATGGCTCTTTGATATTTTTGTGTCTACTACACTACATAACGATAGGGGACAATCGATAAGGGACAATTTTGTCTGTAAGCCAACGAGAGGAGTGGAAGAGCTTCCTCTGGTGACCCATCTCGTGCGAGCCTCTCGCCAAACGCTCCATAGAAGCTAGTCTCCACAACAAATGCGCCAGTTTCATAGGAAATAACAACGGTAGGGTGATTATCGCTTATTTAATTTTGGGCCCGTGAAGGTGGGCGTTTATTCAAGGTGAGCGCTTATTCCAGGGCGGGCGCTTATTATTTTCCCAACATTTTCAGCAAACGTGGACATTTTTAGAGAATGACAAAACAAGCGATAACCATAGGCATAGGGGGTGATCTTCTTGCCCGAAAAAATTACACAATGCCCGAATGTGTAAGCGTTGAAATTGAGATATAAACGCACTTAAATTGCAAGAAAAACAAAAGGGTTCACAATTCTCACATCTACTGAAACTGTTACTGTACAGTTATTTTCAAACCTCGCTTAATCTATGACCTCTATTGACAAGTTTACTCAATCATGTTCAAATTAGAAAGTTATTGAAAGAAAAAGGTTTTTCTTCCGTGGCGCTGTCCGAGAATATTTATAATCTTGTCCATACTGTTGACAATTACCTTATTGCCATAAGAGCGCTCAATGCACACGATAGCGAGACTATTCAGCCTACTTTGCCTCATCGTGCTCCGAATGTAGGTCTTTAAGCGCCGGAGTCCGCTAAACGAGTGCTCCACTGAGCATGATGTTGAGGGGATGACGGCCAGAATGGAGGCGACATTTGAGAACTGTGGAGTCATTTCATAGAGGCTGTTTTCGTTCAACACTTCAACAACTTCTGCAGTTGTTTTTATCGATTTCTCCACGTGTGCTGCCTTAAATTGACTGAACAGACATTGGGAGATCTGGGTACGAGATTAGTCAAAGCTATTACTGGTGGGCGAATCACTTAGGGTGATGTCACCAAACGCAGGAAGAACATCTTGGTCATTTCCACTGAATCAAATCTGAATTTCGGCCAGTACCTTATCCACAGCGGTGTAAAAGGTGTTGGCACGATGGTAATCCTCTGGTTTCGATGGCGGAGGAGCAGCATTAACGTTTTAGTTTTCCCCGACTTGAGCTTGTAAGCGTGTCGAGGGTTGTCGTAAGCGTTTTGCCCGAAAACTTTCAAAACTGAGGGGGCCCGTACGCCTATGACAAGTTTATTTTCGCTTCAGCAAGACAAAACAAAGTGCAAACGCTGACATAAAAAAGCCATAAAGAATATCAAAGTTCACTGACTACCGTGTCTAAAGCAATTTGGGAACATAACTGACGCTCCTCTTTCTTCACGATGGGCTAAACGGAAATGTTAAACAGAAACTGAGCTAAACAGAGATGGTTTTTGTTGGGAAGGGGTGGGAGTGAGCGCTTATAAAGTTTTTTTGGGCTTTCAGGGTGGGCGCTTATTAACTTTTTGGTAATGCGAGTTTGCCACGCGCATGCGGGCATCACTTTAAAAAGATAATGTGCGCTCTGACACCAGCTAACACCCACTGAACAATGAGCTTTTCCCACACACTGAAGGCACACCTACAAGGAATCCGATTTTTTACTCGCAAGATCAAAGTAAAATATGCTTTCCCCACCAACTGCTTGTCCTTGGTAAATTTTTCTCCCTCGCTTGTACGTTAATTCCAAAGTTTTCGATCCCAAATGGCACACAAACATTAAATTTCACATTGTACGTCTCTGAAATTGAAGCGAATCAGTAGCAACGTACGAATTATTGAAAGATATCTGGAATGCTTTTCAGTACAGGAAAACTGCCATTTTACAAGAAGATCAAAGTATATTTTCCGGATTTTAAATTTTGGCCCAGGCACACCTGACTACATGACTGAATCTGTTTTTACTTGCATGTAACCACAGTCAGGCTAAGTATAAAGTTTTAAGGTAATTCTATATGGCAATTGTTTTGTGTAGCCGCGTGCTGTTTAATACTTACTGAGCCATACTCCGTGTGAGGATTGCTAAAGCATTACTTTAAAATTTCCGATATTAAAGTGCGCGCCTTTTTTGGTTCAGAAGCCAAGTCAAAAGCCAAAATGAACTGGCAGACAACAAAACTCACAATCAGAGAGAGAACCAAGTTTATGCTCAACAACGATCTCTTCAGCGATGTGAAATTTGTGGTTCGTAAGAGCGTTGGTGAAAGTGAAAGTAAGCAAGTGATTCCAGCTCACAAGTTTGTGCTGTCGATTGGCAGTCCTGCCGGTTTGAAGCCATGTTTTACGGTGAGCTAGCGGAGACTAGAGACTCTATTGAACTTGCCTGACTGTGAGTACGAGAGTCTGTTGGAGCTGTTTCGTTACCTGTACAGCGATGAAGTGAATTTGAACGGAAGCAATGTGATGGGAGTGTTATACTTGGCGAAGAAATACATGGTGCCTTCACTCGCTGAAAATTGCATCAAGTATTTGCAAGATCACTTAGATCCGTCGAATGTTTTCAGCATTCTGCCATCTGCGTTGAAATACGAAGAGAAAATCCTGGTGAATCGATGCTGGAAAATGATCGATGAACAAACAAATGCGGCTGTGAAATCGGATGGATTTGCGACAATCGACAGCTCCTTGCTTGAAGGGATACCCTGCTAATTGCGGAAATAGAACTGTTTAAAGCTATGGAATTGTGGGCCACAAAGGAATGTCAGAGGCAAGGCTTAGTAAAATCGGATGGAAAAGCTAAAAGAAGAATTCTTGGGGAGCAAATAGTGAAAGGAATACGTTTTCCAACCATGACACAAGAAGATTTCGCGAGTGTGGTGTTGGACAGCGGAATTTTAATGACAGAAGAAATTGTCCAAATTGTCAAATACTTCAGCTCCGTGTTGACTTCCCCACTTTCAGAAACCAAACGTTGTACTTCTTTGTCAGCTCAACGATGCTGTAGATTCAACTCCGTCGGTAGTTCATTGGGAGACCTTTTTCAGAACTCATTATCACTGCATTAATTTCTCTGTAAACAAAGATATTTTGTTGCATGGACTGTGCATTTTTGGTATTGAAAACAGCACAATGGTGGTAGACGTGGAGGTTAACGAAGGCGCGAGGAAGTTGGTTTGGAAAATTGGACAGTTCTCGTCGAAGCTATGCATGCTTGAATTGTTTAATTATTATGGTTTTACCGTCATGTTTGACGCACCAATTGTTATTAAGAAAAACGCTGTGCACCACTTACAAGCTAAAATAACCGAGCCTACTGGGAAAAAGAGGGTTTGCGGAGACATAGGTGTGCGCTCTTTACAAATGGAGGTGTAACATTTACATTCACAGATTGTGAGGGTGGGAACGGAGAACATGTGCTTCGTAAGCAATTCCCTGAATTTTTATTCACTGTGTAATCCAACAAAGAAAAGCTGAGATTCGCATACAAGAAATCGCAAGACGAATACAAGAAAAGAACGCCACCTATTGCGTAAAGGCAAAAATAACTGGTCCTTGTTCGATGTATGGGTAACTTTGGGATTGAATCAGTTTCGTGTTCAGATGTAAGATTTGATTTTTTCAACAGGGAATATTCTGAAAGTGCATCGAACGTATCTTGCGGGCAATTTCCCGAATTATTGTTTTCCATTTAATGGCACATAATCAAGATTACAAATGTAGCACGTTTAAAGGCCCAATGTGGGCTCTACATTCTAGCCTGCTAGCGGAGCGTTTCTTTCTGGCAAGTCTTTTAGCGTGCACGAAGTCGTTCACGTCTCTGGTGTTTTGCGTAGTTGGCGACACACTTGGCGATTTTATACGCCGATCGGCGAAAATCGCCAGGCGTGCTCGGTGCAGCGATTGCGATCGCCGACCGGCGAATAAATTCGCCAAGTGTGCTCGTTCCCGCGATTTTCTACAATCATTCCTGCGAGTCGCCAGTAAAGCCAACCCATCTGGTTGGACGATTTTATTACATGACTTTTCAAAACTGCCACATCGCCGCGATCGGCGAAAAATTCGCTAAGCGTGCCCTCATCAATCGGTGGCAAAATCGCTCGCGATTTTCGCTGGCGATCAAATTCGCCGCGATCAGCGTATAAAATCGCCAGGTGTGTCGCTGACTTTAAAAAGCTAAACAAGCCAACTACAAAATACCAGAGACGCGAACGACGTCGTATATGTTAAAACACTTGCCAGAAAGAAACGCTCTGTTAGCAGGGTACTATTATTCTGACAGGTAAGTATTTTAATTGTCGATCAGAACATTTCAAACGAATGTTCGTCATTATAATAGTAAAAAACAAGAAAAACAAAATAAATAGATAGATAACAAAAAGCTACGTTTTTCAACAAAAAGACAAGTAAAAAGCTAACGATGCCTGTTTTTGACAGGTTGCTTTGTTACCAGAACAAAAGATTTGGCTGGTTGTTTTTGTTCGCGTGCCGTGTTTATACGAACTTATTATTGCCATTAAATCTGATTGTACTGAAGAATTGATGCGTTCATGTCTGTTGGTTCAACAGAAACATCGCGAGCCTCGACTGAGGGTCCATAAACTTTACCATCCCCCGAGACCCAGGGGAGATAGTAGGGATGGGGCGAAGATTTCACGGGCGAAAGTCGGGACTGGCTGGAACTTCGCTAGTCTTGATTTTCCGCCCGTAAAATCCTCCGTCCCGATTGCCCCCCTCCCCCTTCCCCCCCCCCCCCCCCTCCGGATGAGGATGAATTTTTACCGAATTACGTTGAAAGCATACCGGTGTTACCGAGGCAAACATTTTGCTGTTTGCACTCCTTATACCCTTGCCGCATGTTCCAGCCCCGAAACCATTTTCACAGCGAGGGAAAAAACTAATTTCTTCGCCGGTATTCGGACTCCCCGGACCGAAAATAGAAAGCCGAAGGTTCACTGGAGCAAGGGTTGCCTTACGGCTACACTCCGAGGTCTCTCTTTTGGTAGCCTGCGAACAAGCTCTCTGTTAGATCAGCCGCGAAAGGATTTTAGGTAAGCCGCCAAGCGAGCCGCGATCCTCTCGCTGCTCGTTTCGTTCACCTACAATTCTTTCGCGGCTGACCTAACAGAGAGTTTGTTCGCAGGCTACTGTTTTGGTGATTCGTGTCTCCCTCCATGTCGTTCAAAACAAAAACATCTGTGTTAGATTCTAGCATCAGCTGACACCAAACTCTTAAAAATTGGAAACAACAAATAGGAGCAGCCAAAGTTTGACATCATTTATAGGGTCGCATTCGGCTCAGAGTGAATAATGGTATGTCAGTGGTTGAGGTGCCTGTGCGCTGCCCGACAGAATTCAACATTTGGGGTGAACATGGCAGAAATAAGCGCCACGGAAATCAACGCCTTGCTTAATTAAGGTCGCGGAAATTACCACTTAAAGGGGAATTAACGAGATGTGTAAACTAATTGGGCAAACAGAAATAGTTAAGTATAGGCTTGTTGTAACATACATATTTTTGTGGAGAGTTAATTTATTATATAAAAAAGTAGATTCATAATTAACGGCAGTCCGGTGTAATCCAGTGTCGATTCACCACTCAGTTTCACGTATTTTATTAGAGGTACGCGAAGTTAAAGCGGTTAGTTTATGAATAGAGTTTTCCTCTCAATTAGTTTGGGTAACCGTTAATGTTTCCATGCGGGACATTTCTATTCTCAGAATCAATTCAAAACCAGGACGTTTGAACATTTCAAAAGTCTCAGTCGTCATGTGTGCTAAAGAAGCGTCTGACTCAGGTTGATACTGGAGTCTTTCGCAAAAAATTTCGAAAAGGCACCCTAAAATCTTAAAAATGCCCAAGAAAACTGTGATATTTTACTCTTACAATTCTCAATATACTATTTTCAAAGGTTGCTCGGTCTCAGGAACAGATTGCGGAGGGATTTCTGCACAGCTTCCACATTTAATTATACGCGCATCACTGTCATACTAATTCTCTGAGCCAAAGTTTGAATGGAAAAATGTATACATAATAATGTGTGCTGTGTGGAAATCTTTGCGCAGATTGCTATCTCTCGCGTAAGCCTGATTAAAACAAGGCCTGATATTTATACTATGACGGATGGATATGTAATTGTCTTCATTCACGACGGCATAAGTGTGTGAAATACATTGAATTCTCGTCAGTAATTTAATATGGAATTGTCTTGAGGGTTTGGAACGATGGAACGAGAACAGCATAGCGTTGTTTCCGCCCATCGATAACACTAAACTACAGATCGACGAGCGCGGCCTGGCAAACTAATTTTCACGAACTTTAAAGGTTCTCTACAACTGAATGTCGATAAGATTTTATGTATGCCATGTCTGCTTCTGTAATAAACTGGCAAAAAACAAGAACCACCGTCAGAGAAAGAACCATGTTCATGCTCAACAACGATCTCTTTAGCGATGTGAAGTTTGTGGTTCGTCAGAGCGATGGTGAAAGTGAAAGTAAGCAAGTGATTCCAGCTCACAAGTTTGTGCTGTCGATTGGCAGTCCTGTGTTTGAAGCCATGTTTTACGGTGAGCTAGCGGATACTAGAAACTCTATTGGACGGCCTGACTGTGAGTACGAGAGTCTTTTAGAGCTGTTTCGTTACATCTACAGCGATGAAGTGAATTTGAGCGGAAGCAATGCGATGGGAGTATTGTATTTGGCGAAGAAATACATGGTGCCTTCTCTGGCTGAGAAATGCACCAAATATCTGCAAGAGAATTTAGATCCGTCAAATGTCTTCAGCATTCTGCCATCTGCACAGAAATATGAAGAGAAATATTTGGTGGAATGCTGTTGGCGAGTAATAGATCAACAGACGAAAGAGGTTGCGAAGCCTGGGAACGGATTTACGACAATTGAGAGGTCCTTACTTGAAGCAATTGTTGCGAGGGACACTTTGAACATAAAAGAGGTTGACTTATTTTGTGCTGTAGATTTATGGGCAAAAGGGGAGTGTGAGAGGCAAGGTTTAACAGCAGATGGTACAATGAAAAGAGGAATTCTTGGCGAAAGAATTGTCAAAGCCATACGCTTTCCGACGATGGAGCAAGTGGACTTTGCTACGGCCGCCTTAGACAGCAAGATTTTAACCACCGAAGAAATTGTCCGTGTCGTCCAACACATCAATTCAGTGTTAACTTGTCCTGTAGGATTCCCAGACATCAAAAGGTCGGGCTTTCTCGGTGACATTCAACGATGTTGTAGATTTGGTTCGGTGTCCGTCTGCAACAGCTGGAAAAATGATTCTTTAAAAGACTGCATCAACCTGTCTGCGGACAGAGATGTTACGCTACATGGTGTCAGCTTCTTTGGCAGGGAAAACAACAGTTACTGGGTTATTTTGGAGGTAAAAAACGCCGAGAATAAATCCGTTTTGGCGTCCAAAGCTGGATGGTTTTCGTCCGGTGTTTTGCAGAGCAAGCTACGTCAATATCAAGGTTTTGAGGTGTTTTTTGACACGGTTGTTAACCTTAAAAGATTCACAACATACTCCATAGAAGCTTCGATCACTGGCTCCGATTCTTGTAGCGGTGGAAATGGCTTTAAATCAGTGAAATATCCAGGCGTAACAATTACTTTTACGAACAGTAAATACTGTTTAAATGGAACAAGCATTACGCGGGGACAGTTTCCTGAACTGCTGTTCAGCGTCTAAACACGACATACCGCAGTGCGCGCGCATGGGAATGTTGGAGGCCTTTTTCGATTGTGCTAGCAATTGTTTTAGCAAACTCTTACAAAGAGAGTATAATTTTGGCGAATAATTTTTTTTATTCACATCTCTATTACTGATGAACTTTTCACTGTAATATTAGCCTAGTAAATTCGGCAATACGCCAGATTTCCTGAAAAACTTTCGCATTGAGAAAATCTGGTAGCTACGAGAGGTGTGCTTCTATTGTGTGCTTCAAACAATAAAGAAGTTTAACACCTCAAAGTATAGCTTAGGCCTAAACAGCGTAGATCAGTGCTAAGCGGATGATCCCTGCCTAAAAGGAGCTCTATTTTCGCCCGTTTGCGATGAAAAGGATGTGTTTTTAAAAGCTTCATCCTTTCAACCGTTGTTACCAACGCTTTCGATCGTGTTTACGTAGATGACGAGCGAAAGACGCATCAACAGCATTTACGCATTAATAGAAAGATGTTACGGAGTAAAAACTAGTCAACCCTTCAGCTGTTTTTTTCCACTGAACCTTTTTAAGCGAAATGCCTAGCCTGTCCAGGTGTCCAGGTTAAACAAAGCGAAGGAAAGCTGGTTTAAGAGGAAATGTATTAGTAGAGAATGGATCCCATCTCATCTCAGGCAGATTTAGACCTCTTCAGTCTGGTTTATCTCCTCTTCATATGTTTCCGCGCGTGAAAACTTTCTTTTTCTTTTATTAATGCTTGAGTCAATTCCAGCTATTCCCATCCCTTTCCCTCCCGGGAAATAGTGGGTCATTTTCCCACACTGTCCATCCCGGGGGTCGGGCATTAGCCTTACACCCAATAGGCCATTTCCGAGTTGTTGTGAGCCTCACTGTGAAAGCGAAGCTAAGTGCAAAAGTTTTCATATGGAAATTAGTTTTGTTTGCATATAAATGAAAACTAATTTTCATAACAAAAACTTTGCACTAAGCCTCGCTTTTATAATGAGGTTCAAAGCAACTCGCAAATGGTCCAACCCGGGGAATTTGACCATCTCACTTTTTTCACGTTACAGCATTGTCGCTACTTTTAATGGCAAACTCACTAGTAAATACAGCAAATTTCTTATTGAATATGTCTGGATAGGACATAAATGGGACGCTAGAGCTGTAGAATGACCTATTTTTTACACCAACTATGGGAAATAAGACCCAGCTAGGACTTAATTTGGCCTAAATTAGCTTAGATTTTACTGAAAGCAAGACGACTAGAAATGAAGAAAATAAAACATATTTGAACCACAACCCCGGGGCATTTGAACAACTATTTTGTCCCGGCGGTGGGGCATTTGCTAGTTAATTTTCCAAAAATCCTAATTCCGGTCTTGGTGGTGGGGGTGGGATGGGCACTGTTGGAATTGACTAAAATTTCCGCTCTCGTCAGCAAGGTGTAGCACAGCAAAAAGTAGAACAACCAACGCGAGTCGAGTAGTCTACCAAATGCACGTGGTAGCCGATTTCGGATGGGCCCAAATTTAGACATCCGTCCACGTCATAGCGCGTGACTACGAACAACGAACAAGAGAACTGAAATATCATGTCGCTGTCGCAATTCTTTGAGACGTTGAGACTACCCCCTAGCGGAGAACTTGGCGCGCGCGTGATCACGTGACACGCGCGCGATATTTCAAATTTTTATGGCGCGTACGATTTTGTTGACGCGTACAAGTTTTTTTGCTTTTTTTGCTAGAGTTTGTAGTTTCTTTTCACGCTTTGTTGTTTTCCATTTTCCCGTTTATTTATTGGGATTAAATTTGGAGTTTGAGCCTACCATTCAAGGAGAACTTTTTCTTAACATGGTGCCGAGACCCAGGAAGCGAATGGTCGCCGTCTAAAGAAGAATTTCTGAGAATTTTTTATCGAGAAGCGACAACTCGCCGTCTAAGGATTATTTCAGATACTTTCATCGAGAAGCGACAAGTCGCCGTCTGAAGAGGATTTCATCTACAAAATGGGGGACGAAGATCTGAAAAAGAACAAGAAAATTCGAGGAGGACATAAGGGATATGTCACAAAAACTCTGGAAAGGATTCAATCTCTACTCGACCGTTTCGAGCCCACCGTGGTTAATCAGTTGAAAACATATCGGATTGCTCTTGAAGAGAAACTCAAGATTCTTGGAAGTCTAGATGACGAAATCCTCAGTCTACTTAAAGAGGATCAAATCGAAGCAGAAATAGAAGAAACAGGAAATTTCAGAGAGTCTATTCATGAAATGATGGTGAAGATAGACGAGGTGCTCCTTGCAGAAGTGGAGAACAATTCAGATAAGTCCAACTCTCATTCTGTTACTTCTAATTCGTTTAGTTATGGCCTAGGGGTAAAGGCAAAACTACCTAAGATTTCTCTGAAAAAGTTCCATGGGGATCCCATCCTTTTCTCTCCCTTTTGGGATTCATTCGTAAGTGCTGTGGACGAGAACCAAGCGCTGTCAGATGTTCATAAGTTCAACTATCTTAAAACCTTAGTGGGTACGGTACGGCCGCCGCAGCCATTCGTGGTCTTCCTTTAATAGCCGATAATTATGAAGCGGCGAAAAACATTCTAATGAAGCGTTTCGGGCAACCACAAGTTATTATCGATGCACATATGGAGTGTCTCGTTAAGATAGCAGCAGTAGCATTTGACAGTAACTTGAAACGTCTAAGGGAGCTTTACGATCAAGTTGAGGCCCACATTCGCGCTCTTCAAGCTATAGGGGTGGAAAGTGAATCTTATGGGAAGTTGTTTATACCCCTTCTGATGGAGAAACTACCAGCAAATCTGCCCTTAACAATTTCAAGGTCCATAGATAAAGAACAGTGGGACTTAGATGTACTCTTAAGGGATTTTGACAGCGAAATTGAAGCAAGGGAGCGCTGTGAACTGATTGGAAATAACTTGTCTGAACCAGCTGTGATCCCAGTGAAGTTGAATGTCGGGAGATTTATTAAGGGTAGGTCAGGCCCCTCTACCGCATCTACCTTAGTAACACAATCAGAAGAGAGGTCTGTGAGTTGTACGTACTGCAGACAGAAGCACCCCAGCGCACGTTGTACCACAATCACTGATATTGGAGCTAGAAGAAATCTATTAAAACAACAGGGGCGTTGTTTCTTGTGCTTGCGCCGCAGTCATGTGGCCTGAATTGCCCTTCTAGCAGCACGTGTCATGATTGCTCAGGAAAACATCACGTGTCGATTTGCAATAAAGCCAAATGTACAACTGCGCGTCAAGAGGGAGTCCAGGAAAGGAAGTCTTTAACAACCGTGTACGTAAACTCGAATACATCTGTCCTTCTGCAAACTGCTATTGGCAAGGTGTCTAGCGTTAATCAGCTACACACTGGTCGCACTATGCGAATCTTGTTTGATAGTGGAAGTCAGCGAAGCTATATGACCGAACGTGCTAGGAACAAGCTTAATCTATCCGCTGTAAAATCCGAGAAGCTTCTTATCAAGACTTTCGGACAAGAAGGAGCAACTGAAAGAATGCGATGTCGTTGAATTCTGTGTCAATGGACTTGGTGTAGACAGCTCGACAGTTCAGATGACTGCGAATGTAGTTCCCCTAATTTGCAGCCCTCTAAAGGATCAATCAGTGCAACTTGCCCAACAGTCTTACAGACATTTGGTTGATTTAGAACTCGCGGATTGCCCAGTCGTGGATTGCGGCTCAGAAGTGAATATCTTGATTGGAAATGACATCTATTGGTGTTTCTTTACCGGAGATCTGAAACGGGGGGAATTTGGTCCTGTCGCCATGAAAACGACTCTAGGATGGGTACTATCCGGTCCCTTACCCCAAGAACTGAGTTCTGAATCTGAAGTGAATCTAACAACCTGCCACACTCTGAGACTTGACACGTCGCACCCTTCCGAGGCTGTTTCAGAGGAAAAACACGGAGACCCGCTAGTGGAGGAAATGAAGACATTCTGGGAGTTAGAGAGCATTGGCGTGTTAGCAAACGAAGCATCTGTTCATGACAAGTTCTTGGATACGATTCACAATCGCGATGGCCGCTATGAAGTATCTTTACCGTGGAAGGAACATCACCCTTTGCTACCAGACAACTATGAAGTTGCAGTCTCACGCCTAAATTCTGTCTTGAAGCGTCTGAGAAGAAACCCTGAATTGCTCGCCGAATACAACAGAATAATAGAAGAACAGTCGTCCAAAGGAATAATTTCTGAAGTTGATTCTAACTCTGAAATCAAGGTTGGTCGCCTCCATTACTTGCCACACCATCCAGTTATACGCGAAGATAAACAGACGACGTCTACTGGCCCGTCCCTCAACGAATGTCTATATGCAGGCCCATCTTTACTCTCTGACATATCTGACGTCCTCATGCGTTTCAGATATCATCGCATTGCCTTTTCAGCCGACATAGAGAAAGCCTTCTTAATGGTAGGGGTTGCAGAGCCCGACCGAGATGTCTTACGTTTCCTGTGGGTAGATGACCCTACAAGTCAAGTCCCCAAAATTGTTCTCAAGCGTTTTAACCGAGTTGTGTTTGGCGTCACGAGTTCACCCTTTCTCCTAAATGGCACGATAAGACACCACGTCACAAGCTATGAATCAGACGATCCTCAGTTCGCAAACGAATTCCTGAACTCTCTCTCTATGTGGATGATTTCAACGGGGGAAAGGACAATGATTCCGAGGCCTTCGAACTCTATTCGAAGGCAAGATCTAGAATGAAAGATGGAGGATTCAATTTGAGAAAGTGGATTTCAAATTGACAGAAGCTGATGCAGTGGATTGATCACGAGGAAGGCGTTCCAATCACAGAGGCTGCTACAGTAGCAGAAGAAGATCAAACATACGCGACAACTCATCTTGGAATGAAAGGCAAAACATCTGAAGAGAGAAAGGTTCTTGGTCTGAACTGGGACATAACAAGAGATGCCTTCATTCTACGTTTTGATTGGCTGGTTAACTTCGCTAAAGACTTGCCATTGACCAAACGATCAGTTCTTAGAGTCGTCGCTAAACTTTACGATCCTCTCGGTTTCATATCTCCACTGTTTATCACAGTCAAGATCCTCTTTCAAGATTTGTGCAAATTAAAGACTGACTGGGACGAACCTATTTGTGATGAACTGAACTTCAAGTACACAAGTTGGTTGTCAGATCTGATGAGAGTTCAGTCTATTTCGATTGACAGATGCTATTTCCACAACATTAGAGATCAAGTAACCTCTCTGCAAATCCATGGTTTTGGAGACAGTTCAGAAGTCGCCTACGCTGCTACCGTATATTTAAGAATCGAGACGATTAAAGGCATCTCGACCCGGCCTATCATGAGCAAAACTAGAGTTGCACCCCTGACGAAACCAACAATCCCACGACTTGAGCTTTTAGCTGCGTTGATATTAGCAAGGCTAGTCCAGCGTATGAGAGAGGCGCTTCAACCGATAGCTCAAATTAATGAAGTTTTCTGCTGGACTGACTCCATGACGACACTGCACTGGATAAAGGGAGTCGATAGAGAGTACAAGCAGTTTGTGCAGAACAGAGTCAAAGAAATTCGACAACTGATCCCATCTGAATCGTGGAACCAGTGCCCAGGTTATGAAAACCCAGCTGATTTGCCATCCCGTGGAATGAGTGCGGAGGCCTTACAAGAGTCTGAAATTTGGTGGCATGGACCCCCTTGGCTGCTCGAAGGAAAGGATAAGTGGCCCAGCCCAGCAGATGTCACTGAATTGTCACGTGACTACTATGATGAGATGCGTCCCAGCGACAAACCGAAGAGTAAGCTGATTCATTCTACTGGACTCGTTGTGGAAAGCAGAATCCCAAGTCTGTCCAGTGTATTGGACCCTAACAAATTTGGCGACTTCAAACGCCTAATCAGAGTAACTGCCTTTGTACTCCGATTTCTGCGTAACACAAGGTCAAAGGAGACTAAAGAAAAACTAGTCGGACCGCTCAGTAATGAAGAATGTGAATCTGTGAAAATCTTGTGGTTGAAGGAAATGCAGAAAGCTGTAGTCAGGTCCCCAAGATTCGAGAATTTGAAGCAACAACTTGGCTTGTACTCAGATGACAATGGATTACTCAGATGCAGGGGAAGATTGCAAAACGCATCCATACCGTTTGATGCTAAACTTCCTATTCTTTTGCCAGTTGACCATCATTTGACAGTGCTTATTATCGATGACTGCCATCAGCGAGTGCTACACAATGGTGTTAAGGAAACTTTAACGGAACTGAGATCTCGATTTTGGGCCACAAGGGGAAGACAAACTGTTCGAAAGGTAATATCGAAATGTGTGAATTGTAAGAAGACCGAAGGCAAGCATTATGCCGTCCCGCCAACTGCACCATTGCCTCAATTCCGCGTGGAAGAGAACCCTGCCTTTACAAATACTGGAATTGACTTTGCTGGACCACTATTTGTGAGGAGTGGCGAAAATGAAGAGCGGAGCAATATGCAGAAGGTCTACCTTGCACTGTTTACCTGTGGAAGCACCAGAGCCGTCCATCTTGAAGTGGTACCCAATCTCAGCACTGAAACATTCATCAGAAGCTTCAAACTTGTTATTTGTAGGCGCGGTATTCCGAGGTTGGTTGTATCAGACAACGCTAAAACTTTCAAGACCGCCGCAAGAGTATTGTCTTCAGTGTTTGAGCTGCCAGAAGTACAGAGGTATCTGTTGAATCTTAAGGTGAAGTGGAGGTTTAATTTGGAAAGAGCCCCTTGGTGGGGTGGTTTCTTTGAACGCTTGATTCGTTCTGTGAAACGTTGTCTGAAGAAAATTCTCAAGAATGCCAAGTTGTCGTATGAAGAACTATTGACTGTTGTTACCGAGGTGGAATGCGTGTTGAATTCCCGCCCTCTGACGTACGTGTCTTCAGAAGATGTTGAGGAACCACTCACACCATCTTATCTGATGACAGGAAGAAGATTGCTTTCAATTCCTGACGAAATTGCAGTCGACGAAGAAGAGACAAGTGAAGTTTCACTTCTCACTAGAAGACAGCGTTATTTACTGTTACTGCTGTCCCATTTCTGGAACTGTTGGAAGCGAGAATACGTGGTAGAGTTGCGAGAACACCACAGGACTAAGAAGGGAACTTTCTCCGGTCGCTCAATTCAGCTAGGAGACATCGTTACTGTGATGGAAGAAGGAAGGTCTAACCGAGGAACGTGGAAGCTTGGAGAGGTTCAAGACGTTCATCCAGGGAACGATGGTCTTGTACGAGGAGCAACGGTGGAAGTTATCTCAAACAAAGGCAAACGTACCCGTCTCAGGAGACCCTTACAGAATGTGTATCCTCTTGAAGTTACCACAACGGAAGTTGCAGATGCAAGTTCACCAACTTGCACCCATCCAGAACAAAGACTCAGAAGGAAGGCAGCTGTTGTTGGTGAAATGAAGAGACGAAAAGTCGATCAGTGTTTTGCTGAACTCGATGATTATGATGAACACTGACCGAGGAGGGAAGATGTTTGAATTCTTTGAGACGTTGAGACTACCCTCTAGCGGAGAACTTGGCGCGCGCGTGATCACGTGACACGCGCGCGATATTTCAAATTTTTATGGCGCGTACGATTTTGTTGACGCGTACAAGTTTTTTTGCTTTTTTTGCTAGAGTTTGTAGTTTCTTTTCACGCCTTGTTGTTTAACATTTTCCCGTTTATTTATTGGGATTAAATTTGGATTTTGAGCCTACCATTCAAGGAGAACTTTTTCTTAACAACCGTTATGGTCACGTCTTAAATAGGGTATGGTTTTCAAGGGAATCACGACAGCGTATAAACGTATTTGTCTTCTCAACTCCAATTTAATAGTAGAGAAAGAGAAACATCCAAAATATATCATTTGAGCTTAATTTTCTGGTGAATTTTACCAATTCTTGACTTCAGCACTAATGCAAAGCTAAATTACGCTACAACAAAGGTCTCAGGAAGACGGGTGTGGATTTTAGAGGGCAGGTCTGAAAACGCGGGTGTGCATGGAAAATGGTATGTTGGTCTGAAATTAGGGTCAGGATTTGGAGAGCCGGGCGGCACGTGCACATCCCTAATGAGAATTCCGAGGAGTACCCCCACCCCACAGGGGGAACACCGATCACTTTATCATCCCCTTGAGTTCCATTTGCTAATCTTACGAATTATTGAAAGCCGTATATGGAATAGTTTTCAGTATAAGAAAACTGCCATTTTGCAAGAAGATTTTCGCAAAAACCGCCGTGACGAGCCAGACACGCCTGATTGCATGACTGAATCTATATTTACCCGCCTGATCTGAATCACGGTCACGCTAAGTTCTATGGTAATTCTATATGAAAATTGTTTTGTGTCCCCGCTGTTCTTACTGATTCCTAAAGCATTACTTAAAATTTACGATTACAGCGCGCCGTTTTTTGGTCCAGAAACCAAATCATAAGCCAAAATGAACTGGCAGACAACAAAAACAACCATCAGGGAGAGAACCAAGTTTATGCTCAACAACGATCTCTTCAGCGATGTGAAGTTTGTGGTTCGCCAGAGCGATGGTGAAAGTGAAAGTAAGCAAGTGATTCCAGCTCACAAGTTTGTGTTGTCGATTGGCAGTCCTGTGTTTGAAGCCATGTTTTACGGTGAGCTAGCGGAGACTAGAGACTCTATTGAACTGCCTGACTTTGAGTACGAGAGTCTGTTGGAGTTGCTTCGTTACATCTACAGCGATGAGGCGAATTTGAGCGGAAGTAATGTGATTGGAGTTTTGTATTTGGCAAAGAAATACATAGTGCCTTCACTCGCTGAGAAATGCACGAAGTATTTACAAGATCACTTAGATCCATCGAATGTTTTCAGCATTTTGCCATCTGCGCAGAAATACGGAGAGAAAAACCTGGTGGATCGATGCTGGAAACTGATCGATGAACAAACCAATTCGGCTGTAAAATCGGATGGATTTGCGACAATCGAGAGGTCCTTACTTGAGGCGATAGTCTCAAGGGACAGTCTGCTGATTGCAGAAATAGAACTGTTTAAAGCTGTGGAATTGTGGGCCACAAAGGAATGTCAGAGGCAAGGCTTAGTGGAAGCGGATGGAAAAGATAAACGAAAAATTCTTGGAGAGCAAATAGTGAAAGGAATGCGTTTTTCAACCATGACACAAGAAGACTTCGCGAGTGTTGTGTTGGACAGTGGAATTTTAATACAGGAAGAAATCATCCAAATTTTCAAACACTTTACCTCAGTGTTGACTTCTCCCGTGAGGTTTCCAGAAACCAAACGTTTTGGTTGTCTGTCGATTGAACGATGTTGTAGATTTAAATCGGTATTTCCACGAAAACTGAACAGTTCCCTTGAGTCTTATCAGGACTGCATTAATTTCTCTGTGAGCAGAGATATTTTGTTGCATGGAGTGTGCATCTTTGGTAGTCGTCTCTATGTAACGTCCGCAAACGCGGAGATAACAAAAAGCTCTGGCGGAAACAAAGTTGTGTCCAAAAGCAGAAAGTTTTCCTCAGAGCTTTATAAACTTGAATTGTTTAGTTATCATGGTTTTAAAGTCTTGTTTGACGCACCAATTGTTATTAAGAAAGGCACTGTGTACCACTTGCAGGCTAAAATAAAAAGCTCCACGGTGAACATTGTGTGCGGAGACAGAGGGGTGCGCTCTGTTACATGTGCAGGTGTAACATTTACATTTACAGATTGTGATGGAGGGGACGGAACAGACTTGCATCGCAGACAATTTCCTGAATTACTATTCTCTCTGTAATCCACACATAGCTCAGAGGAGTGCGCAATTTGAAACGTTCCTGTGGATGGAAAAGTAAGGTTCAAATACAAGTAATCCAAATTTAAAAAGAGCGAAATATGAAAATACTAGAACTAGCCCAAAATATTGTATAAACAATATATTAGGATAAGCAATAAGTTTTGAATGTAGTACTTTACCATTTCTTACAGCCATTACTGATGATAATTTAGAGCTAGAGACAGTTAGATACGAGAATATCGAGATGTGAACAACTTAGCTCCCTTCTGTGAGTTCATTGAGATGAAATCTATTTTTTTTTTCTATTTTTTTGTCTTAATCTGATTTATCCATTAGAAATGACTTTTATGCGGATGAAATAAGTACTAAATTTCCAAACTTCAAACATTTACAATTCACATCAATGATCTCCTCTGATCGTGTCAGGTCAATAAGCAGATGGTTAAGTTCATTTGTTCCTGTTTTGATTAAAGAAAAAAATTTGTTACCCTATAATATAATCTGATAAAGTTTAATTCTTTTCTCAGCCTCCTTTTTTGTAGTAAGTACTTTGTATTTTATATTTCTATTAGTTAGCAGAACTTCAGGAATCTTTTGACGCTTTTGCAATACTGTAACATGCAATATGTATAATTTATGCAGTTTGTAATATGGTCATACAAATTAATCTTATTGTTGTTTTAGAGCGATTTTCCAACTGAATCGAAAATAATCCATGTACCTTGTTTTTGTTTTGGAACAGTAGACAGGGATATAAGAGTGAATTTTCTGTCTTTTTTTTAATCGCTGAATCAATATTAGGGCGCCAAAAGAAAAATTACATTTGTGTCGGTGTAAGGCCATGTTATCAAAACAAAATAAAATCTGGTGATTTGGTTTGTTGCTGTTTTTGTTCGTTGGTTTAATCAAAACGTTGGCGGTTCAAGGTGAGAGCAGACTACATATTACCTAGGCAACTACGACTTGACATGTATTATTGGCTTTCCTTACACTCTTGCCCGCGGTGCAGGTCAGTCGACTCCAAGATCTCTTTTCACGGAAAGCGAAAACCTGAAAAACCGAAATATGCTTTGAACGGCTGCATCCGAGGCTACAAAATCGTATATATGGATCCTTCGTAATAACTTTTACTTGGCTCAATATGATACATAAATAATGAGTGTCGGTGGAACACTGCCTTGTTGTAAGCTTCAAGGAACGATTTTTTATTCAAGCGCACAAAGGTTCAAATAGAGCATTTTGTGACATCAGTGAAGCGACTCAAGGCTTGACAATTAACTTGGAACATCTTTCAATGCACTCTTTTCTTTTATAAGAAAATCGTTTTTCCGGCCCAGGCTGAATATTCTTATTTTTCTACCAATGTTAGGCCGAAAATATTCTTGTGAATATTCTTAGATAGCCATCGAACTGCCATGAGGATCGAACATTTGGCTAGTGCAGGTTTTTATCATTTTGTTGGCTAGTTTTTCCGTTTAGAGAAAGGAAGAATTTTATACGGTTTGGTTAAGAACATACAATTGTATTGTATTTACAAATTTTTAACACACAAAATTATATTCTTTTCAAAATCTCAGCCTCGGGTTTATTCTTAAAACATTCTTAAAATTTCGCAAACTTCAGCCTTGATATTCTTATAAAACAAGATCCCTTTTCTGGCATTTACACGTGATGCTGTGCCAGATTTATTTCCAATGTCGCTTCGCAGATTTTAAAGCTATCCTCCCTTCGCAATTGAAATATTGCGTTACGGTACTGGAGATTATACAGGACATTTGTTTCTCAAACTCATTAATAATGCATGAAGAGAAAACAAAGCAAATCACTACCGTGAAGGAGGTTTAGAAATGTGATCTTAATTATCATAAAATTTTGTGAACTTTTGCTTCGAATTTCTCCAAGAATTATCAATATTTTGAGAAGCTATATCAAACACTCGAAAGAGTGTTTCCTCCTATTGCCAAACACCTCAAAGTTGGTTAAAAAAACTCGGCTGTGCCTCGTTTTTCCAACCTACTTCTCCGCGGTGTTTGGAGATCGGAGGAAACACTCTTCCTCGTGTTTGATATATTACTTCTCAAACTCATTAATAATTCATCAAGCCAAAACAAAGCAAAGCACTACCGTGAAGAAGGTTTAAAAAAGTGATCTTAATTATCATAAAATTTTGTGAACTTTTGCTGCGAATTTCTCCAAGAATTATCAATAGTTTGAGAAGTAATATCAAACACTCGAAAGAGGGGTTTCCTCCTATTCCCAAACACCTCAAAGTTGGTTAAAAAAACATTACATTACATTACATTATTAGAGATCATACTGGAAATTTCTTTCGGAAAACGTCATGACCCGGGGCATATTACATATCTGACTCAGAGAAAAGAAGACAATTTGTGCGCCCTTACAACTACTGAACAAGGAACTTTTCCCACTCATTGAAGGCACACCTACAAGGAATTTTTGTATTTTCGTATTTTACTTAAATAACATGCTTGGTCTTTAAAATGACCTCTTCGTTTACAACTCGCGAATAACTTCTACATCAAAAGCGCAGAGATTATGCTCGGAAATATGATCACAATCACGTGCAAGCGTTACAGCTCTTTCTTATCAGAAATACTATACCGGAAACACTAAATCCCTCCCCAAGTTGAGATAAGAAAATTAAATCAATTCGCTACACTTGAGGATTTCATCACCAAATAAAAGCTAAAAAAAATAATAATAAATAAAACGTCGGGCTAAAATCAGATATGCCGAAATGTCTTTGATAAACACTAAAAAGCGACTGTCATTGAAGAACTTGAAACTTTCCTTTTGCCAATCTTTGCCAATCTTTCCGCGTTAGCTTGAGGCCAGTATGGCGTGACTTTGCGATGAGAAATTCCATGCGCCTCAAGGAAATCTGAAAAGGTGTTCGAAACAAATTGAGGGCCATTGTCCGAAGTTATCAGCTTTGGAAGACCGTGTGTAGAAAATATCCCCTGAAGGTACTTCACAAGAACTTCAGCTTTGGTCGATCGGAGAATAGCAGCCTCCGGCCACCTTGACCACGCGACAACCAGGACGAGGAGACTTTCTCCAGAAGGAAGTGGACCCGGGGAGGGGGGGGAGTACTCCCAAAAAAATTGGATAGGGTGTGCGGCCCGCTTCCCAAAACCCTTACCCTATTTATGACCAAAATCTGCGATTTTCCCTACCCTATTTATGACCTGACCAAAAATTTGATACCCTATTTCAAGAGAGGATCATCCTCTCTTACCTATTTATGACCTGATAGTGTCTGCGGCATGTACACAGTTGCCGTAAACATCATGATGAAGAAGTAGCTTCTTCAAAAAGAAAAATAAACGAATTCAAGACTAGTGTGCAAAAATCGATACCCTATTTATGACCAAAGCGGCTGAAAAACCATAACCTTTGGGGCCGCACATACCTATATAGCCCATATGAGGGAGTATCCCCCCGGGGAAATGGACCGCATAAGTCGATGTGAACGACCTCCCATGGCTTTCGCGGCTTAACGGACTGATGTAGGGGCTCTGCTGGAGATTTGGGAGACATCGGATGACAACTGAAGGCACAACTTTCAAGGCACAACTTTTGAAGGCACAACTTTAAAAATGCCTGTTCAATGTCGCGGTCGATGCCTGGCCACCAAACTTTCTCTCGTAGAAGCTGCTTCGTACGTACTATGCTCTGGTGACCTTCGTGGGCTAACTGGAGGGTTGGCCGTCGTAAGTGGGCTGGAATTACAATTCTGCGTCCGCGAAGAATGAGACCATGACAAACGGATAATTCTGAACGAACCGGGTAGAAAGGAAGAAGGTCGGGAATAGCCGGCCATTTGCCACCAAGGAGAAAGCTCAGCAGACTCTGCAGTACCGGATCGTCTCGCGTTGCATTAACAATCTCTGTATGGGACATGGCTTTGAGGATCGAATTGGAGGCAGCGTAGTTTATGTACTCCTCCGCTATCTGCCGTCCACGGTTGGGCTGGCCTTGAAGAGGGAGACACGAAAGAAAATCGGCTGGATTTGTCTTGCCTGGCATGTGAATCACTTTAAACTTGTAGGGCTGTAGCCTTAGCGCCCATCACTCAGTGCGGGGAGGCGGCTTTGACTTAGGGCTGTAAATGATCTCTACAGGCTTATGATCAGTGAAGAGGCTGAATTCCTTGCCGTATAAGTAAATGTGAAACTGTTCACAACCCCAAACCACCGCTAAGGCCTCGCGTTCAGTTTGCGAGTTCCGTCTTTCCACGTCTGTAAGTGTACGCCTAGCAAAAGCGACTGGGCGAAGGGGTAGTGCCATTATGCTGCATTAGTATTGCTCCAACACCTACTAGAATTGCATCCACTCGTAACTGAGTAGCTCTGGTCTCATCATAGTGTGCCATAACACAATCATTCGCCAGTGTGGACTTCAGCTTCTCAAAAGCTTCTTGGTGCTGAGAGGTGCACGACCACGGGACTCCTTTTCTGGTCAACCGCCGGAGCAGTTCTGACCTGGTGGAGAAATCTGGAATAAATCTGGAGCAATAGTTAATAAGACCCAGGAAGCTTCTACCTCGCCAGAATTCTGAGTGGTGCAAGCATTCTGTATGGTTTCTACCTTCTTATCATACGGAGAAAGACCAGCCGCAGAGACTTTGAAACCGAAGAAAACCAGCTCAGAAACGCTGAAAAGGTACTTTTCTTTATTCAGAGTGGGCCCACATTCCTTAAGTCTCTTAAAAGTCTCTTTTAGGTAGCGGTCATGTGAATCCTGATCCTTTTCGAAGATGCGGGTGTCGTCGGAAATATTCCGGGCGCCAGCAATACCCTGTAGGGTTTCTTGAATTACGTACTGGTACTGTTCACAAGCGGAGGGTAGACCGAAAATAAGGCGTTCAAATGTAGCGCTTGAGGCCCGTGTGAGTGGAGAACGTGGTAATCATGAGAGTTGCGCGAGTTTGGATGAAGCTCAATTTGATAGTAAACCCATCGCAAATCAAGTTTTGAAAACACCTTTGCACCATTCATGGCCTGTAAGGTCTCCTCCAAGGTGGGTATAGGATGCCTTTCACGCACCATTGCTTCATTAACTCGTCTCATGTCAACGCAGACACGGATGTCCCCACTGGGCTTTGGTTTGAACCCTAAGGGGGATACCCACGGGGTAGGACAGTCAGCATCTTCAATGATATCGAGATCGGCAAACTGCTGTAGTTTCTGGTCGACAGCCTTACGGAGTGGAAGGGCGTCCGTCGGAGAGGCTGCGCCACAGGAGTAACTTTCGGATCGGTGTGAACTTTTAGCTGGCAGTTCTTCAGACTGCCTCGAAAATACTGGCGTATTGCGTGACCAGATGATCTACGCGAGACCACGCGAGGCACCCTCTGTCCCGGGGGAACTTTGCATGAGCGACCGTACCTCCACCGGGCTGGCCCGACTCTCAGTAGACCCAAGGCGAAATCTGTGTCCTTTCGAATTCCTAAGAGCGAACCAGCGTTGTCATTTTCAACAACCACAAATCGAGCTTCAGTTGATAAACCAGTAGAGCTAGAGTACACGCGCGTATCGAATATGTCCCCTACAGATACAGGTTTCGGCGATTCATAGGGATACACACGGACATCTGTTTTCTACAGTGAAATACCGTGGAAACGCTGGAAAGCCGTACCGTCAAGAACGTTTACACTGGCACCAGATCAATGACTACGGGTACTTCCGTGTCAATGACGCGGATCGAGACAATGCACTTCGAAACAGAGGTTTCCAATGCGAAGAGATACTCTTGATCGAGAGAGTTATCTTGCAAGTACTCTCCGGTTTCAACGAGGCGAATTTGCTTCACGCGGTGTTTCGCTTTGTGACCTTCTTTACCGCAGCAAAACTGACAGACCAGCTTCACCTAGGGGCGTTTCCATTTGGACGGTGCGGGGCGGGTTAGAATGTTTCGGACGGTCTGAACGAAATCGCAGCGAACTGACCGGCGCTGAAGCTGATGTCTCCATTTACGCGGCATTTCGATTTGAAGCTTCTGTAGCGCGCGCGATGGACAGAGCCTTCTGCAAAGTGAGGTCCGTCTCTCGAAGAAACCGTTGTCGAAGGTCCCGGGAATAACTGACACTTGTCAACTAGCTGATCCCTGATCATTTCACTAGCCCTCTCCCAGTAGTCGCAACTCTTCACCAACTGCCGTAACCGTGTTGAAAAAGCATCGTGGGGCTCGTCGGGCATTTGAGGAACGGACCGAAAAATGTGCCTCTCGAAGGGCACGTTCTTTTTGGGCTCGAAGTAAGCCGTTAAGCGTTGAACCGCTGTATCGTAGTCTTCTCCTGTGTCTTGTAACGTGGCGAATGTACATCCTGTAACTCTTGGCCCGCAAGGTGTAGAAGAACGGCCCGCTTCTGCTTGGGATCCCTTATACCACAAGCAAGAATAAAATACTCCAATGACTGAACCCACTTGGATCAACGCTGTCCGAGAGTAGACGACTTAATCTGCTAAAGAAAATGACGGCAACTCGGGAAGTCGGTAAAGAAGCCATCGGACTAGAAGGACTTGCTGAAATGGCTGGCGTTGCACTGCCGGACGTAGGGACGGTATCGGGCATCCTCGTCGCCAACTTTGTATTTTCGTATTTTATTTTAATAACATGCACGGTCTTGAAGATGACCTCTTCGTTTACAACTCGCGAAGTACTTTTACATAGCTAACCTCAGAGATTATGCACGGAAATATGATCACAATCACGTGCCAGCGTTACAGCTCGTTCTTATCAGAACTACTACAGTATATCACAAACACTAAAGGAATCCGAGTTTTGACTCCCAATATAAAAGTCAAATATAATTTCCCCATCAACTCCTTGTCCTTGGTAAAGGTTTCTCCCTCGCTTGAACGTTAATTCCAAAGTTTCCGATCCCAAATGGCACACAAACATTAAATTTTACATTCCACGTCTGAAATTAAAACGAATCAGTAGCAACGTACGAATTATTAAAAGCCATCTGGAATAATTTCCGGCACAAGAAAACTGCCATTTTACAAAAATATCACCGAATTTGATTCTCTGGTTATTAAATTTTAGCAAAACCGCCGTGACGACCCAAAGACACCTGACTCCATGACTCAATGGGTCACGCTTGCTATTGACAAGTAAGTTCTAATTGGTAATTCTATATGGACAATGTTTTGTGTCACCGCTGTTCTTACTAAGCCATATTCCGTGTTAGTATTTATAAAGCATTACTTAAAATTTCCGATAGAGTACGCCGCTTTTGGGTTCAGAAGCCGAGTCATAGGCCAAAATGAACTGGCAGACAACAAAACCCACCATCAGAGAAAGAACCAAGTTTCTGCTCAACAACAATCTCTTCAGCGATGTGAAGTTTGTGGTTCGTCTGAGCGATGGTGAAAGTGATAGTGAAAGTAAGCAAGTGATTCCCGCTCACAAGTTTGTACTGTCGATTGGCAGTCCTGTTTTTGAAGCCATGTTTTACGGTGAGCTAGCAGAGACTAGAGACTCTATTGAACTGTCTGACTGTGAGTACGAGAATCTGTTGGAGTTGTTTCGCTACATGTACAGCGATGAAGCGAATTTGAGCGGAAGTAATGCCATGGGAGTGTTTTGCTTGGCCGAGAAATACATGGTGCCCTCACTCGCTAAGAAATGCACGAAGTATTTGCAAGATCACCTAGATCCATCGAATGTGTTCAGCATTTTGCAATCTGCCCAGAAATATGGGGAGAAAAACCTGATGGATCGATGCTGGAAACTGATCGATGAACAAACCAATGCGGCAGTGAAATCGGATGGATTTGCGACAATCGAGAGGTCCTTACTTGAGACGATAGTTGCAAGACACACTCTATCGATTGCGGAAATAGAACTGTTTAAAGCTGTGGAATTGTGGGCTACAAAGGAATGTCAGAGGCAAGGCTTAGTGGAAGCGGATGGAAAAGTTAAGAGAAGAATTCTTGGAGAGCAAATAGTGAAAGGAATACATTTTCCAACCATGTCACAAGAAGATTTCGCCAGTGTGGTGTTAGACAGTGGAATTTTAATGACAGACGAAATCAATCAAATTTTCAAATTTTTCAGTTCAGTGTTGACTTGTCCTATGGGATTTTTAGAAACCAGACGTTGTGGTTCTCTGTCGGTCCAAAGATGTTTTAGATTCAACTCGATCATGGGGGTTGGAATTCGTTGGTGGGTGCCCCTTCCGGCTTCCTCCACTCATAACCACTGCATCAATTTCTCTGCAAACAAAGATATTTTGCTACATGGACTGTGCATTTTTGGTACTAAAAAAAACGCACTTGATGTAGATGTGGAGGTAAACGAAGGCGCTGAGAAATTGGTTTCCAAAAGCGGACAGTTTTCCTCAGACCTTTGCATTCTTGAATTGTTTAATTATTATGGTTTTACCGTCATGTTTGACGCACCTATTGTTATTAAGAAAAACACTGTGCATCACTTACAAGCTAAAATAACCGGCCCTGATGATAAAAAGAGGGTTTGCGGAGACATAGGTGCGCGCTCTGTTACATGTTCAGATGTAACATTTACATTTACAGATTGTGAAGGTGGGAACGGAGAAGATGTGCTTCGTAAGCAATTCCCTGAATTATTATTCACTGTGTAATCCAACAAAGGAAAGCCTTTCCATTTAACGAAAGTCTAGATTCACATAGAAGAAATCACAAGATGAATACAAAACGATATGAATTAAATCTAAAAACAGTAAAAGGGAGCGAAATGATAGAGTATGAATACAATGAATAGATAAAATTTTTTATTAAGAAAACTTATAAGTAACCTCATCTGCCATTATAGGCATTAAAAGGGGTTTTCAAATTAATTAGTGTTTAAAGAAATTTTGCATTGCTGTGGTTTTGCTCTACTACGCTCAGTGTCAAAGTCAACTGATGCCAGAGTTAGTTTTTAGGGGTTAGGCCTTAAGAGAAGTTTTGAAATAAGCATCAAGGGTAACTTTGCATTTGCTTTCATCTTTGTTTTTGCTGTGCTACACTCAGTGATTATATATAAAAAAAAAATGGTTATAAATTTAATCACCAAATGTCAGGGTTAAGGTTTATTTCAAATTGCAATTTTGATCTGGATATTATCCGCTATTACTGTAGTGCCTTGTACTAAAAGTACCCATGAAACTTAAATAAAATGATTTATTTTTTTTTTTATACTCAGTTAACCTTAAAATGCTGGAGAGGTCGGGCTCATATTATTGATGGAAATGTTGCGATCCAAAATTGTTTTGGCTTCAGTGATAATGAAAAGAGCTTGGAACAACGTGAAACGCTTAACTATTAGCTTAAATTGGCACTCTCATAGAGTTTGCTGTAATCAAGGCGGATAGATGTTGGGCGGTGTTCGAAACGAGCGGGTCCGAGCAAAAAGGTGTGATGCAGTGGACTAGGCTCGAATTAAAAGCTAAATGGCGGCGACTGCACTTTATCCTTTTAATTCTATTCAAGGGTGCAGGGCTATTGCTGGGGGTGGGAAATTGTATTGTTACTAGTTTATTTTGGTGTGTATTACTTTCACTTGCACACAAGGTTAGTCTACATAAGAGCAACAAGGCAGTAAAATGTACTGCATCATTAGAAAGTATTTTTTATTTGTGCAGTAAAAAATGTCTAGCGGTAATTTTATGGTTAAATAAAAATGGTTTGCTACCTTAGCTTGTACACTCAATTATCATATACATCATATACATAATTTGTAACCTTTTTCTCATAGTTTTCTTGTGACACATCCTACATTACCAGTGTAAAGATTTGGTCAAGGCTAACAAACATTTGAATGGTTTTTGTTAAAACCAAAAAATGTTGCAGAAGATGAATGTGGAAGAAATCTGAAGTAATGCTACAACTTATTCACTGGTTCTGTATTACTCAAGAGTTAAAAATGGGTCAAAGGTTCAGACACAAAGTTCACAATGTATATGCTAAAACGGAAGTCTGAGCATTTATAGGTTCTTTCTCGGCCATATTGATATTTGTTCTTGTTCAACTGAGTATTTGGATAGCGAAGGCCGGCAATTGTACCCATTGAGCCCTTTGTGATGTGAGTTAGATATTTGAAGATTTTATCTGTACATCATCAGGTTATAAAATTGCTGTAGAGCTAGATCAAGGTTTGTATGGCCATCTGCCCTTGGGAGACGCTCATTTGATTGAGCAAGATATAAACATTCCTCAACTTCATTAAAATTTGACTGCGTAATGTTCTTGATCAAAAGCAACAAGACTATTCATATTATTGCCATTAAATAAACGTGAAAACTGACATGTTTTGTGAACATAAACACATTTGTCATTGCAAGGAAAATTAAAGGACTTGACAAAGTGAATATCTTGATTTAGTCTCTTTGGAAAAACAGATACATTCCCATAATCAGAATTGAACTCATCAGTGTTAATAAGGACATGTAAAATAATTGTCCCCGTGAGGGCCAAAAATATGAACAAGCTGTTCATCACCCTGAATTTATCTAGTATTGGAGTTCACTTGTCATAGTTGTCGTTCCCGGTATTGCATAAGTGGGTTGGGTGAAGGTCACTATAGTGTCAATTTAAGTTCTAGAATAAAACCATTTAACTTCCTACTGAATGAATCGCCCAATCGATGCCCAAGAATAAAGGAAATGTGGTCCATAATTGAAGCCACACTTGCAGTTCAGTTTACTTTATACCATTCTAACTTGATAAAGATGTTAAAAAAAAAAACGACCAAATGACTGAATAAAAGCGAGAAGCAGGCCAAACTAATGAGATGGTAATAATGGGGTTAACAGGCCTGCGCGACCCTCGCGTGCGTGTTTTAGCCTTAATCAGCGGAGTTTTGCCCTCACTAGTATATCTTTAAGGAAACGCCCTTTCCTGTATGAAATGAGCGGTTTTCCCGTGTAAATTTCTTTGAGCGCTGGATTTTGTTCTATTAAATGCCATTTATCGAGTAGTATTTGTTTTAAGTTTGGCACTGATGGTTGATATTGGGTAACAAAATGAGAGATTCGTTTGTTTTCTTTTTCGTTTTGAAGGAGAGCTCGCCCTCTATCTTCAAAGTTTACTTCTGAGAGTGTCTTTTTAATGAAGTTTCCTGGGTAGCCTCTCTCGAGAAGTTTCGCAACAAATGATGAAAGTCTCTCTGTTGGGCCTTCACACCCTGATATTATTGGCCTACCAACTGGTATAGGCTTGTGTATTTTCGTTAGGGTGTAAAAGATCGGAGTGCGAGGCGTGTTCGGTGTTTGACAACAAAGCCATCTTTGGGTCATCTATGTGAATTCCGCCGTGGAGCTCACTGATTAGTTGTTGGACTCTGCGATTTGTGTCTTTAATCACCGTTTTTTCTAGAGGTCTGTAGTGTTCTATGTTATCTAGGTTGATTTGACGGTCGTTTATTTTGTCTTGTATGTTCATGACCACAATAGTAGTGCCTTAGGAGAGGACCTTAGACTGCTAAGAACAAACTCCTCTAAAACACAATTTGAGGAGAGCATAAACAACTTCAAAGCGAAACTTCTCGAGAGAGGCTACCCAGGAAACTTCATTAAAAAGACACTCTCAGAAGTAAACTTTGAAAATAGAGGGCGAGCTCTCCTACAAAACGAAAAAGAAAACAAACGCCTTTGCCTTTCGTTACCCAATGTCAACCATCAGTGTCAAACTTAAAACAAATACACTCGATAAATGGCATTCAGAACAAAATCCAGCGCTCAAAGAAATTTATACGAGAAAACCGCTCATTTCATACAGGAAAGGGCGTTCCCTTAAAGATATACTAGTGAGGGCAAAACTCTGATGAAAGCTAAAACACACAAGTGGGAGCCACGCAGGCCGGTCAACCCCATTATTACCATGATGATAACGGTATATTTTATCGATTTCATATTCGTACAAGGTCGATTTCTGTTGCAAAACCTCCCACATGCCTGTTCATTTCTTCAGGAAAAGCGATACTTCCTTCCAAATCAATTGTCATTCTGCGATGACAGTTTGTATTTTGTTGAGTTTTTGCAAAAGAAATGAAGAAAGAAACTTTGTTTATACAATTTACATGTTGCGTGCCATTAATGGCGTGATCGCCGTAAGCGTGATGGAGCAAGATGTAAAGTTTAAAGTTTTGTAAAGCTGCTTGCTATATCCAAATATATCCAGCTATTTTTTTGTTATGTTATGAAAAAATTATCGGTCTTCAACATGTGTAAAATTTAGGGTGGATTAATTTGGAGCTTTTGCAAAAGAGGACGCGGAACACTACTCGTTCACGATTAGCGTAAAGTACAGGCATTCGACACTGTTCAAATCCACACAAATTTAACCAACTGAAGACGCAAAAGATTGACTAATATACTAACAGGCAAAAGCATGTTAATTTGTGGGCCAAAAGTTCAAAAACCTTTTGGACATACTTCACTAGGACCTTGAAAATAAGGGAAGAAAACTAGGGGCGTTTTCCATTTAACAAAAGATTCCGGAAAATTCCGGGAATTTCGGTAGGAAATGTTTATCGGTGAAGAACGCGTTCCATTTGACACACGTTCCATCCATTTCCAGGCTCCCTTCTCCGTCCGATGTATTCCGCACCAAAAATACAAAATGGTTGCACAATTGTTGTAGTTAAACGAAATTGTAGAGTTGCCTTTGGAAGAAGAGAGTCTCGTGAATTCAAAAAATGATGACATTCCTATCCTGGCGGCGATTGCAACCTATGTGAGCCGCGATCCTCACCAAAATCAAGGTTTTCGTTAAAATATTTTGCCGCGATATACGATTGATGAATTTAAAAGCCACTCCAGGATAACTTGAGAGACCATTAAAGCTATGTGCAGAGAAGTACAAACCACAGGAAGAGCTCCTCAACGACATGCACTTGAAACAGATGATGTGAAAAGGTGAATGACAAAAGACCTTGTTTAATTACAGATTTTAGGTCTCAAGGCAGGAAATAAGCGGAACACTCAAAGAACCCGAGGGTGAAATGTAATGTTTTCTTCGATAAATACTACTTGCCATGCATTGACATACATGGCACAGTTGTGATTAAGTAACGTTTGAAAATCTGGAGCCAGGCCATGACACACCGAGCATTCGTATAAAGTACTGCTCGAGGAGAGGGAAGTCACCAGGGGAGTAGAAGAAGCCGCCATGATATGGTCGTGAACGGCCTGGAACTGGTCAAACCTTGTGAAACTCGTAAATGGAACACGCCGTTCATCGGAAAGTTTCCAACGGGAAAACGAGACTACCTTTTCAGAAGTTCCATTCTTTCCGGAAATTTTCCAGTGGAACGACTGAAAAAGGCATGTTACATTTACAACCCAACCGGAATTTCCGGCCGTGAATCTCTTGGTAAATGGGGAAAGCACGGAAAGAGCGCTCGTGTCAGTCGTACTCGGCATCACAAAACGCACGAAGAGCGAACCGCTCGTTTCACCGCCCAACATCTCCAACCATTTGGAATTTTACGGTACCAAGTTTCACAGTAAGTTTCAGACAGACTGGAAAATCATAATTATCCCACTAAATAAATCTTAGTTTGTGAATAGACCTATGTAGGGAAAAATTATTTAGTTTCAGATAGAAAAACGTTTGCTGTTGAAACCGGCACAGTTGTAAAAACAAGAAAAGGAAATAAAACAAAAGTGCTATGAGTTGACTTGACAATAGTTCTTATTAAATTCACAATGGTATTCTAAAAACTGAATAGACGTCACTATAAGTAGAGGTAGAATAATATATCTACAAAAACTGTTTAAAACGGCTGATCGAGTAAAATGTCGAAAACCCTCACCAGTCTGGTTTCCTCGCAGAAGGCAATTTTCACGCTCCCTTGTTTGCTTTCCTCCGGCTCTTTATCCCGGAGAAAAATAGGAGACCTTCTCACGTGGGAGTGGTGTACACTTTCTGCTTTCAGTCACACCTGACTGCATCACTGAATCTATATCACGGTCACGCTATTACTAAGTTCTATGCCGGTAATTCTATATGGACATTGTTTTGTATCGCCGCTGTTCTTACTAAGCCATAAGTTGCAAGCTTTATATTCCGTGTCAGGATTCCTTAAGCATTACTTAAAATTTCCGATTACAGCGCGCCGCTTTCGGGATCAGAAGCCAAGTCGTAGGCCAAAATGAACTGGCAGACGACAAAACTCACAATCAGAGAGAGAACCAAGTTTATGCTCAACAACGATCTCTTCAGCGATGTGAAGTTTGTGGTTCGTCAGAGCGATGGTGAAAGTGAAAGTAAGCGAGTGATTCCAGCTCACAAGTTTGTGCTGTCGATTAGCAGTCCTGTGTTTGAAGCCATGTTTTACGGTGAGCTAGCGGAGACTAGAGACTCTATTGAACTGCCTGACTGTGAGTACGAGAGTCTGTTGGAGTTGTTTCGTTACATGTACAGCGATGAAGCGAATTTGAGCGGAAGTAATGTGATGGGAGTGTTGTACTTGGCTAAGAAATACATAGTGCCTTCACTCGCTGAGAAATGCACGAAGTATTTGCAAGATCACTTAGATCCGTCGAATGTTTTCAGCATTTTGCCATCTGCGCAGAAATACGAAGAGAAAAACCTGGCGGATCGATGCTGGAAACTCATCGATGAACAAACAAATGCGGCAGTGAAATCGGATGGATTTGCGACCATTGAGAGGTCCTTACTTGAGGCGATAGTTGCAAGGGATACTCTGCTGATTGCGGAAATAGAACTGTTTAAAGCTGTGGAATCGTGGGCCACAAAGGAATGTCAGAGGCAAGGCTTAGTAGAAGCGGATGGAAGAGATAAAAGAAGAATTCTTGGAGAGCAAATAGTGAAAGGAATGCGTTTTCCAACCATGACACAAGAAGATTTTGCGAGTGTAGTGCTGGACAGTGGAATTTTAATACAGGAAGAAATCATCCAAATGATCAAACACTTCAGCTCAGTGTTGACTTCTCCCTTAAGGTTTTCAGAAACCAAACGTTTTGGTTCTCTGTCATCCTCTCATGAATCTACACATAGCTCACACCGGAGGATAGAGTGCACGACTTAAAACGTTGCTGTGAATTGAAAAGTAAGGTTCAAATACAAGTAAGCAAAATTCAAAAATTGCGGAATATACAAATACCAAAACTACTTAAAACTATAGCATAAACAATATATTTTCATAGGATAAGCAAAACGTTTTTCAAACATTTACAAACCACATCAATTATCTCCTCTGATCATGTCAGCACATGCAGCAGATGGTTAAGTTCATTTATTCCTGTTTTGATTTAAGAAGCAATTTGTTACCAAATAATATAATCTGATGAAGTTTAATTCTCTTCTCTGCCTTCTTTTCTGTAGTAAGTAATCTGAAAAAATCTATGTACCTTGTTTTTGTTTTCGCATTAGGGTTATAACAGTGAATTTTCTGTCTTTTTTTAAACGCTCATGGACATCCTGAACATCAGATGGTCTATTCACTAAGTGAATCAATATTAGGTCGCCAAAAGAAAAATTACATTTGTGTCGGTGTAATTCGATGTTATCAAAACAAAAAATTTCTGGCCATGGTAATTTTGTTTTTTGCTATGTTTGTTCACGTGCTATATATATACGAACGCGTTATTTTGAAAATAAAGGTGATTGTAAGAATAAACGTGTTCATGTTTGTTGGTTTAATCAAAACGTTGCCGGTTCAAGGTGGGAACAGACTACATATTACCTAGGCAACCACTACTTGACATGTATTATATGCTTTCCTTACATTCTTGCCCCGGTGCAGGTCAGTCGACTCTCAGATCTCTTTTCACGGAAAGCGAAAAGAAGAAAAAGAGGAACAAGTTAGGCTTTGAACGGCTGCAGCCGAGCCTAAAAAATCGTATATATGGATCCTTTGTAACCCTTCAGTCTCCCTCATCTTTCACTTTACAAACAATAACTTCGAATTCTTCTGGGCTCAATATCATACATAAATAATGAGTGTCGGTGGAACACTGTGAGCTTCGAGGAACGGTTTTTTTTAAGCTCGCATAGGCTCAAATAGAGCATTTTGTAACATTGAAGTGACTCAAGGCTTGAAAACTTGGGAACATCTTTTAATACACTTATTTCTTTTATAAGAATATTGTTTTTCCGGCCCGAACTGAATATTTTTCTGCCAACGTTAGGCTGAAAATGTTCTTGTGAATATATTTTTAGATAAGTAAAGTCTAAGCAACAACCGTGGACGATAATCCTGCTCGTATACGTTGGATCAATTGTTGATCTGATCGGCTTAACAAAAACAAATGATAAAAAAAAAAAACAGAGACCGATACAAGGTAGAATTACGGTTTAAAGGTTACTATATTTCGTCTGGTCAAACCAGCCTTCTTAATTCAGGTGCAATAAGAATTTACATTGAGACATACGCTTATATAACAAATATTTGCGCAATAGCGGAACTACGTAAAACTAAATTGATTGACAGTACAAAATATGAAGCGAATGAAATAATAATAACAAAACATATAAAGAAATAATAAAAGGAAAAAAGCTAGTAAATTTCTTCGCGAATATTGAGGCCATGTGGAAGAAGTGTTCTGCCTTTTAAGATTAACAAGGCTTCCCCAGCCTTACGGATTGAGTCTCGGTTAGAGTAGACGTTTTCTTTGGGTAGGTGGTAATACGAATCCCCTAAAAACGACTGCTTGGGAGGCTAGAGCAACGAGAATACCAACACAGAAGAATTGCCTTATCATTCTATGGCGTTATCAAAACACAGGGGGAAAATACTCAGCTCCCTCAACGCAAACCTCATGTTTACAGTGCGGAGCGAAGCGAACACAAAAACACCGCCCGTAACTAGAGCAGAATGACTTATAAGCCCTCAATTTAAGGCATTGCACAGCTCTCAAAGAAGCTACAATACTAAACAAAGGATCAAAAGACAACAAGATGCCCGGCTAAGGGCATTACACGGAATGCTTAATGTAGCCCCAATTATTCCCCATTGTATGTTTCGCAGATATTTAAAAACTATCCTCCATTGGCAATTGACATAATTGTCTGAATGGTTTTATTCAGATATATTGCGTGATACTTATCGTTGTGCCTAGAAATCATACCAGAAATAACTCTGCAATAACGTCATGACCCCGCTGCTAGCTCTATTTTAATCCTTCGCTTTGATTATTCGATCTGTTTTTGAAAGCGGAGTTTCTTCGCTGTGAACTCTCCCAATTTCCACCGTTTCAACTGTCCAGTACTACCTAGAAGTTATTATTTCGATTTACCGCTTGAAAAAGGTTTGTTTTCTCTCTGAAAACGGCAGATCAGAGTCTTAGATTCATACATGTGGCTGCCATTGAACAAAAACAACTTTTCGAAATGATGACTTGCTTTGACGTCACACAGGTAAAGATAAGTGGGTCCCCTCCCTCGTGATATACGCGCCGATAATAGATTTTGATTGGGCTGTTTTTCTTCAAGACAATCAGAACAATAAATCCCTGCTGGGAGAGGGTAGAATTTAATCAAGGTTTAATGAATAAATCAAATAATGATTTGACGTCACACAGGAAGGGATGAGTGGGTCCCCTCTCTCGTGATATGTGCCCGAATAATAGATTTTGATTGGGCCGCTTTTGTTGAAGAAAATCAGAACAATACATCCCTACCAGGGTAGGACATATTTTAATGCATAAATTAATGTGCACATTTGTGGCTACGACGAAGAAGATACCCGACCGAAACCTAGACATGTCATGCCCTGCGGGCATTCCGTGTAAATAGTCGTGATTATAAACATCATCATGCCACAAAAGCAAATAGCCAGGCCCGGCAATACAAAAGCTCTGTGCAAGATAATGATTATTACACTCAACTCTCTCTAAGCGGACACCTCTCTAAGGCGGACACCTCTTTAAGGCGGACAGTAAATTTAGTCCCTGTCGAATTTCACTTGTTTCTCTGTAACTGAACTCTCTCTAAGGCGGACAGCGGACACTTTTTTCCAACATGTTGGTTCAAAAAACCTCTCAAAGCGGACACCGGATGTTTTTGAAATTTTATAACAGGTCCAAAATTCCGAAAAATTAGCGCAATCTGATAACAGCGGTTTTAATAAAATATACCAGACCTTACAATATGTCTTAATACAACATTGAAGTCACTTTTCGTGTCATTTATACAACAACTCATTTGCGCTGCCGTTTACTGGAATCAGTTGAGTCACTTGTATTCTTCCTTCGCTTTTTCGCGTCTTGGTTTAGATCAACCGCAGTTGTAATCTTCTCGTTTTCTTTACCTATGCACTTTGCTATCCAGCGCCTACGAGATGCCAGACTTGCAACGCAACAGCAGTGCAGTATTACAAAGTCTTTTTCGTAGTGAATGGGGGTTATGAACCTCGACTCCACGTACTGTCAAATAACAAGCGACAGAAACGAGTTTTGTTAAGGTTGATTCACAAATGTTCAAAGTGTGTATGAACTGTGTTGGATTCCGTAAGGAATATATAAAAGAGGCACAGCTGGCCCGTCATGACTACATTGTACACTGTAATTAAAGTAATAAAGCACTGGTTTCAGTTTTGATGTTCGGGTATCAGTTTACATGAACTCTCTCTAAGACGGACACCTCTCTAAGGCGGACAGTAAATCTGGCACCTAGGGTGTCCTCCTTAGAGAGAGTTGACTGTACACGGTTCAAATCCTATCCTTTATACGGAGATAAAAAGAGAGGCTTTACTGTCACCGGACGCACTGACATGAGCCATACCAAACCTGAATCAAATACCACAACGGGAATAAGAAAAACAGTCCCTAAACAGAAGCACGCATAACCCAGAAATGACCTTTGAGATCAAAATACAAAACATGTTCAGTGACCACCACGCAAATCCTCCAAACCATAAATGACATTAATAATAATAAAATTCAGCGCTAAAAGAAAATTAACAGGGGACACTGCTCTTTTCTTAGAGAAAAAAAAGTGTTCTTAAAAAGAAATACCGTGAGGGAAAAACTTTTATTTAGGCTAAAACACGCACGTGAGAGTAGCGCAGGCCTGTCAACCCCATTACAACCCCGGGGGATACTCGGGTATAAAAGTGACGGGGGGTTCGGACGTATTTTTTGGGGGCTAAAATTTTCAACTCCTATATTTTTTGGGGTTGAAGATTTAAGCGTGAATTTCTTTTGGGTCTGAAAAATCTGCGCGTATTTTTTTGGGTTCGAATTTCTGCCAGGCTAATAGTTCTTACGCAATTCAAGCCAAAGTTCCCGCAAGATCCGAAAGGCAGAAAGAGTAGAAAGGTAGTATGTATACTGTTCTTAAGATTGTATTTTTAGGGTATAAAAGTCATGTATTTTTTTGGGTCTAAAATTTCCAGTCTTGTATTTTTTTGGGTGCACAATATAAGGTCCATGTAGTTTTTTGGGTGCAAAATATTAGGCTCCGTCGGACACCTCGTCACGTTTATACCCGAGTACCCACCCCCCCCCCCCCCGGCATTACAACCCCATAAAGCACAGTGATCACTGCCAGTCATAGTTCCAATTATACTCGTTATAAATATCCGCACACGTAGCAACAACAACAACAACAACAACAACAACAACAACAGCAACAACTTATTTTATAAATTCAGATTACATAACGGGCTTGTCCCGCAAATTACAATTGAAGGCACACCTACAAGAAAACCGAGTTTCTACACGTAAGATCAAAGTAAAATATGTTTACCAACTACTTATCCTTTGTAAACATTCCTCCCTCGCTTGAACGTTAATTCCAAATTTTCCGATCCCAAATGGCACACAAACATGAAATTTCACATTCCACGTCTGAAATTGAAACGAACAATGTACGAATTATTGAAAGCCATCTGGAATACTTCTCAGTACAAGAAAACTGCCATTTTACAAGAAGATCACAGTATTTGATTCTCTGGATATTAAATTTAAGCAAAACAGCCGTGACGACCCAAACACACCTGATTGCATGACTGAATGACTTGCAGTAATGACGGTAACGCTTGCTAAGTGCAAGTAAGATCTTTTGTAATTTTATATGGACAATGTTTTGTGTGACCGCTAAGTCCTTACTAAGCCATATTCAATGTCAGTGTTCCTAAAGGATAACTTAAAAATTTCCGATTAGAGCGTGCCGCTTTTGGTTCAGAAGCCACGTCAAAAGCCAAAATGAACTGGCAGACAACAAAACCAACCATCAGAGAAAGAACCAAGTTTATGCTCAACAACGATCTCTTCAGCGATGTGAAGTTTGTGGTTCGTCAGATCGATGGTGAAAGTGAAAGCAAGCTAGTGATTCCAGCTCACAAGTTTGTGTTGTCGATTGGCAGTCCTGTGTTTGAAGCCATGTTTTACGGTGAGCTAGCGGAGACTAGAGACTCTATTGAACTGCCTGACTTTGAGTACGAGAGTTTGTTGGAGTTGTTCCGTTACATGTACAGCGATGAAGTGAATTTGAGGGGAAGTAATGCAGTGGAAGTGTTGTACTTGGCTAAGAAGTACATGGTGGCTTCACTCGCTGACAAATGCACAGAATATTTGCAAGAAAATTTAGATCCGTCGAACGTTTTTAGCATTCTGTCATCTGCGCAGAAATACGAAGAGAAAAACCTGATGGATCGATGCTGGAAACTGATCGATAAACAGACAAATGCGGCTGTGAAATCGGATGAATTTGCGACAATCAAGAGGTCCTTACTTGAGGCAATAGTTGCAAGACACACTCTATCGATTGCGGAAATAGAACTATTTAAAGCTGTGGAGTTGTGGGCCACAAAGGAATGTCAGAGGCAAGGCTTAATGGAAGCGGATGGAAAAAATAAAAGAAGAATTCTTGGAGAACAAATAGTGAAAGGAATGCGTTTTCCCACCATGACACAAGAAGATTTCGCTGGTGTGGTGTTGGACAGCGGAATTTTAATGACAGACGAAATCAATCAAATTTTCAAATTTTTCAGTTCAGTGTTGACTTGTCCTATAGGATTTTCAAACACCAAACGCTGTGGTCTTCTGTTGGTCCAAAGATGTTGTAGATTCAACTCGATCATGGGGGTTGGAATTCTTTGGCGGGTGCCGCTTGGACCGGCTATCTCGACATATAACTACTGCATCAATTTCTCTGCAAACAAAGATATTTTGCTGCATGGACTGTGCATTTTTGGCACTAAAAAACACACACTTGACGTAGATGTGCAGGTAAACGAAGGCGCGAGGAAATTGGTTTCCAAAAGCGGACAGTTTTCCTCAGACCTATGCATTCTTGAATTGTTTAGTTATTACGGTTTTACCGTCATGTTTGACGCACCAATTGTTATTAAGAAAGACAATGTACAGCACTTACAAGCTAAAATAACCGGCCCTGATGATAAAAAGAGGGTTTGCGGAGACATAGGTGCGCGCTCTGTTACATGTTCAGGTGTCACATTTACATTCACAGATTGTGAAGGTGGGAACGGAGAGCATGTGCTTCGTAAGCAATTCCCTGAATTATTATTCACTGTGTAATCCAACAAAGGAAAGCCTTGGCGGGGAGGCTTTTTGACACGCTTCCAGAAACGAAAGTCCAGATTCACCTACAAGATGAATACAAAAAGATATGAACAAAATCTGAAAACAGTGAGAGAGAGCGAAATGATATAGTATAAATAGGACGAATAGATTAAATATTTTAGATGGACTTACATGTAATTACATCTACCATTATAGGCATAACAGGAGTTGTCAAATCAGTATTAAAAGTAATTTTACATTGCTTTTGTTTTGTTCTTCAACGCTCAGTTAGTTTCTAAAAGTCAACTGAAGCCAGAGTTAGTTTTTAGGGTTAGGCCTTAGGAGGAGTTTTCAAATTAGTATCAAAGATAATTTTGCATTTGCTTTTGATTTGCTGTACTACACTCAGTGATTATCAAAAAAAAAAATTGGTTATAAATCTAATCACCAAATGTCAGGGTTAAGTTTAATTCCAATTTGATCTGGATATTATCCGATATTACTGTAGTGCCTTGTGCTTAAATTACGTATATGAAATTAACTTAAATAAAGTGATTTAATTTTAGTTATACTCTGTAAACTGTGGTTTTCGGAACTGCCGTTAGATTATCTGCCGTAACCTCTTTTTCTATTACTTTAAATAACAATGCTATTAAGCGGGTTTTTCACTTTATTTATCTCGGTATAGTTTTTGACTTAGCTGGAATGAGCAAATAAAGCACCTTATTTCGAAGGCGGGAAAACGCGTTGGAATGCTCGGCAGGCTTCGTAGAAGCCTCACTAGAGAGAGTGCAAATATAGTTTGTTGTAGTCTAATTAGCCCAATTTTAGAATACTGTGTGTGTGTGGGGCTGCTGCGGACAAGGTCACAAACAAAGCCCTTGAAGCCCTCCGAAACCGGGCTGCCATAATAGTTGCAAGAACTCTGCGTAGAAACCCGTCAATGGACGCTCTGAAATGGCCCACGCTGGAGGAGCGCCGTCGTAAAACTGTTTTTAAACTCGTTAAGAAATGCCTGCAGTGTCAATGTCCCCAATGTAACCGCTTCCGTTGGAATCAAATACGTCGCGAAATATTTTGTGGTTTGATTTATGTTACCGCCGTGATTACCGCATTATAGATAGGCATAGCCCATAGCTCGTGTTTCAGTTCAAACTAAGACCCCTTGAGATCAAGATCTAGAAGACAAGTTAGAGCGAAATTCTCCGAAGAAATTAAGACCCGCGAACGTTGGTAAGCGACAACTTACCTATCTTTAAGATTACATTGTTATGTAGGTCGTAAGTTGCTTCTATTCCATTAGTTTCACTAGATCTTGACTGTTTTATTTAGTTCTTTTCAATATCACGTGCGCTTGGATTGTGATCATTTTTAGCTATAAAAGAAACGAATATTTAGGTAATTTCTTAATGTAATCATTTCAGTTGACCGCTTCGATAAGTGCCCTGAGGCCACAAGAATAGGAATACGAAGGAACAATAAAGAAAGAATCGTAACCTAATTTGGCTTGGTATTCTCGACTGCGCGTGTGACAACCCGGGAGCGAGACTTTCATTTCTAACTTGAGCGAGACCGCTACACCCAATATTGTAAAGAATATTTTAAACGTAATAATAGAATCCATGCGCGTGCCACTAGAAAAAGCAACCTTTTACATCCGCCTGCAGTGAGGACTGAGATCGCAAAACCATCTTTCTATTACTATGGTTGCACTCTTTTTAACGAACTATCTTGATGGTATTTCGTATTTATTTACTTCTAAATCTTATATTTGTACATAGTTTTCTATCTATATTATTATCAGTATCAGTGTAATGCATATGTATACTATAGTTTTAGTACATTGTTGTGCTCAGGGTTCCCATTGATAACAGACAGCTTTTTGCATCTGAAGGGCCTACCCTGAGCGGTATAAATCAATAAAGGTTCTTCTCCTTCTTCTAAACCTTAAAATGTGGGGAAAGCTGGGCTTATATTGTTGATGAAAATGTTTTTTACAAAATTGTTTTGGCTTGATCATCAAAAGAGCTTAAAACAACGTGAAACAGTCAAGTATTAGCTTAAAGGGGCACTATCATAGAGCTTGTTGTATTTGAATCATATTTTGAAATTTAGGGCTTATGTTTGGGTGGGATTTTCTCGGAGGGGCTCCCATTGGGAATTTTACGGTACCAAGTCTTACAGTAAGTTTCAGAAACACTGGAAAATCATAATTATTTCACTGAATAATTCTGAATTTTAGAAGATTAAGTGACAGAAAAGAGGCTCATGTACAGAAAAATTATTTAGTTTCAGATAGGAAACAGTTTGCTGTTGAAACCGGCATGGTTGAAAAATAAAGAAAAGGAAATCAAACAGAATGGCTATATGGGAACTGTATGAAAATTGATTTAACAATAGTTCTCATGAAATTCACAATGATATTTTTAAAACTGAAGGGACGTCACTATAAGTAGAGGTAGAATAAGATATCTATAAAAACTGTTTTAAAGGCTGATCGAGTTAAATGTTGAAACCCCTCACGAGTCTGGTTTCCTCACAGAAGGCGATTTTCACGCTTGCTTTCTTTTTTCGTTCGTTTTTTATCCCGGAGGAAAATAGGAGACCTTCGCACGGTGGAGTAGTGTACACTTTCTGCTTTCAGTCACACCTGACTGCATGACTGAATCTATTTTAATCACGGTCACGCTAAGTAAGTTCTATGGTAATTCTATACGGAAGTTATTTTGTGTCGCCGCTGTTTGCATAAGCGATAAGTTGCAAGCTTTAATATTCCGTGTCAGGTTTCCTAAAGCATTGCTTAAAATTTCCGATTAGAGTGCGCCGCTTTCGGGTTCTGAAGCCAAATCGTAGACCAAAATGAACTGGCAGACAACGAAACCAACCATCAGAGAAAGAACCAAGTTTATGCTCAACAACGATCTCTTCAGCGATGTGAAGTTTGTGGTTCGTAAGAGCGATGGAGAAAGTGAAAGTAAGCAAGTGATTCCAGCTCACAAGTTTGTGCTGTCGATTGGCAGTCCTGTGTTTGAAGCCATGTTTTACGGTGAGCTAGCGGAGACTAGAGACTCTATTGAACTGCCTGACTGTGAGTACCAGAGTCTGTTGGAGTTATTTCGTTACATGTACAGCGATGAAGTGAATTTGAGCGGAAATAATGTGATGGCGGTGTTGTATTTGGCGAAGAAATACATGGTGCCTTCACTCGTTGATAAATGCACGGAATATTTACAAGAAAATTTAGATCCATCAAATGTTTTCAGTGTTTTACCATCTGCGCAGAAATACGAAGAGAAAAACCTGGTAGATCAGTGCTGGAAACTGATCGATGAACAAACCAATGCGGCTGTGAAATCGGATGGATTTGTGACAATCGACAGGTCCTTACTTGAGGCTATGGTTGCAAGAGATACCCTGCTGATTGCGGAAATAGAACTGTTTAAAGCTGTGGAATTGTGGGCCACAAAGGAATGTCGGCGGCAAGGCTTAGTAGAAGCGGACGGAAAAGCTAAAAGAAGAATTCTTGGAGAGCAAATAGTGAAAGGAATACGTTTTCCAACAATGAAACTAGAAGACTTCGCCAGTGTTGTGTTGAACAGTGGAATTTTAATGACAGAAGAAATCGTCGAAATTGTCAAATACTTAAGTTCAGTGTTAACATCTCCTGTGGGATTTTCAGAAATCAAACGTTGTGGCTCTCTGTTGTCAGTTCAACGATGTCATAGATTCAATTCGGTAGTCCAATTCGATAGTTTATTGACGACTTATGTTAACTGCATTAATTTTTCTGTAAACAAAGATATTTTCTTGCATGGAATTGGCATTTTTGGTATTGAAAACACCACAATTGATGTAGACCTGGAGGTAAAGGAAAGCGCGAGGAAATTGGTTTCCAAAAGCGGACAATTTTCTTCATCGCTATATACGCTTGAATTGTTTAGCTACTATGGTTTTACCGTCATCTTTGACGCACCAATTGTTATTAAGAAAAACGCTGTGTACCACTTACAAGCTAAAATAACCGACCCTACAGGGAATGCGAGGACGTGCGGAGACAAAGGTGTGCGCTCTGTTACATGTTCAGGTGTAACATTTACATTTACAGATTGTGAGGGTGGGAAAGGAACAAATGCGCTTCGTAGGCAATTCCCTGAATTATTATTCACTGTGTAATCCAACAAAGGCAAGCCTTTCCATAAAACGAAAGTCTAGTTTCACATACAGGAAATCACAAGATGAATACAAAAAGATATGAACAAAATCTGAAAACAGTAACTTACATGTACTTACATGTAATGATATCTGCCATTATAAGCATTGACAGCATTTTTCACATTAGCATCGAAAGTAATTTTGCATTTGCTTTTGTTTTGCTCTACTACGCTCAGTAATTTTCTAAAAAAAAGTCGACTGATGCCAGAGTTAGTTTTTAGGGTTAGGCCTTCGGAGAAGTTTTCAAATTAGTATTAAAGGTATTTTGCATTTGCTTTTGTTTTGCTGTAATTTAAAAAAAAGAATGGTTATAAATCTAATCACCAAATGTCAGGGTTAAGCGTAAGGTTTATTTCAAATTCCAATTTGATCTGGATATTATCTGCTATTTTAGGTGCCTTGTGCTTAGAGTACCCATGAAATTTAAATTAGAGCTTGCTGTAATTTAATCATATTTTGAAATTTGGGGCTTATGTTTGGGTGGGATTTTTTCAGAGGGGTTCACATTTGGAATTAAATTACAGTACCAAGTTTCACAGTAAGTTTCAGAAAGACTAGAAAATCATAATTGTCCCTCTTAATAAATTTGAGTTTGTGAATGTTAAGAACCGAGAAAAGAGGCCTATGTACAGAAAAATTATTTAGTGTCAGATAGAAAAACCGGCATAGTTGTAACTGAATAAAAAAAGAAAACAAAACAAAATGGCTGTACGGAAACTGAATGAAAATTGATTTAACTGAATGGACGTCGCTATAAGTAGAAGTAGAATAAGATATCTGTAAAATCTTTTCTTAAGGTGGGGGTAAACGTGAATTTGAATGGAATTTTTAGAGGTTTGAAGAAGAGATAAAAGAAAGAAAATGATTTTAAAAACACCAACAGATAGTTGATACCCACACCAGAGCACCCCAGGTTTCTAGCAAGTCAAAAACCCTCACGAGTCTGGTTTGCTTGCAGAAGCCGCTCGCTTGCTTGTTTTGCTTCGATTCACTCGCTCTTCTGTCCTGGAGAAAAATATAAAGAGACCTACAAGTGGTGTAGTGTATGCACCCCGCTATCTCTGAAAAAAAAAAGGACCACTCGCAGTCTTAAATACCTAAAGAAGTGCCACGTTATGCGACCGAATTTCGAAGAAAATACCCACAGCGGATGGTCAATTTTCAAACCGTGCGAAGCTTAGCCTCTCACGCAGACGTTCTTAGGGGTTCGTCACGCATTCTGGAGGAACGCGTGACGAACCCCTAAGAACGTCTGCGCTGCGTGGGAGGCTATACGAAGCTTGGCGGGAGACAGGGTTTGTTTTGGCCAGATGATAGGTAACCCTATCGTTTGAATGTGTAACATTATACACATGATATACGTTTGCTCTCTCTGACAACATTCTACATTACACTAGTCAAAATCGCAGAGTCTGGGGATTCTGAAGCGTTTTGCGTGCAAAATTCAAACGCTATTTTGTGCCAAAAGTGAAGATTTGTATGAGGTTGGTTGGATCATGTTTGGAGATAGGCAAAAGCAGCGAAAGCGATCCGTGTTGTTATGGATATTGCTGAACTTTGTACACGATGGTGAGTGAAGGGCATTGCTTCGGATTATTTATTTTTCTATCCCTAGTCTGATCAAGGACTTTCAAGATACCAAACAATTGAGAAAGGATTTTCTCTTTTAACAATGATTAGTGGAAAACATAGCACACGTTGATCCGTCTAGGCGGAGACGCTACAGTGCTGCCGGACAGTTGAGAAAGCAGTTTCAATCATTGTAAACAAATATCACGCCTCCATAGGGTTGCAATGCCTTTTTGAGCTTCACAGTAGCTATTAAAGGTTGTGTTCGCTAGATTTTGAAGATCCAGTAGCAATGAAAAATCAGATGTTTCACTTCTCAACTCACCCCTTCCCCCCCCCCCCCCTTTCCCTTATGCGCTTCTAAGCAATAACCTTTTTACCCCCATACCTCAATGACGGAAAATGGCGCTTTTTTTATTTGCGCGCAAATTCGTCATTGATCTTTGTTTTTAGGGGGAGAGGAGTGTTATTCGGCTTTTTCAAAATTCTGGAAAGAAATTCTGATTTCGGATTATTCCGAATATGTTGTAAATAAGAGATGGCCTGGAGGCGGACCGATAGGAACTCTTGAGGGGAGGGGAGGTTGAATTAAACCAGAAAAGCCAAATGATAAGCCTTCTACCAGTTGAGATTGTTGAAAATGGTTTATGTACCATTTGTGTTATGTTATCCCCAAGTATCTTTCTTTTTTTTTTTTTTTAAGTAATTTGATTTGGTGGTGGACTTATCTTTGATTCGTCTCCCTCACAGTCGCTCTTTTGGCTCGTCACGCAATCGTCACGCAATCTTTCCTCACCGACATTGCTAATCTCTGATAGGCTCGACTACCAGCCGCTGTTCGGGGAAATGACCCTGCGCTCCTCCACAACTCTGACAGTTCACAATCACTTTCAAGGACGAGATGGGCAAAACTTAATTAAAATTGTCTTAATTCATTGTTTTAGTTTCTTTCACTGTCCACGCAAAGGATGTTTCTTTCTGTTTCAAAAGCGCTACGCATGATAACGTGATACTGAGTGGTGGCTTGAAGGCTGGCAATTACACGCCTTGGGAACCAAGCGATGAGGGTCACATGACACATGATAGATGCACAGAACATTGCTGTAAAAGCCCGGATACTGATGTAGTGTTTCTGCTGAACAGGTGAGGGTGCGGGCTCATATGGACGAGGACGCGGGGGCGCGAAATCGGGGACGTAGACACAATACGAAGACGTGCACGGGGACTGCCACCTTTCGAGGTGGGGACGCAAATGGTATTCGGAGTTTTTGAAATGCGGAAATGCGACTAAATAGTGACAGCCTGTTTCTAATTCAGAAACAATAAACTGAGATCCAAAAAAAAATTTGTAAAAGGAGAGAGAAGTGATGAGGTTTAAAGCTATCGATTGGCCATTAAAAACAATTATCTTACAGTCTACTAGAAATATTAGTGGATTTAAACGCATTTCTTTGGTACTGTCTGCTTCGGCACTCCCGAAAAGGCTAAAAACATATTTTATATGTAATAGTATCTTTAAGGCTGCATTGCAAAGCAGCCTTAACTACAAAGAAATTGTCCCCATGACGGGCAGTGGGACTTGGGCTGTGTCTGTAAGGGACTAACTGCTACACTAGCCTGCTGCTGAGACGGTTCCAGGGTCGTTCGCTCGCGCTTAATCCAGTATTAAAACGGAATGAAATCTAAACAGTGCCAGAAGAGTACGGCTAGCGTTAGCTTTTATCTGAATCGTCAACAGATAGGATTGCACTTCGCCCCACTGGCTCAAAAATTAGAACTTTTTCGTACAGAATAATCAGGGTATAAAGAACAGCACCACGAGGAACGAGGAAGTACTGCCCATAATCAATGGCTCTTGGTCATCCGCAGACTCAAAGTTAGCAACACCTCGTACAGCATAATAAACAGCACCACAGGAAAGTACTGCTCAGTAGCTTTCATTTGAATGGACACACTTCAGGATTACAACCACAGACTCAAACGTTAGAACCACCTTGCAAGGCATAATATGGTAAACTGCACCACCGGAAATTTTTGCTCAGTAGCGTTCATTTGAATGATTCATTGACAGACTTCTTCCAATTTACCAATCAAAGATTCCAGCAACATTCATTGCGTTCTTTCATTTCCTTTCGTTATTTTGTTTGTTATTAATAATAATAATAATTATAATAATAATAATAATAACAATAATTATTTAATAATAATAATAATAATAATAATAATAATAATAATAGTAATAATAATAATGATAACTTTATTATTTACAAGAATAAAATCTTCTAGATACAGTTCGATTCTATCAAAACCTGAGTGATTTTTCAGTTTGCTGTCATAAAATTGTAAAATATCAACAACTCATATATAAAAGCTAATTCATATTGGTTTGGTTCAGAAGATAAAAGATCAATTTCCACTGATGACCCTCATTATAAGAATATTTTAAATAATAATAATAATAATAATAATAATAATAACAATAACAATAATAATAATAATAATAACTTTCTTGAAGTGTCAATAAAATATAGCAGTTGCACACCACTAAGTGAGGACACTATCCAAAATTCAAAACACTAAAATGTCAATCAAGGAACCGAGATTGTAAAAAAGTATATAAATATAGAAATTCAGGAACAGCATAATGTACAGTTTTTACATGTATTGTTGTTTTTAGCTATTGCTTCTGTGTGAAATGTCACTCGGTTCAGTTGTGCTCCTTGAAGAAGATTACTCCGCCTCCTGACTATGACCCAGTCACCATCACTGTAGAGAAACGTAAGTACTCCATCTTTCAGTAAGGGAGCTTAAGTAACGACGACGGCAACGGCAACGAAAACGTCATCCGAAAATATATCTTTATTTCATTTGTGCTACTTCGCGATTATTTCAACTCGCTCAACTTTAACAAAAATGGCGAACTATTCAGGAACCAAATTGGCAGGAGTGGCGTACAAAGTAAGAGAGAAAATGAAAAATTCACCGTCGTGCGTTCACGTTCTCCTCAAAACCTTAAATGTGGTCATTTCACGTTGTTGTTTTGCAGAGGACGGCAAAGAAATGTACCAAAATGTAAAACGCACGTGCAAAGCGATTGTTCTTACTCATTAAACCTATTGTTTTGCGGCGTTGTCGTTGTCATCTCCGTCGTCGTTGCTTAAGCTCCCTAGTCTTTTTACTACACACCCTATAATGGACTATATGAGAAGGTTCCGCCCTAAGGGGATAACTTTTTCGGGCTGGAGGTATACAGCTGTTTCGACAAAGGTTGTCTAAAAAAAAGCTTGAAAGCGTGCTCAACAGTGCTTGAAGGTACTCTGGGAAATACTCAATAAATTTTTATAAAAGCTCAGAATCCATATTGCCCGCCATCTCAAGACATTATGGATTCTGAACCTTTATTGAAATTTATTGAGTATTTCCCAGACTACCTTTCGGCATTGTTGCGTACGCATTTTGGCTTTTTTTTGTTTTGGACAACCTTTGTCGAAGCAGCTGTATACCAGAGCAGGGATTTCACGAGCTGAAGAACAAACTGTCATTTAGGTTAAAGTGCCTCTAAGAAATTTAATTCCAAGAAAAAAGGGATGCAGCGTTTCTTCTGAAGGTACGTGAAAGAAGTGTCATTTACTGTGGAACGTTAATGAAACAGTTACCTTTTCTCTCTAAACACTAAAATGGTATATAAGAAAGGGTAAGGGTTTGGAACTCGGGGCGAAGCACCCCATCTCCCCCCACCCCCACCCGCCCCGAGACTACTTGTAACAGCTGTGCATCACTTCACTCCAGTTAGCAGTCTTCGAATAACGCGCGAATCGAGTACGAACATTTAACACCTATTCGAAGTGGACGTGAATAGTGGTTGATATAAATCGAGTTACCAAGCGGCGAAACAGTTTTAGCACCTCAATTATAGAATTGTTAATTTTGTGGGCTTTACTCTCACACATCGGCTTTTTTTTGCATCATGTTATTGGCAGAACTCATTAGGCCTTTTTTGCAATTCTAGATCAAAACCTTGTAGTTGTGTAAGTAAATTAAAAGATACGCTGAGGATATAAGAATTTATAAATTTATAACCACAGGAAACGAGAGCGATTTAATTTGTTTCGAGAGCAATTTAATACTCTTGCTCGCTCAATTTCGCACCAAAATTGATCGCGTCATCACTTTTCTCCTCGGTAAACCGAACTGAATTTTTTCCCATGAGCGAACCTGAACAATTGTTCCCCTAAGTGTTCCATTCCGATTTCCGGATTTAAACTAAAACAGGCCTCACCAAGGCCGCTGAAACCAGAAACGTTTAGGATTTTCACTGATTATAGTGTGTTAGGTTGAAAAGCATTTCGTGACAAATGTCTCACCCAGAAGGGCGAGAAAACCTGCCCAATGAATCTCAGATAATTTCAATGCCTTTGTTCCTTCTGTTGTGGTTTTCATTTCATAGACAAGGGATACAAATTGAATTAATATTTTAAGTCTTTTCACCGTTATATATGATTGAACGCGAAATTGTAATTCGCACTGAAGCCTTCATAGGGACTATTCCAGCCTAACAAGGTTCTTCGCAGTTTATGGTACGTCTTTAGCATTTCCAATTTATAATTTTAATTTTAAAGGGTATCTTGCTTGAAAATTGGACAAGAAATGGGGCATTGTCTACTAACAAAATTAAAACCAAAGAAATTGTCAACGGTAATTGTCAAAAAGGCTTGCACAGTCTTGTTTGAAAAGAAGCTACCTGAAACTAGAAAGTACAGAGGTTAGGTTCTAAAGAACCTGTGGTCCTACGTCAGTGGAAGAGTAGAAACGAATGTTTGGTTTATCAACAGAGTTGATAACTAAAGGTAAACTGGCCACTGTAAAGAGATTCGACTGATGACGTTTCGAGCGTTAGGCCTTCTTCAGAGCGAACCGTAACTAATAAATTGAAAATTCTTGAGTGTTTTTCATCCAGGTGAAAAAGCGTTTTGCAACGTTAGTCATACATTCAATGACGGTACCTCTTAATACAGGGTTATTTTTGCACCGTTTAATTTATGACTATATGCGAAAAGCAGTTCTTAGCGAGGGCAATTGCAACCCAAAAAGAACTGAATTGGGAGCAACCACGCATTTTTGAGAGATAATTAACCAGCAATAATTCTAAGAAGCTTTGAAATACGTTAATAATATTTCAAATTGAAGCTTAATTAGTTGTGAAAATGCGTGTTTACCCCTTATCAGTTTAGGAGTTCCGGTAGCAAAAAAGCCTTTGTATTACACCATCGTTATAGCCTGTGTTGGAGTCTACTTGGTTACTGCTAGGTTACCGTCGTTCTCGAACCATCGAGAGATGCGCCGAAGGTATGCACAGTAGCAAAAGCAAGCACCGGTCTTTTAGAGAATATATTATTTTCATGTTACCAAATGCATTGCAGTTCACTGTCTGAGCACCTGTCAAAGAATGGCTAAGCAAGTTAAATGTAGTTTTTGAAACATTAATTATTTCCCATAACAGCTCTTTATTTAGCTACTTCAAGACTGACCCCATTTTGAGGGTTGCTTAGTGAGCCTCTTGTGAACAAAAAGAAAAAATTTTGAGAAGAAAATTGTTGAAATGTTCCACGGACATTTTTGGTCCTTGGAAGCGCAAATGCTTCTCTCACGGGGTAAGTGCTTTGTCCCGGCGATTTAAAATGGTAGAAACATTCGGGGAAAACGTAGTTTCCACAGAAATGTTTCCTTAATCTTCTGCCAGTTTAAAACAGCAAGGTATTTTATGAATTACAGGGGTCTGTTTTCACTTAAAACAAAAGTAAGCGTAAAGTCCTCACAGCCTTATATGAAAAAAATAACTGATTTTTCATCAGGTTGAAATGTTTCTCCTTGCTGGGTGCTAAAAACTTCCAACTTCATAAATAAAACAACTGATTTATCATCAGATTGAAATGTTTCACATTACTGGGGACTACAAAAATGTTTTTCTCACTTCTGAATTATTGTCACTTTTTTCTCCTTACTTACTAAGTCAAATTTTGATCGATGTGTATATTTTTTCGTCTTCAGCGCGAGTTTTCTAGCGCAGTGAGAAACCACATCAACAAATCAAGAAGACGTAAAAAAACAATTTCTTTTAAAACTCTTTTTATAGGTATGTCAACCGTAGAATTGCTTTTCGCTCAGATCGATTCTAGCACACATTTTCCGGCGCCAAATGCACTCCTACCAAAACAAATCACCGACAATTAAATTGTTATTTTGAAACAAAATATCATTTATAACTTATGAATTGCATAAATCTAATTGGTTAATAAATAAAACACCATGCACCTAGACGTCGTTAAACTTGTATGATATTTCTAAATTTCTATTCAGTGAACTTAATCAGACTAAACATTTTCAAGCTATAATTTCAGCTTATAGACGAGACCTAAACAAGGTTGATAAATGGTTCCCATTCTTCTGCAGTTTTCTTTCCCATAAATATTTTCTATTTTCAAAGTTGTCATCGAATTGAATGGTGAACGATTTCAAAATATACTTCACCTCACAAAAAACTTCATAATTAACATTGTAAACTCTCGGCGTGCCGGAAGAGCTTCAGACTCAGAAACCATTATATGGTAAGTAAAGAATGTGTTTTGTAAACTTTTTATTGTACCATCAGTTGGCCATGTTTTAATAGACTATTTTTACGTTAAAATCGGCCACAGCTTAATAAGACTTTTCTTTCAAATTGAGGCCGAGACAGCTGTTTTAGAAAGTGTTCAGTTTCCACACATTAAAACCATCAAAGCCCGCACAGAATAACAGGAAAAATGTTATACACAAATTGCATGGAAATTATCTGAAAACGCGATTTCACGTATTCAGCAAAGCTACATCTCTCTAATTTTTTTTTAAAAGTAAACTTTTCGGTTTTGTGTCTTAAAACTAAAATTAGGGGCTTTTAAAGATTTCAAATATTCCTGGAATACTTCGGATCCATTTTTCATTTTCCATACTTGTCGCCGCTGCAGTTTATTGCCGGCTTTGTTTACCCCATGTCGATACAATTATCTTTGAATTTAGTTGCAAATCACCATGAGTGATAACATTGAACATACTTCACCGCACCAAATTGTTGAACTGTGTAAAAATTGCAGCTTTTCCAAAGTTCCGTCCTTAATTTCGAACAGTCGCATTTTCGATCCTGGCGTCCGGTTTTAGTCGACTATTATTTAGTTTTGATATACTTGACTCATCAAAAAGTAATATTTACCAAACTAGGGATTTTATTGAACTGCAGCTGGTTATATTGTATGTTACTGTAGACATAATTTACGAGTGTTTTAAAATTTTAGCATAAATTAAGAACAACGTATGTCAGTTAGCTTTCTCAGTTACGAAAAAAATTAGTAATCTAGAGGTGTTTCGATGGCTTGATAACGAATTTTTTTCTTGGAAAGCTTGTCGCATTTTATTTCATTCCATAATGGAATCGATACTCGTAATCTCTTCACTTTTTTACTTTAGGGGATGGGGTGGGGATATTGTTATACCGTTACCTTATGCGGGTCTACAGCCTTAATGGAATCATGAAAATCTGTAAAATGTACAATTTAATATTTACTGACAATAGTTTATGATCTATATTATTTGATGCTTTTAAATCGCTTTTCTTCATACAGACTTCGGTGAAGCTAATTTTTGCATTTCAGTTTCCATCTTGTTTTCTTTTCAAATTTCGACGCGCCGTTACTTAGAGGTTATTATATTCTGTTTTGTGAAGACACTAAAATAAAAATACTGTACATCGTCCTCATCCTCTCTTGACATCGTGAGTTTGTTTTGAAGCATAGCGGATGGGAGATTGGAACTAGAGTGGAAATTTCTGGGCGCGTTATTTTTGGACTATTCCGCAATAGGAATACATAGAATAGATGGTATTTATCAACAGAATAGTATTCCTAATCAGCCATTACTACTGAATTCTGAATACTGTATTCTGGTCTCTGGTAGGAGAATGAAGTGAACGAATGGAATACACTGAGTTTACTCAAAACAAGAGGAATTGTGTTCTTTGGGAAGCTAGCCTGTGAACAGTCTCCCAAAGTGGGACATAGGGTGAGGAGGAAGGATAGCGAAGCGGAGCAAGCCGAGCTTGATGTTTCTCTTCGCCCTTTACGTGTACCCCACTGGGGAGCCTCTTCGGCTACTGGGTAGCTTTTCACGTTAATAGGAACGATATTCTACCGATTTTTGTCTGATTCCTGAACCGGAAAGTGCCTTTAGTATGTATGTATACAATGCATCGATGCATGCGGACCAGGAAATTGATTGAAATTGATTCGCTCTGACGAAGGGTTAACGCTCGAAACGGCAGCACTCGAATCTCTTTTTGGTGGCCAATCTACCTTTAGTTATCAACTCTTTTGATCAACCAAACATTGGACCAGCAAACTGTTTGTTTGTTTATTTTTCTTGTCCTACGCATTTGCCACGCGACCGCATCAAATAAATTATTAAACCGCAAAACGACCTTACAGCCAAAAGGCTCCATTTGAATTATCAAAATATTCAACTTGGTGCTGAGGCCGTGAGGAAGAAAACAGCCGCAATGAATAAACATATTTATTCAATTTTTGTTTGTGTGCTCTGACGCCTATTGCGTTGTCATCATTGTCAAGCTGAATTTTAAATGAGGGGTCGAAATATTGTAAACAATATCCGAGGCACAAATTTTAGAATCACGTGACTCGTTTTCGCATGCTCTGGCCGGAAAATCTTTAAATTTTGTGAAAAACGTGTAAATTCGATTGTGTTTGAGTCTGCCATGTGGTATAAACTTTTCTGTATTCAGCAACTGTGGGTGTGCTACTAATTAGGGTTAATGGACAAGTACAAAAGATATGCTAGCTATCATATTTCAGTCCCGCTAAGAATGGGAGATCTCCCATGCCGTTAGCGTTCTAGGGATCCTCTGATCACATTTACATAAGACACACCAGGAAAAGTTTTTCATTTGTTGTTTCTATTCGTCTGCGTCGTTCTCAAGGCGCTATAATTAAAGGTTAGAACAGCCACTACAAAATCTCTTCTTGTACCTTCATTAATTTATCAGCTGTGGACCGCTAGTTTACTTTTGTCGTTTCTCGAAGTCGCGCGAAAGAAACCGCGTTTTGTTTTCAGGGTCAAGATTTTTCGGTTCTGTTTTGTTTTGTTGAGTTATCTCGAAGCTTTCAGTTCATCTGGTGATTAAGGTCTGTAACTTTCCTTCACTGGATAAACAATGATCTCTAATTAATTTAGAGCACTCTGCGCTGTTATAAATTTTTAATGCGGCTTGCGGTAACTTGAACCAAACGACACAAACAGCGGAATTGACACGCTAGCTCGGTCGACTAAAAACAATCCGCTGTACTACAGCCAAACGTTTAAATGAAAGCTGTCTTGTATTCCAGGCATTTCTAAGCTTTCTGCAACTACGAAACCTTTTACGGATACCGGGGATTTCACGAGGACCAAACCTACAGAATCTAGTACCCAAGTAAGTGAAAGTGTACTCTATTACTAAAATAATTGAGAACTGCGTAGAAGTGCCTTTAAGCCCAGGAGAAAGTAGAACGAGAGTTGGCGAGAATGTAAGCTCTTTTAAAATGTACAAGAGTCGTAGAGAGAAAATAAGAGAGAAAATAAGAGAGAAAAAAAAAAGAGAGAAAATAAATGTAAGCTCTTTTAAAATGTACAAGAGTCGTAGAGAGAAAATAAGACGAACTTAATTAGGATGTCCAACTCATCGACAAAACTCGAGAGAAAAACAATTAAACTAGTGCATTCTCGTTGACTCGCGTTCTTGTTTGCCCCGAGCGTTACAACTTGTGATTCACCAGGGGTTTTATATTATTAGTTTGTCTTCCCTTTAGGTAATTAGCCAGCATATGATTATGATTATTCGATTATGTACGATGCCTTATTACTCTTTCTGCTTAAAAGTGCATGATCCGCCTAATTGTTCTTTGATTTAAGAACATTAAAAAATCCATTCATTTTGTTTTCGAAGTAGGTAGGGAGTGTTGTCTTGTAGAGTGAAAACAAAAGAAATTTAACTTATAGTAGTCTTGCACCTGAATGCATGCCACTTAAATATCGAACCGAATTCACTATATTCAAATCACTGAAACCGTGTTTTGATTACGTAAGACAAGGCGGACAATATTGACCACGCGCGAAAAACGAGGGAATCTTTCTCCCAACGTTTTTTCCGGGAAATGTTTTTTTCTCACGCAAACAGAAAGAATTATAAACACAAGGGTTGATAAATTTCACATTTTTCATATCTAAGTCTTCGTTAAAACTATCATTTTAATTTCATTAGCTAAGGAAATAAACAGTCGTGTCATTCAGTTTACGTATCTTTCTCGTCAAGGGAATACTGCAGGTTTTCTTAATTCAAATCGCCCATAGAGCGGAATGGTTTAAAAGCATATACACCGCTCATTAAAATTGTCTTACGACTGATGTGTCCTTGTTTTGTCTTTGTGATCCTAGTACGTAGGGGCTGTTATGATGGTAAGACTCTTTTCTGAAAAAAAAAAAAAAAACACTAATAATACCTATAAATTTTAAAAAAGTATAAAACTCACGGATTAAAACTCAGCGAGTACGAGTGTTTGTCCTCAGAACAAGCTATACAATTTGTTAAAATCTAATCAATAAGCAAGCTTTATTCCTCGTTTTTCCCTTATATTCATTGATCGGTTGGAAAATTAAAGCAAGGTATATGTAGTCACCCGTTTATTTTCAAGAAGGAGGTCTTTTAGGGACAATTAATATTTCCATAATTAACACTGCCTTTGTTAAAGAAAAATCAAGTAGTTTTAAAGGCGGTTACTTAAAGCAAATCAGATTTACTGCCTTCAACTTGCAAATTCCAAAGCCCAACCACTAATGTTTGGCGATAGCAAGATACTTACGGTCATAAATTAGGGTCTCCATTGACCTGGCATAATGTTTTGACGTTGCATTGTGAATTGTTCTGCATCCGCCTTTACGTCTTTTCAGTGTAGAGTACATCCTGATCAAAGTTAATTTCAGCTTTAGTTTGTAAAAATTAAAGATTCGTATAATTAGATTTATGCAATCACTCTCTAAAATCTAAATACCAGAACATAAAATATATCTTATTAATACATACCGTTTCCTTGTACTCTTTTCTACACTTTTCTTGCTACAACAATCTACACTTTTCATTTGACTTTCTCTTCTTTTTGTTTCCCTTTTGCTCTTTTTATGTTGTAAAAGATATAACATGTATATAATGTAATAATGTAGGTAAGAGACTGACTCCTCTCGATTAGCGTTGCTATTTGCGGGTTAGTATAATATGTACCATATTTTCTGTAAAAAATGTATATTGTTGTCGTTTTTGTTGTCGAACACAAAAGATAGAACCACCTTGCACAGCATGATAAGCCATACCACTGCAAAGCACTGCTCAATAGTTATCATTTAAATTACCAAATTTGAAAACAACACTGCGTGTGTCAAGGTGTAACTTTGACAATGAAAGGGGTAATTGAAATGGACAGGAGTAGACCATGTACTGTTACTGACAGCTTTAAATCTTCTCAGTCCACCACCGTCAAACTCGAACAAAGAGACACCGAAAGAGGAACGAAAGAACCCGAAGATGTCACGACAAAATCCTCCGAGACGACGAGTGATGATGGACTCCGACGAAGAACTGGGGAAGACAACGGTAAGGAAGGGCGACAGTGAGGCAGTTCGCGTAAGTTCTTTTCTTTCTCTTTCTCATTCTTATTAACCACTAATCTCTTACTTGCATTTGACGTTTAATCCAGAGAAGAAAGTAATTGATATCATCATTGATTCAACGAACGACGAAAGTGTAGAGCTGGAATACCACGCACGGCTTATGGCTCTTAACAGACAATTATAAGAATGACATCGGACTTCAGTTTGTGAAGGCAACTTAGCATCTTTGTTGATCTCATCTCTCCCACTTTTGGCCCAAGAACAAATACATGAAACTGATGGTGGTCACAGTAGGGGTTCGTTGCGTGTTCAGTGATAATTTTATGTCGCCATATTTCAGACAGGAACGCCATTTGTACGTACTAATCTTATCCACGCTGATGTCTAACCTCTTTTAGCATAACCCAGTGACCGACTATTTAAGTCGCAAATCTGATTGGCCACGCAAGGGCGGTACTGAATTATTAATTATTCCGCGCTCGTTAGATAGGGGATGATAGATAATACTCGCCTCATTGGCTAAAATCATCTCATATCCAACACGCGCGAGTGGAATAATAGACCCTTCTCCAAGATGGCGGCCGAAAATTCAAATAAGTTAATATTCTCAGCGGTCTCACCTCTCACGTATAAAAGGAGATGAGACAAAGTGAACAATGCCATTCTGTCGATCAAGCGAAAGAGCATAGTTCAAATGGCGGACCCTGCTGTACAAGTCCCGGCACAGGAAAACCTTCCAGCAGCTCAAGCGGCCGCGGTTGTTCAACCACCACCACCGCCTCCGCCTCCACCAAACGCAGAAGAACCTCCTCAAAACGCCGCTGGAGAACAAGTCACTTTGGAGGTTTGTTCAATTTTTGTTTTACTCCAGTATCGTACACGTGTTCTTGCACTTCGTATTCCCGTGGCAGCTTTAAGTCTGTTTTCAGCTCAAGTCATGCCCTGCTTTAAACGTGTAGCTTTGTAGCTCTGCGGGCAATTTTCTCTTTACCCCCCAGTTTATTTTACGCCCTGCTTCTGAACGTGCGACCTTCGTTGCTTTGCGGGCATGTTTACAATTCATGTTGCGCCCTGGCTTGGCGGGCAATTTAAAATTCACTTCGCAATTATGTTGTGCCCTGCTGATAACGTGTACTTGGTTGCTTTGCGGGCAGTTTTAACTCTGTTTACAATTCATGTTCCGCCCTGCTTCAAACGTGTAACTTTTTAGCTTTGCGGGCCGTTTGAAACTGACTTCGTAATTATTGTTGCGCCCTGCTTCAAACGTGTAGCTTTTTAGCTTTGCGGGCAATTTTAAATTGACTTCGTAATTATTGTTACGCCTTGCTTCAAACGTGTAGCTTTTTAGCTTTGCGGGCAATTTGAAATTGACTTCGTAATTATTGTTACGCCCTGCTTCAAACGTGTAGCTTTTTAGCTTTGCGGGCAATTTGAAATTGACTTCGTAATTATTGTTACGCCCTGCTTCAAACGTGTAGTTTTTTAGCTTTGCGGGCAGTTTGAAATTGACTTCGTAATTATTGTTACGCCTTGCTTCAAACGTGTAGCTTTTTAGCTTTGCGGGCAATTTGAAATTGACTTCGTAATTATTGTTACGCCCTGCTTCAAACGTGTAGCTTTTTAGCTTTGCGGGCAATTTGAAATTGACTTCGTAATTATTGTTACGCCCTGCTTCCAACGTGTAGTTTTTTAGCTTTGCGGGCAGTTTGAAATTGACTTCGTAATTATTGTTACGCCCTGCTGATAACATGTAGCTTTTAGCTTTGCGGGCAATTTGAAATTGACTTCGTAATTATTGTTACGCCCTGCTGATAATGTGTTTACAATTCATGTTGCGCCCTGCTTCAAAACGAGTAGCTTTTAGCTTTGCGGGCGGCTTTAGATTGACTTTCTAATTAATTTTTTGCCCTGCTTCAACACGTATAGTTTTGTAGTTTTGCGGGCTACTTGAAGTCGACTTACCACTTTCTGAATTTTATTTATATGCGCTATTTTTGCCGATTATGTGTACATTCTAATTCTCGGTTAGCTTCAAAAGCTTTTCAATTTTGTTGACCTCAAAACATACTTCAGCAGAGAACTAGTTATTATCTTTGTGCGATCTTTGTCGATTATTCTCACTCTTCATTTTTTAATTGTCTTAATTTGCCATTTCTGAGTGCTTGTTTGCCACATTGTTCTACTTGAATTGTTTATTTTCGTATTGTTCTGTTAATTGTTATATTTGCACTCCGACTTTGTCGGAACAAAGGATTCCCTGCCACTTTACCGGGTCTTATCACAATGCTTGTACTCATTTACGAATGTTTTGTATCGCCGCTAAGCGGTATGAAATTACACTTCGCAATACATCTGTCTATTTCATTTTCTCATTCAGGCTTTGCAAGAAAGAATTAAATTTTTGGAAAATGCCCAAGGGACCTCCATTCAGGCTTTAAAGAATCGCATTACCCATTATGGTAGTCGCCGCCTGGAGGACTTCGACAAATACGAGGCCTTGCGCCTCGCGGAGGAGCTCGTCTCCGTAGCGAAGACAACTGGTGATGATAAGGCCGCCAGCTTTGACATCATAGCGGCCACCCTAAGAGAGAAAATACACGTGCCGAAAGAGCAGTTTAAAGCTTACTTTTTGGCTCTTCTCGCGGACAAGGAATTTATAAGAATCTTTGACACAATCTCCAAGGTCGACAAGTCGTTTAGACGTCCCTCGCCTTACTCGCGTCCTCAGGCCAGAGGCAGTCAGAGGTTCTCGTCACACCCTCGAGTGACCTGCTACAGATGTGGTACGCCCGGACACAAGTCTACGCAATGTTTTAAGCGGTCTCCGACGACCCGCTATTTTTCTTCAGGCGGTCCAGGTCACAACCAGCCTCGACCGACATCTCAGTAGCAGAATCTGCCCGATCCTCATTTTGTATGCGTTTTAGTACTATTAAAGTCAAATGAACACTATTGCATCACAATGTTTGTTTATTCATATACATTATACCCACCCCCCCAGGGTTTTATTAACATATTATTACTTACATATTTTACGACTCGCTACGCTGTTCATAGATGTGGGAACCAATTATCTCTTTTCGATCGCACCCTTCCCCCCTCGGGTGGCATTCTCAAAGGGAAGCTCACTTTCCCTCTCGGATTACCGGGGCTGAGTTTGCCATTCCTTGGGCCCTAATTTATTTCCAAGTTCTTTTTTATTTTCCTTTTAGCTGTCAGACCCTTGCTTTCACGATTGGGAAAAGCATCCCGGTTTCAAGCCTAACACAGTTGGTATGAATAAGTTACAGTGGATAAACATCGATGGTTCTGTTGTTGATGAGGCCCAAGGGATGGCAAACAATTCCCACATCTCTGATGAGGATATCGCCCTCGTGTTACAGGGAAATTCATTAGCGGATATGTCTCGCCTTGTTTTCCGCGATCCAGATCACTTCCTAGCAGGGGAACTCCATCGCCATGCACCACAATGGAATGCTTTATTAAATGATATGAACGATGAGCGCTTCTCTGAAGTCCGTGATTGGATTACTAACGGTGTAGACGTAACGAAGTTCTTTAGACCGTTTAAGGGTAGTTACAAGGGAAGGAATTACGAGTAAGGTAGTCCACCGCCTTGCGCTTTCCCCAACCACCTGTCGTGCAAACCTTTTGCCTCGTTTATTTCTGATACGCTCCTGGACCGTTTGCGTTCCGGTGCTATTTCTTTGTGGGGCAAAGTCGGAGAATGCACCCCACCCCACCTTATTATGCCCCTCACTGTCGAGCCTAGCAAGCCGCGTCTCTGCAACGACGATAGATTTCTTAATCTGTGGATCGAAGACCGTCCGTTTGCCTTGGATAGCGTCCAACACTTGCCTAAGTATGTCAATAAAGGATTTTACCAAACAGTGTGCGACGACAAGTCAGGATATGACCACATCAAACTTCACCCCAGCAGTCGAACTTACTTTGGCTTCCAGTGGGGAGGTTGGTATTTTGTGAGTGAATGTATTCCTTTTGGCTGGAAATCCTCGGCCTATATATATCATACGACTGGTCTAGTTGCGTCACACAGACTTCGTTCATGGAACATTCCCTCTTCATTGTATATTGACGACCGCCATAATGGCCAACTGTCATTTCCAGGTGGCATTTTACCAGCCGCCTATCAAGCCCTCGCCTCAAGGGATGAAGTGAATTTTGCTCTGGCCGTCGCGGGTATTTTTCTCACGTGCTACATCTTAATTTCCCTCGGCTACTTTATCGGTCTGGCGAAGTCTCACCTTACCCCGAAAAAACAGGTGCCATACCTTGGTTTCGGTATCGATTCTGAACTACAGGCGTTTACCTTGTTACCCCATAAAAAAGAAAAGCTTCTTCGTCTCATCAAAGAAACGTTGGCTCGCGATAACCTCGACCTACTAACCTTGCAAAGGCTCAGCGGTAAATGCGTGTCCATGAGCTTGGCAGTTCCGGGCGCAAGGCTTTATGTTAATGAAATAAACCTAGCTGTGTCTCGCGCCACGCGTTCTGCTCGACCTGTAAAGATGTCTGCCGCTCTAAAGAATGAAATTGAGCACTGGCTATTCCTTGAGACCTGGGACGGTTTTCTTCCCTGGCGGTCTGAGAAACACACACATGTCAGGCTGTTCTCCGACTCATCTCGCTTCGCTTGGGGTCCGGGTGCCATTGAGGCGAACGTTTATGATTACTGGGACGCCTCAACAATACAAGCCGATATCGCCACTAAGGAGACCTTAGCGCTCAATAATGTCCTTGAATCATTCGCTGATACCATCAAAAACTCGTGGGTCGACGCCTTCGTCGACAGCATGGCTCTAGTCCGTTCATGGAATCGACAGGGCTCTCGTTCTCAATCGCTTTCTAGCGCCTTGAAGAAATTATTCAACACAATGACGAAACTCAACATCGATTTGCACCTTACTTTTGTGCCTAGTTCTCAGAACCAAGCCGACTTCCCCTCGCGACGCCTTAGCCTACAGGATGCCAAATTGTGCCCATCCCTATGGACAGTAGTACAAGAGTGGTATGGCGGCGAAAATGGGCACTCTGTCGATCTAATGGCACGCCCTTCAAACGCCCAATCCGACTTGTCAGGTGCCAAGTTACCTTTCTTCTCTGAAAACCCTCTGCCGGGATCCCTGGGAGTGAACGTGTTCGCGCAATCGCCCGATCTGTACGATCCGTTTGTATTCAAGAACCCATACGCCTTTCCCCCGATCTGCCTAATACCTCATGTTATCAAGTATATGAGAAGCCTGCAATTATCCTACACTATCGTAGTACCAGACGTATGCCCAAGGCATTTTTGGTGGCCCTTGTTAACGTCTACATGTTCTTCCCGATACCTGCTGGCCGTTGCCGGAACCGTTGGAGCGCTCCTCACTCCCTCTAAACACGGGTTTTCAAACAATTGGCCTATCCCATGGGATCTCTGGGTGTTCCGCATCGGATAAGCAAGTAGTAGCTCTTGGTTAGCGCACGAGCCAAACAAAGAACACTTAGCTATCTTTAAATTTGCCAATTCTCCCATTAATTTAGCTCCATCCATTACTTCAGTGAAATCAATGTTGTCAATAAATCATTGTTTTCCAGTATACATCTGTTGACAGTTGTTTTATAGCTTCATTTATACATTTATGTCAAAACAAATCTAAAGGATAAAGAAGGAACTGTTTGTTTTACTTTCATATCCTTTAGGACTTACCTCCAGCCGTTCGAGCGTTTGTACCAGCCGTGTCATGTCCTTCGTGCAGCCACCCCAACGACAAGCTGTTCTTTTTCTGCCAAATGTGCGGCTACAGGAGGAAAACAGTCTCCCCAAGTGTCCCGAGCCCTAAACTCTCAGTCGACCTTCAAGCGATAGATAACCGTTTGGAACTCCTAAATAATGCCTCCCTTCAATCGTCATACTCAAAACAGAAGTGCTCACTTCGTACGGAGTTTGAAACTTTCTTGGCGTCCCTTCCGAATAGTAAAACCATCCTTTCGGCAAGCCCCACTGACATCTCTCGGTTCTTGGTCTGGAAAGACCGACATGGCAAAACCATAGTACATAGTAATGGGTGTCCCGATTCCCACCTTCAAAACGCAGCTAAGTGTAAATGTCCTAAACGCCTGGCATTCAAGACAATCGACTCCTACATTGGAAAACTGCGAGCCATTTTTAAGGAAACCGGGCGCTGTGGAGAGTGGAACTCCCTGCTAGGTCTGGGTAACCCCGCCGCTTCACTCGAAGTGCAAAATATCTTAAGGCGTCAACTGAGGAACAATTACGAGCCCGCATCACGCCAAAGCAAGCAGTTCCCCTATTTTTGTCCAAATTGTTGCTTCTGGCCCGTTTTTTAAATCGGAAAATTGCGGAGCGCTCGGTTAGTCCTTCTGGTCTGTTTGTATTGACGCGGGACCAAGCGTTTTTCAAAACGTTATTCTTTAGCGGTGATCGTGGTTCAGATCTTGGCATGGTGAAAACAGAAGAGATCCTGCGTTTCCCCCAGGACAATGGGCTGTTGTTCAACCACGTATGGGGAAAAACCCTGAGGGATGGCGTCTCTAACGTCTTCGGGATTCGGAGACACCCTAACCCTGAGTTGTGTCCAGTTAAAGCTATTGAGACATATGTAGCCGTGGCTTCCGAGTTGCGCGTTTCTGTGACAAATGGTTACTTGTTTCGACCAACTAATCCCCAAGGTCATATTGTGAACAAACCATTTTCAAGTTCTTCAGCAGAAGCTCGTTTAAAGCTGTATTTGAAAGAAGCTAAGATCGATGAGGGAGAAACGCTACACAGCTTCCGTTCGGGCTCAGCCATAACGTTAGCGTTATCTGGCTCCCAGTTGGCGGACATAATGTCTCATGTAGGATGGAATAACAAAGAAACTGCTCTCTACTACATGAAACTAGCGGAGGTGCTTCGTTTGGATAGTCCCTCTCATTTGCTATCCGCGGACTCTTCCGCGACAGCCGCCCTAACAGAGAACTACATGGAGCTTAACCGTCTAAAAAACTTTATATCCGCTTTTCCGCACGTTTAATTCTTAACCTTGTTGCATCTCGTTTAAAACACTTTACGAATTTTTAGGATGGGGCACCTTGAGTTTGGGATTCTGAGAACGGGGTTTCCTTATGGTCCAGTGGTTTGGGACTTTAGGACACTCTGTAACATAGAGACTGTCGGTGCCCAATCTCAACATAGCGTGAGAGAGAGAACGTTGAGAATAAAGTACTATTCTCAGCGGTCTCACCTCTCACGTATAAAAGGAGATGAGACAAAGTGAACAATGCCATTCTGTCGATCAAGCGAAGTGTTGTAGTATAAAATGCAGCACACGGTATCCCTTGCCCTGACGTTCTCTCTTTCACCAGCCATCAAGTTTCGTCCTGCGTTTGATTTTCCCTACCCAAACCCTCCCCTTTCCTCTTCAGAACATTCATCAACAGGACGAGACTGTCGGTGCCCAATCTCAACATAGCGTGAGAGAGAGAACGTTGAGAATAAAGTACAATTGAAAACGTATACCAGCACTAGAAAGAGCACTTTTACTCTAGTAACCCTGCAAAGTTTCAGCATATCAGTAATATGCTGAAACTTTGCAAAGTTACTGAAGTAAAGGTACTCTTTCCAGTGCTGGTATCTGTTTTTCATCCCGTTCAATTTTAACTCATTCAAATCTGTGTCCGCCATTTTGGAGAAGGGTCTATTATTGAAAAATTGCTTTATCTTGCTGATTTAGTGATATTTTCTGTTTCCCCTGACGTGTACTCTTGCCATATTTGTGGGAGGGGGGGAGGGGTGTCTAAGGGCTCATAAACAATGGCCTCTAAGCCAATCAAACCCCTGCAACTTCGCTTTCCGATGAGTCAGTTTTTAATAATTTTCTCTTGGTTTTTATCGACTTTGATAGTTGTCGAGAAACTTTGTTTGTCTCCAACTATCAGCGATAGAGACATCGAGCTTCCCGTCTCCTTGTCCTAGCAAAAGCATTACCTTGATCCACGTTTACTTTAATTCGCTGAGTGTTGGTCGAACCCTAAGCCAAACCGCTGACCCTCGCACGCCGACTCAGCATACTGGCATCCCAACACGTGTTGCTATCACCTAAAGTTGACTTTGTTGCCCGGCCTCTTTCGTGTGCATTTAAACAGTCTTTTGGTTTAAAAAATTTGGTAGGTACTCTGATTGCACAAGACAAATAATACAGAGTTATTTTTGCGCCATATATGACTACAGTCAACTCCCTTTATTACGGACACCTTCGGGACCGCAAGTAATAGTGAGAGTCCGTAATAGGGGAAATTTATTTCAGTCAAACGTCTGTAATTTGTATTTGCCGGAGATTTAGCTGCTCTCCATATTATCGGGGTGTCCGTAATAGCGAGGTGTCCGCAAGGCGAGAGTTGACTGTATATGGAAAAAACTGATTTTAGCAAGGGGTATATTAATCAAAAAAGGAAATTAGGGGTAACCACGCATCTCTCAGAGATAACTAAGCAACAATAATTCTTAAAAGCTCTTAAATAGATAACAAGGTATAATTTTTTTCCAAATTGAAGCTAGTTATCTTCTGAAAGTGCGAGGTTACTCCCAATCTTGTATTTGGATTCCAGTAGCCTTTGGGCACACAGAAATATAGTTGTTTCTGTAGGAAGTCCTGCATCCTTAAGAAATCTGAATTTCTCGAACCATCCTAAGATGCAAAGAACACAAGCGCAGTAGCAAACGAAGGCACCTTAACCCTTTCACTCCCATGGGAAATGTCGTATTTTTGTAAAACGTCAACTGTGAACCCCTACACCAACTGTAATACACCAATTAAAAGGTTTTGTCTAGGGCATTGTATAGATCATTCCAGCTAAAACAAAGGACATAACAGAAAATAATGAAAAGTGTTTAAAATGAGAAAATAAAAACCTTAAAATACATCTCACTTCTCGTATACACTGGGTATACCCCTAAATTATAGCTTAATTTGCATATCTCAGCTCATAGTTTCTTGTCAAATGGTGACTTGGTCTTTAAAAGTGTAAGAGGAAAAAGTTACAAAAAATGGAGGGGTGGTTAATCATGCCTTATGTAGGAGGGGGGTAAGGTTTTATCCTTCCCTTGTGCAGATCTCTCCAAGATCTGTTTGGTGTCCAAATTTGATACAGATGGACCCAATATTGAGTGCGTAATGACTTCTTGTGCCATATGGCACTCTTGAGAGTGAGAAAGTTAAATATATTTCAAAGCCGAACTTGAATAAGTGACTACTGTATTTCTATTTCTATTTCTATTTCTACGGAACGTATTGAACAAAATTTAACTCTTTTAAATATATAACTATAAAACAAAATACACATGAAGTCATTATTAAAGTGAAAATAAATTAAAAAGGTGAAGACTGCGGATAAAGAGTACGAAGTCATAATAAAAGAGTAATTTTCAATGAACATTCGGCCCCGTACTACACTGATCTGGAATGACCTACTAGTTAAGTACGGCTGTTAGTGTAGGGTGTGGTCTTACCTGCGAGTATGCATAGCCACCTATTATCGCTTCCGTCGCAGTTCTTGCGGACACGAAGCGATGAGAGGCGTCATTATTCGCAGATTAGGAGAGGTTGGAAGTTTTAATTTTTGCGAAATTGTGATATCCTTGGTACTGAACGTATTTGAAAATCGGAGCTAGTTTTCCTCCTCTCAGTTATATGATTTTCTCAATCTTCTTCTCCTTCCCCCTTTCCCTCTTTTCTATTCTTTCCCCAGACTAGAGCGGACCGGAGGTACTCTTTTAAAAAAATCTGTTTTTTTTTTCTTTTGGAGCCCTGAGGCCCAAAGATATGCCGCACTGAACTGATGATTCAATTTCTCTCTCTCTCTCTTTTCTCACAGAAACTGTTTCGCTTTTTCTCTCGCAAGCATAACCCGCAAACAGCACTTCTTGTTCGTTACGCTGTCTGTTTTTTCCTTGGTGGACTTGTTGGCCTCATTCCTTATTTAGTCTTTGTCATCGAACTCTGCAAAGGTTTGTGCTGGCTTCTATTGCTCTTTCTACAATTCATGCCTCTTTTCTTGATCTCTTTGAGTGTTGTTGTCTTTATACCAATTCAAGCACTCTAGCTAACGTATTCACTTTTTTCACTTCATGATTGTAAACATTATCATCTCTGTTATTTTCTCCAGTTTTGAAATTACGTTTTATTCCTCACTCGTTTTTCGCCCAACTACTTAAGATTTAAGTACCTTCCCTCCCTCTCTTCCTTCCTTCCTTCCTTAGCTTCCTTCGTTCCTTTCCCCCCTCCCTCCCTTCCTTCCTTCCTTCCTTCCTTCCTTCCTTCCTTCTCTCCCTCCCTTCCCTCCTTCCCTTCCCTCCCTCCCTCTCTTCCTTCCTTCCTTCCTTCCTTCCTTCCTTCCTTCCTTCCTTCCTTCCTTCCTTCCTTCCTTCCTTCCTTCCTTCCTTCCTTCCCTCCTTCTCTCCCTCCCTCCTTCCCTCCCTCCCTCCCTCCTCTCCTTCCTTTCTTTCTTCTTTTCTCTCCTCCTTCGTTCCTTCTTACCTAACGTCCGTCAACCCATCTGTCTGTCCGTCCGGCGTTTCCTCCGAAAGTCCTATGTGCTTTGAATCTGCCTTTTTATGGTTTCTTGCAATGTTCATTGTTCACAGCTAATTTTGAGGTAAGAAATGCTCACCTACCTGTGCTAAATGGATTCTCTGAAACAAAAGACGCTCCTAAAAGCGAAGCAATTACAACTTTGAGTGGAATTCACAGTGAGCCAAGTCCAACAACAGCTAATGTCGGTATGTTAATAATGACCAAGTTTGAAAACTGTACAGATTACACTCTTGGTTATCACCAGTACAAACGGGGGATCTGAAAAAGAGCTTTCAAATTACAATAATTTGTAGTCAAAGATTTTGAAAATATTTTTTAGTTGTTTTCACAGGACTTCGCATATCCTGATTTATCTTTGGTAAAATCCAATGTTAATTGTCATGAGAGAACGCAAGTCTACGGGAGTTCACTATGACTCCCGCACGCCGCTTTCGAGGTCCTTTGATGTCCGCATGACCCATTCAATTTCTATAACACTTGTGTGGTACCAAGTGCTGAAACTCGTAAAACAAGGTTCTAAGCTAAAAGAAGAATGCGTGGAAATAAAACTATGATTTAAAAATTTGCATTAACGAAGAAGAAAAACATGCAGTAAATACTTTAAAACTCGTCAGAGTGATGATATTTAAATGACGGTGTAATGTAAATATTTTTAACCCTATCTAGCTAGACCGAGGGATGGGATTCTACCCTCGCCGACTTTGGCCTTTTATGACCTTTTTAGAACGACACGAGACTTTGCGACTTTTCAGAAAATGATCTGTGAACAATTTGGTATGGTAGCTCAGGATCCGCTGGATTTCATGCTTGGCTGACCCCAGAAGACAGAAAAAATCCCAGTCTAGTTAAGGTTATTGAAGGAAATATTCACTTTACATAGGTGACTTTGGCGCGTTTGCCGATGTATAAATCTGGTTCCCTTTCTTCATAATCTTTTAAAAGGATGGACATTTTAAACCAACTGGTTTTAAATCCTTCTATTTTACTTCTCCTGATTAACAACAACTTACTGAAGTTATTAGAAATCACTTTGAAATGTATATTAATTATCCGATATGAAAACAGCAGGAAATAGTTAATGCCAACGATTGCATTGTTGAGTTGTATGCATAAGCACTCAGCAACGACGCATCACTTTTACCAAGTGCATCGCTGAGCCGCGTACGCATGCAACTCAGTAATGTAGGATGGGCAAGTGTACAAGTATTTGCGCGCTCAAACTTAGGACTAAGGTACCTGACACCGCCTTGCGTACCTACATGACCTGGTACAAATTAAACTCTGTCTCCTGGGTGAGCTTACATGCTGGTACTGTCGATTTTGTAGGTCCAAGCCGCTTCGTTTGGCGTAATAAAGCTTGCTTTAATCTCTTAATTCACAGTATTTGTTTTTATATTTTATTAGATATAAACATTACTACACCTAATATCACTTCAACTGGTCCGACGACGCCTCGTCCTACACGAATTGTGAAAACGGAGAAGAAAGGTAACTCAAACTCTGATGAACACCTCAATATTGCCCCTTTCTCTACCTTGACCTTGTGTTGCCTGACAAGTTTGGCACTGAGTATTTGTTTGCAGATAGTTCTAGGCATATAGTGACATCAGCGACCATTCTCTTGTGATCTTCCATAATTGCAAACAATTGCTGATCACTTAGTTAGTGAATGAATAAGTGAACAAGCCTGTCAGTCAGTTAGTCAGCCAATGAGCAAGTCAATCAGTCAGCCCATCCGTCAGTCAGTTAGCTAATCAGCCAGTCACTCATTTGGCTACTCATTCATTCATTCATTCATTCATTCATTCGTTCGTTCGTTCGTTCGTCCGTCCGTCCGTCCGTCCGTCCGTCCGTTCGTTCGTTCATTTCATTTCTTCCTTCCTTCCTTCCTTCCTTCCTTCCTTCCTTCCTTCCTTCCTTCCTTCCTTCCTTCCTTCATTCATTCATTCATTCATTCATTCATTCATTCATTCATTCATTCATTCATTCATTCACTCACTCATTATGAACGTTTTTATGGTTTTCGTATGCTAAGAATTATGGGCAAATGTGCCATCTTCTTTGGTTTGATGGATAAGATGGTGAATATCAGAGTAGCTGATTGTCGAATAACTTAGCTGGAGAGTGTAATCATAGTCATTATACTTTTAAAAAATTTTAACAGTAGCGCAATTTTTAATGTTCCTTTCAGCTGACGGAACAGGGAATGACGACATCTCTCTCCAGTGCCCTGGGACGATAAAGGTCATCCGCGTCCGAGCGTTTGCAATCCCTGGGGACAACAAAACTATCAAAGACTTTGACGAGCATTGCCAAGCAAACCTCGCACAGGTTGACAGTACAAACGTGTGCATCGTCAGCTTGAAACGAGTTTATAAAACGAATTACCCGCCTTTCATAAAGACGTTAGTGACGTACACATGTTCGTACACCGAGTACGTTAGCTAACAGTAATAACTCGAGAATGTTTCAGAGGCTAAACGATGAAGGAAATGCAATAAGCAAGTAAGTGGTGAACTGAGGTCTTGCGTGACTTCTTGCGTGACAAGAATGCTGCATTGATTCGTGCAGAGAAAAGCTTAATAGAGAGATTTAGAATCGCGTTCGCGTTTATGTTTTCTTGAAAAAAAGATAGTACGTTGACGAGACGTCAAGTGCAAAATAATTCTTAACTTTGATGCTAAAGCAAAACTACTCGATTTTACTGAGAAAATCAAAGCAGTGAGTGGCAAATATAGGGTAAACATGGTCACGTGGTCATTTCTGCCGTAATTTTAAATCTCTCTAAAATGTATACATACAATGATTTAGGCCAACCTTTAAATAGAGCCAAGGTAAATTTCACTTTTGGCTGCAAGTTAATGAAAGGGAACCGTCACGCTTACAGCAAATTGACGTTAAATTGTTGGAAATAATGTCTTAATTTATAAGCGTAGTTTAAAAAGTCTAGAAAACATTTTAGTCCTCTAAAACTTGAATATGATTATCGTCCATTTTCGCGTTTAACTTCCCCGCGCGTCGCCATTTTGCATTCCCTGACGTCATACGGTTGCCCAACTATTCTTCACAAAAAACTGCTTCCTTGCAATAGCAACAACCGCGTCACGTCATAAAATCCAAAATGGCGGCCTGCTGGAAATTTAAACGCGATTGTGGGAGTTAATCATATCAAATTTTTAGAACAGCAAAATGCTTTCACCACTTTTAAACTAAGCTTTGGAATGAAAACACTATTTTTTTTTTATAAGAGTGGAGGTTCCCTTTAAAGACAGGATTAGCAATGAAATCAATTAATCCCGATAACTTGATCCCTCACTGGAAAAATAAGATTTTTCGACTGTTAAAACATCACTGCAGTGATTATCGGTAATTTTTGTTGAGGTACTTTTGATTCGAGTAAACATTATCCTACTGCATCGTGATTATCTTTTGCGACAATAGATGTGCAAAGATCTCCCTACAAGAAAAGACCGTCTGAGCAATCTCTTTAGAGACACTGGCCGCCAACTTTTAAAGGAAACCTCCACTCTCGAAACATGTTAACGTTACATTATTGAAAATACAATTTTCTTTGAAATTTCATTGGAAATCATGGAAATAATATTTCAGTGTCGGAAAAAACATAATTTGATTATCGTCTATTTTCGCTTTTAAATTTCCCGCGCGCCGCCATCTTGGATTTCATGACGTAATAAGGTTTGCTCAATTGTTTTACACAAAAGAACTTCTGCTGAATAACAATAGCGGCAACCATTACACATCATCAAATTCAAAATGGCTGCCCCCAGGAAATTTAAAAGCGAAAGTTGTCGATGTCATCTCTAATTTTTAACACACTTGAATGTCATTTCTACGTTTTAGACAAATATTTAGAATTTAGACACTATTTCCAACGCCTAACCGTCAATTTGTTGTGAGAGTGGAGGTTCCCTTTACTAAAAAAATAAAAAATAAGGGACCTCTCGTTGTCTTATGCGTTTTGAAAATTAAGACTTGTAAGTATATTAAACGTGGTAAATCGAAACATTGAGATACTCTTTAAATAAAAATTACTCTGCACATAAACAGACGTGATGATATGTACTTCTTTGTAGTAGCATACTGCTATGGTACAGTAACTGCTAGATTAAATTATGATTAATTATCTGTCGGCGACCACGTTTTCTTAAAACTTTTCCTAAGCCAGTCTAACCAATTGTTTCCAAACCTTAAAGTGCGCCTTTCCTCCTTGAGTCCTCAAACCTTCCGTCCAGCTTCTCAACAAGCTGAAAGTTTGCCGAAAAACCTCGGTCAGCTCGAAGGCAGCACGCTGATGCTCCATCGGTATCCACACACTATCTAAAAGCACGCACAAATTTTTTATAGGTGGTAAATTTTGCTTGATCTTCCATTTCTGCAAAAAATCAAGGTTGCAGCCGGACATCCAATGTAAGCCAACAACACTTAATTTGTAATGTCAGCACTTAAACTGTTATGTTTTCGAGTCTGTGAGCAACATCGTTAATCAAATTGGACACCAAACAAATATTCCTAAAAAAGCGTGTCAGGCCTCCTAAGAGACAGGGGTCAAAAAAAAAAAAGAAACAAATAGCCAAGAAAGGATTTTGTAACTTTTGGGTCAAAACTGAAAAAATTTTTCAGGGCTTTGTTTGTACTTAAAAATGATTTCCAGGTGATGTTTTCGACACCCTAAGGTCCATAAGGACTTAACAGGGTGAAAAATGAAAACTTCAACATTTTTCAAAATTTGGTCATTTTTGGCAAAATTGCCCGTACACCCACGGAGGAAAAAAGACGATTTTTGGACCCAAAAAGATATTCCTAAAAAAAGTGTCAATAAATTTAACGTGTCCGAAAACATCCCCGGGGACACGTTTTAGGCCTCCCAAGGGACAGGGTACAAAGAAATAGAAAGAAATAGCCAACGAAGGATTTTGTCACTTTGGGTCAAAACTAAGAAATTTTGTCAGGGCATTGTTTGTACTTAAAAATGATTCCCAAGTGATGTTTTCGACAACTTAAGGTCTATAGGGACTTAACAGAGTGAAAAATGTCAACTTCAAAATTTTTCAAAATTTGGTCATTTTTGGCAGAATTGCATGTACCCCTACAAAGGAAAAAAGACGATTTTTAGACCCCGAAAAAATATTCCTGAAAAAGGTGTCAATCAATAGGCCATTTTACAATTGTGTGCTTAGTGACTTGGCCTTGGATTGGAAGCGAGGCTGGGGTTGACCTTGTTTTGATACAGACCTCACTGCTTTTCATATGTAAATGCAACTAGTTAGCATAAGAACAGCATGATCTACATATGAAAAGCAGTAAGGTCTGTATCAAAACAAGGTCACCCCCAGCCTCCCTTCCAATGCAAGGCCAGGTCACTTTGCACACAATTGTAAAATGGCCTATTCGGCGTGTCCGAAAACGTCCCTGGAGACACGTTTTAGGTTTCCCAAGAGACAGGAGGTTACAAAGAAATAGAAAGAAATAACCAACGAAGGATTTTGTCACTTTTGGGTCAAAACTGAAAAATTTTGTCAGGGCATTGTTTGTACCTAAAAATGATTCCCAAGTGATGTTTTCGACACCCTATGGTCTATAGGGACTTAACAGAGTGAAAAATGTCAACTTCAAAATTTTTCAAAATTTTGTCATTTTGGGCAAAATTGCCCGTACCCTCACGGTGGAAAAAAGAAGATTTTTGGACTCCGAGAAAATATTGCTGAAAAAGGTGTCAATCAACTCAGCGTGTCCGAAAACATCCCCGGGGACACGTTTTAGGCCTCCCAAGGGACAGGGTACAAAGAAATAGAAAGAAATAGCCAACGAAGGAGTTTGTCACTTTTGGGTCAAAACTAAAAAATTTTGTCAGGGCATTGTTTGTACTTAAGATTGATTCCCAAGTGGTATTTTTGACACCCTATGGTCTATAGGGACTTAACAGAGTGAAAAATGTCAACTTCAAAATTTTTCACAATTTGGTCATTTTTCGCAAAATTGCCAATACCCCCACGGAGGAAAAAAGGCGATTTTTGGACCCCGAAAAAATATTGCTGAAAAAGGTGTCAATCAATTCAGGGTGTCCGAAAATATGTCCGGGGACTGGTTTTAGGCCTCCTAAAAGACAGGGTACAAAGAAATAGAAAGAAATAGCCAACAAAAGATTTTGTCACTTTTACAGGTAAGTCAAAACTAAAAATTTTTGTCAGGGCATTGTTTGTACTTAAAATTGATTCCCAAGTGATGTTTTCGACACCCTATGGTCTATAAGGACTTAACAGAGTGAAAAATGTCAACTTCAACATTTTTCACAATTTGGTCAAATATTAGGTTGGAAAACTTGAAGTTTTGGTCATTTTTTTGCAAAATTGCCCGTACCCCCACGGAGGAAAAAAGACGATTTTTGGTCCCCGCAAAAAACTGCTGAAAAAGGTGTCAATCAATTCAGCATGTCCGAAAACATCCCAGGGGACACGTTTTAGGCCTCCCAAGGGACAGGGTACAAAGAAATAGAAAGAAATAGCCAACGAAGGATTTTGTCACTTTGGGTCAAAACTAAGAAATTTTGTCAGGGCATTGTTTGTACTTAAAAATGATTCCCAAGTGATGTTTTCGACACCCTAAAGTCTATAGGGACTCAACAGAGTGAAAAATGTCAACTTCAACATTTTTCAAAATTTGGTCATTTTTGGCAAAATTGCCCGTACCCCCACGGAGGAAAAAAGACGATTTTTGGACCCCGCAAAAATATTGCTGAAAAAGGTGTCAATCAATTTAGCGTGTCCGAAAACATCCCCGGGGACACGTTTTAGGCCTCCCAAGGGACAGGGTACAAAGAAATAGAAAGAAATAGCCAACGACGGATTTTGTCACTTTTAGGTCAAAACTAAAAAATTTTGTCAGGGCATTGTTTGTACTTAAAATTGATTCCCAAGTGATATTTTTGACACCCTATGGTCTATAGGGACTTAACAGAGTGAAAAATGTCAACTTCAAAATTTTTCACAATTTGGTCATTTTTCGCAAAATTGCCAATACCCCCACGGAGGAAAAAAGGCGATTTTTGGACCCCGAAAAAATATTGCTGAAAAAGGTGTCAATCAGTTCAGCGTGTCCGAAAACATCCCTGGGGACACGTTTTAGGCCTCCCAAGTGACAGGGTACAAAGAAATAGAAAGAAATAGCCAACGAAGGATTTTGTCACTTTTGGGTCAAAACTGAAAAATTTTATCAGGGCATTGTTTGTACTTAAAATTGATTCCCAAGTGATGTTTTCGACACCCTATGGTCTATAGGGACTTAACAGAGTGAAAAATGTCAACTTCAACATTTTTTAAAAATTTGGTCATTTTTGGCAAAATTGCCCGTACACCCACGGACGAAAAAAGACGAGTTTTGGACCCCGAAAAAATATTGCTGAAAAAGGTGTCAATCAATTCAGCGTGTCCGAAAACATCCCCAGGGACACGTTTTAGGCCTCCCAAGGGACAGGGTACAAAGAAATAGAAAGAAATAGCCAACGAAGGATTTTGTTACTTTTGCGTCAAAACTGAAAAATTTTGTCAGGGCATTGTTTGTACTTAAAATTGATTCCCAAGTGATGTTTTCGACACCCTATGGTATATAGGGACTTAACAGAGTGAAAAAAGGGCCAACTTCAACATTTTTCAAAATTTTGGTCATTTTTGGCAAAATTGCCCGTACCCCCACGGAGGAAAAAAGACGGTTTTTGGACCCCGAAAAAATATTCCTGAAAAAGGTGTCAATCAATTCAGCGTGTCCGAAAACATCCCCGGGGACACGTTTTAGGCCTCCCAAGGGACAGGGTACAAAGAAATAGAAAGAAATAGCCAACGAAGGATTTTGTCAGGGCATTGTTTGTCCTAAAGTGATGTTTTCGACACCCTATGGTCTATAGGGACTTAAGAGTCATTGTCTGAGAAAACCAGGCAGAGGTGAAAGATGGGGGTCGGCCGATTTCCTTCAAACTTTCACCATTTAATGTCTGTCCGAAATGATAATGAATGATGCTATTTAGCAATTCTCTTGTCGTTGCGTTTCGTAGTTTGACCACCCCCCCCCCCCCTGGTTTTGACCCTCACTGACCCTGATGTCACGCAAAATATATGCAGAATTTGAAGCTCAATAAAATATATTTCGCGTCATTTCTGGGGACTCATATCGATTGCTTGTGATGTTTATCGTCTAAAAAACGTTGTTAAAGGAAAATATCCCGACTTAACATAAAACTTAATTTTTATGGAATTTTGCAATTTCCTTGCGATCGCGAAAATGTCTTGGGCCAAATGTGAGGCAATTTCGAAACTGTTTTTCTCAGAGGTGCGGCGTTCCTTTCCAAAAATTTCTTGATATTTCTGAAGCCAAACATCTGTTCTCCCAAAATCAGCAAACTCTAACTTGAGCCATTAAAATGCGTTTGCATGAGCCACGCTCGAAGTCAAAGATGACTCGGTATTTTTGCTAATAAAGTTCCACAGCGGGTTTTTCTCGGTTTTTCTTTATTTCATCTTCTTCTTTTTTGGCTTTTTCTTTTTTGTTTTTGGATAAGCTCGATGAAACTATCCTAACTCTTCGAGGTAGAACTTCCCTGGAAGATTTAGTTGAGTGACGCTTTGGGCAGGAATAACATCAAATTGGTGTTAGCTCACACTTGATTTGATTATGCGTGACATGTCACGGTATTTGACAATTGTCAAACGTGATCACAAACAGAACACATTTCCCACTTTTTTTTTGCATTTGTATTTTAAACTTGGTAACAACAAGCATTTCCCTGAAACTATATTAAGTCTTGGAGTCAGTCTGTCGTTGATAGTTGTTAATTAAAATAAAAACAGCATCAAATACCTGTGAAACTTGCCACGGCAAAAGAACCTCCGCTATGTTCGTTACATAACAGACAATTGAAAGAACACCCGGGAAGAACAACAAATCTTTCTTCTGTAATGCGTTGGGTTCCGCCATAAATCTGAAGTGCTCTTTCTGGTCTGTGGGTTCGCCTTGCGGCGCTGAAGGTGTTGGTTTGAAGATTTGTCCCTTGCTATTCTGTACACGAGATATTGAATCGCACTGGCTCGTCAGTCTTGGTTTGGGAAGAAAGCGTGGCGCGACGGGTTCAAAGATCTCCGAAGCCGATTTGATTCTTAACAGAGCGGGTAAATTTGATGTCCCTGAAGATGAGAAGAGACAGACATCACAAGAACCTTACAACAGACTGGACCGGCCGAAAACAAACTATGTGTTTCCACCCAAGTTATAAGGGACAACGAAAGGGTAAAACACAAACCCGACGAGTAAATGGCAAGATGTCACAAGGCATTTTTGAGCTGCATAACGCTGTTGTTCCCGTCGGTTCAGGTTCGTTTTATGTTAACTGATTGACTGCATACTAGACTCATTTAAAAAATATAAACAACATACCATCTACGGCCGTGGGAACCGAACGCAAAGTTTCGCACATTTGTTTTGTTTACATTTGTTCCGCGGAGTCGCATTATGCCGCCTCAAATTAGTGGTATTACAGGACAATGTAGCTTTTAGTTGGAATTTTGGAATAAAGGCGGGAAACATTCTGCCCCATTAAAGTGTTTCTCAATTATATATTAACTATTTCAAATTCATCAGAAGAAACTAGTTTTGTTTTATACCAAAAATCATGATTCCTTGTAAAAAAAAAATACAATGTATTATTGGTATAAAATAAAACTAGTTTCTTCTGATGGATATGAAATATTTAATATATATTTGAGAGACACTTTAATGAGGTAGAATGTTGCCCGCTTTTATTCCAAATTCCAAGCAAAAGCTGCTTTTACAGTCAACCCAGGTCACGCGTGAACGATATTTTTGAAATTTGAACGGAGTTTTTAAATTTACATGTCAGTTTCGAAAATCGCCAACGGGATTTCAGAGTTCCCATATAAATTTCCCTAGCTTATTGACGGTATAAAGCTATGAATTTTTCTTTACATTGCAAAATTGAATATTTCAAGAATAACAATTGTTTCCCAAGTATTTTGAATCTTTTTTTCAGTTAATGTGTCTTTTTCGGAACGATTTCCAGAGAAATGTCCAACATTCCATTCACACGTCGGACATTACAAAGAGAAATTCGAATGTTCATTTCATTCTTGGAAATACTGTTCACGCGTGACCTGGGTTTACTGTAAACTATATCAAAAAACAATAGCTAGCATGGAGGTTAAGATTGGTTTTCCTGTTTAAGGCGGCATTGCGACTCCCCGGAACAAATGTAAACAAAACAAATGTGCTAAACTTCGCGTTCGGTTCCCACGGCCATAAATGGTATGTTGTTAATATTTTTTAAAAGAGTCTAGTATGCAGTCAGTCAGTTAACATAACTCGAACCTGAACCGATGGGAACGACAGCGTTATGCAGCTCAAAAATGCCTTGTGACATCTTGTCATTTACTCTGCATTTACTCGTCGGGTTTGTGTATTTAACGCACTTTCGTTGTCCCTTATAACTTGGGTGGCAACACATAGTCCGTTATCGGCCGGTCTAGTCTGTTGTAAGGTTCTTGTGATGTCTGGGGCAAACAGTCATTCCTCCTTCTCATCTTCAGGGACATCAAATTTACCTGCTCTGTTTGTAACGAGTATGGTTACATGAAGTACAAGTCTAGTTCCCGCCTTGCGTGTCACGTGACCGAGCTTGTAGGAAGCCATCTTGAAGTTTTGTTGTCGCTGTTCAACCGGAATAAATAAGTTGTGTTTTGCGGACTCTGTGTCTTTCCGCCTGTCGTTACATGGTGTCAGAAGTTTCCCGGATCCACACGTCACGAAAAGGAATGATTTGTGGCAGAAGCTACCGAATTTATGCCTGAAACCAGTGTTCAAAATAGCGAAAGTCCGGCTTCAAGTTTGATAACCATGGCGAATTTCCAAATACCTCCTCCTGACATACTCGAGCTAAACGATGGTTCGACAGCGTCCAATTGGCGAACTTGGGTTTCTGCTTGGAATAATTACAGGCTGGCTACGAAGCTAGATAAAGAGGAAGAAGCACGCCAAGTAGCAACACTTTTGGCCGTAATTGGAAAAGAAGCGAACAAGGTGTTTCGTACTTTCACGTGGGCCTCGCCAGACGACGCGAAGAAAATCGCTGCGGTTGTAAGCAAGTTCGAAGAGTATTGCATTCCCAGGGAAAACACTATTTACGAACGTTTTCTTTTCTTTACGCGGGATCAGCGGGAATCTGAAACTGTTGATCAATATTTGATGGAGCTTCGCCAAATTGCAGCAAATTGTGATTTCGAGTCAATCACACCCGATCAGCTTCTCCGGGATCGACTGGTGACAGGTACCAAAACTGCCAAGGTACGTGAAAATTTGCTCAAAGAGAAGAAATTGACCCTTGAGAAAGCTATAGATATCGCTCGTGCCGCCGAGAGTACGGCTGTTCAAATGAAAGTTATGTCTGCTGAGTCTGGATTGAGTGCTGTGAAAGAGAAAGAGAAAGAGCAGTCAGAAAATGTCCCATCTGTCAGCAGTGGCTGGATCAAGGACTGCAGATTCTGTGGTAGGAACCACGAAAGACGTAGCTGCCCTGCCTTTGGCCAGATTTGTGCATATTGTAAAAAAAGGAATCATTTTGTTGTCAAGTGCCCAGCAAAAAGCAAGGTGTCTTCTGTCCAAGAGCGATTTTATTTGAGTGCCGCAGGTGTTGGAAACGGAGGTCGTGAGATGGTTACCCTCACTGTATCAAAAGAGTCTAACCCCCTTTCAGTTCACGATGTAAGCTTCTTGATGGACACGGGGGCTGAATGCAATCTTTTGCCCTTGGATGTGTACAAGAAGGTGACTGGCGATCTGCACTTGAATTTCCTCAATGCACGCGGCAAGTCAATCCTGGTTTTAGCTAATGGAGATGAGCAACCCATCGAGGGCAAAGCCACAGTGTATGTCTCCCGCAAAGGAAACGCACACAAAATTGAAGTCAATGTAGTCAGGGGCCATGGGTATGAGCCCATACTGTCTAAGCAGACAATGCTGGAAATGAACTTGATAAAGATTCTAGACAGTGACCGAGATCCACGCGTCAATGTACTGAAGTCCGACACAGAGCCATTGCTGGAAGAGTATGAAGATGTATTTGAAGGCCTTGGAAAGTTGGACGGACAGTACCACATTGTAACAGACGAGTCCATCAGACCTGTAGTGCATCCTCCGCGGCGTTTACTTGTTGCGATGACTGAGCGAGTTCAGCGGAAACTCGAAGAAATGGTAGCTGCTAACATAATCGAACAAGTCGACCATCCTACTGACTGGGTATCCAGTATGCTAGTGGTGACCAAGCCATCCACCGAAGCTGAGGGGGAAACCAAGTTACGCATCTGTTTGGATCCCAGGGATCTGAATCTTGCCATAAAGCGTGAACACTTCCCGATGCCGACAATTGAAGAGATTGCAACTAGGCTGAATGGGGCAAAATTATTCAGTGTTTTTGATGCCAGTAATGGTTTCTGGCAAGTGGAACTTGACGATGAGTCTAGTAGTTTAACAACGTTTAACACCCCGTTCGGGCGCTACCGTTGGAAGCGAATGCCATTCGGCATCAATAGTGCACCGGAAGTTTGGCAGCGCAAAATGCGAGAGCACATTGAGGGGCTTAAAGGAGTAGAAGTAATTGCAGATGATTTCGTGATCGTTGGATTTGGCAACAGACCTGCTGAGTGGCAGACAGACCATGACCGGAATGTGCGTGCCTTCCTAGACCGTTGCCGTGAGAGAAACCTGAAGTTGAACAAGAAGAAAGCCCGACTGAGACAGCAAGAAGTTCCCTTCATCGGACACATTCTAACCCGTGAGGGACTGAAACCAGATCCACACAAGGTTGAGGCAATTGTGGGGATGCCAGACCCGACTGATGTCCAGTCCTTACGTAGGTTCCTGGGCATGGTGAACTACTTGGCAAAGTTCCTCCCACGTCTATCCGAAGAAACAGAAGTCTTGAGAAAACTCACTGAAAAGGATGCTGAGTGGTGTTGGCTGCAAAGTCATACTGATGCTGTGGCCCATGTCAAGGAAATGATTGTATCTGCACCTGTACTTGCCTACTATGACGTGAATAAGCCAGTGGTCATTCAATGCGATGCTTCCCAAAGTGGACTTGGTGCAGCTCTGCTACAGGAGGAGCGCCCAGTGGCTTACAGCTCTCGTGTGATGACTCAAACGGAACAAAACTATGCGCAGATTGAAAAAGAGCTACTCGCCATAGTTTATGCTTGTGAGAAATTTGATCAGTACATTTTTGGAAGGAGCAATGTAATTGTGCAGTCAGACCACAAGCCGTTGGAAACCATATTCAAGAAGCCAAACGCCTCCAACGCATGCGTCTCCGCTTACAGAACTATGACATCCAAGTGGTATACAAGAAAGGAGAGACCATGTTCTTGGCTGACACATTAAGTCGCGCTTACTTGGAAAAGGAACCAGTGAGTCAGACCCAGGACAGTGACGTCCGTTCTGTCAGAGAACGACTGTTCGCTTTTGAGTTAGAGCAGATTAAAAATGGTGAAGATCTAAGTGTCTCCCCCACTCGCCTGGAAGAGCTGCGCAAGGAGACTGCTCAGGATGAAGAATTACAGACCCTGTCTGATGTTATTCATGAGGGTTGGCCAGAGACCCTGTCAGAAGCTCACAAATATGACCGGCGTCGGAGGCAAGTAATTGAGCTGTATTGGAACAGCCGTGATGAGCTGACCATAGAAGATGGATTGGTATACAAGGGTCATCGCCTTGTGATACCATTTAAAGAGCGTTCTGGTGTTGTAAAGAGCCTGCATGAATCACATATTGGAATAGAAGGAACATTGCGTCGTGCCCGCGACATTGTTTACTGGCCTGGAATCACAGCCCAGCTCAAAGATCACTTGTCAAGGTGTGGAATCTGTAACCGTTATCAGCCCGAACAATGTAAAGAGCCTTTAAAGCCTCATGATGTGCCTAATTTGCCATGGCAGAAAGTTGGTGTTGATCTTTTCATGCTGGACGGGCAATCATTTTTGATAGCCGTTGATTACTACTCTGGCTATTTTGAAGTGCAAGATATGAGTAGCACCACCAGCAATCGTGTTATCACCATTCTAAAGGCGTGGTTTTCCAGGCATGGTATTCCTGTGACTCTCATCAGTGACAATGGGCCTCCCTTCAACAGTGAAGATTTCCAGACCTTCAGTAAGGAATGGGATTTTCACCACGTCACATCAAGCCCTTATCACGCACAAAGTAATGGTCGTGTGGAAAATGCAGTTAAGACTTGCAAGTCATTGCTGACCAAAGCCCGAGCTGATAAGCGTGATCCTCTGCTGGCGTTACTTGAGTGGCGCAACACACCAACTGAGGGTATGAATGCTTCTCCTGTTCAGCTACTATATGGTAGGCGAACACGCACCCGTCTCCCAGTAGCCAAGCAATTGTTAACTCCACAGGTGATAACTGATGTCCCCGAAAAGATCAAGATTAGAAAGCAGAAGCAGAAATACTACTATGATCGTCACTCACATGAACTGCCAAAATTGCTTGACGGTGATGCCATTAGAATGCGATTGCCACGCGAGAAGGAATGGTCACTGGGGCGCGTCATTGGAGAGGAGGGGACCCGTTCCTACTTGGTTGAAGTGAACGGAAAGCATTATCGTCGGAACCGCAAATGGCTCAGAGCAACACCCGAGGAGTTACCGGAGTCAGTGGAGACAAACCTCGACATGACCGATCCAATGGAACTGGTAGAGTCAAGTCCTGCTGAGCCGCCACAGGCAATGATACCATCATCACCAGTGGTTTCTGGGCCTCATACTGAAGGTCGTCCAGTGCGGGACCGCCGCCCCCCAGTGTGGTTAAAAGATTATGAGTGCTGAAATAAGACACTGACTCTGCCTTGTTGCCCCTTTTTTCAATTTGGCTTAATTATGTACTTTTGCAGGGGCGTTTTAATATAGGAGACTTTCTAAGGCAGATTTGAACATTATGTTATTGCTTTTTTATTATCATTAACGTTCTGTATGCATAACTAAACTATTAGACTTAGGAAGGGAGATGTAACGAGTATGGTTACATGAAGTACAAGTCTAGTTCCCGCCTTGCGTGTCACGTGACCGAGCTTGTAGGAAGCCATCTTGAAGTTTTGTTGTCGCTGTTCAACCGGAATAAATAAGTTGTGTTTTGCGGACTCTGTGTCTTTCCGCCTGTCGTTACACTGTTGAGAATCAAATCGACTTCAGCGGAGATCTTTGAACCCGTCGCGCCACGCTTTCTTCCCAAACCAAGACTGACAAGCCAGTGCGATTCAATATCTAGCAAGGGACAAATCTTCAAACCAACACCTTCAGCGCCACATGGCGGATCCACAGACCAGAAAATGCACAGAAGAAAGATTTGTTGTTCTTTCAATTGTCCGTTATGTAACGAACATAGCGGAGGTTCTTTTGCCGTGGCAAGTTTCACAGGTATTTGATGCTGTTTTTATTTTAATTAACAATTATCAACGACAGACTGACTCCAAGACTTAATATAGTTTCAGGGAAATGCTTGTTGTTACCAAGTTTAAAATACAAATGCAAAAAAAAAGTGGGAAATGTGTTCTGTTTGACAATTGTCAAATACCGTGACATGTCACGCATAATCAAATCAAGTGTGAGCTAACACCAATTTGATGTTATTCCTGCCCAAAGCGTCACTCAACTAAATCTTCCAGGGAAGTTCTACCTCGAAGAGTTAGGATAGTTTCATCGAGCTTATCCAAAAACAAAAAAGAAAAAGCCAAAAAAGAAGAAGATGAAATAAAGAAAAACCGAGAAAAACCCGCTGTGGAACTTTATTAGCAAAAATACCGAGTCATCTTTGACTTCGAGCGTGGCTCATGCAAACGCATTTTAATGGCTCAAGTTAGAGTTTGCTGATTTTGGGAGAACAGATGTTTGGCTTCAGAAATATCAAGAAATTTTTGGAAAGGAACCCCGCACCTCTGAGAAAAACAGTTTCGAAATTGCCTCACATTTGGCCCAAGACATTTTCGCGATCGCAAGGAAATTGCAAAATTCCATAAAAAATTAAGTTTTATGTTAAGTCGGGATATTTTCCTTTAACAACGTTTTTTAGACGATAAACATCACAAGCAATCGATATGAGTCCCCAGAAATGACGCGAAATATATTTTATTGAGCTTCAAATTCTGCATATATTTTGCGTGACATCAGGGTCAGTGAGGGTCAAAACCAGGGGGGGGGTGGTCAAACTACGAAACGCAACGACAAGAGAATTGCTAAATAGCATCATTCATTATCATTTCGGACAGACATTAAATGGTGAAAGTTTGAAGGAAATTGGCCGACCCCCATCTTTCACCTCTGCCTGGTTTTCTCAGACGCCGAACTTTTCATGAGCCGAACCTTATACCTCGAATTAAGTACATGAAAAGTTCGGCGTCTGAATCAGTTGAGAACGGCTGTTTCAATTTGGAACTGCTCAGCCGTTCTTCCCGCCTGTCTCAGCCGGGAATTTCGGCTTTGGAACGGCTTTGATTCAGACGTCGAACTTTTCATGAGCCGAACCTAATGCATAAATTATTACAACGTATTTCAAATAAAAAAAAAATTAAAAATAAAAAAAAAACGCTAACATTTCGATTGGTTTTGCTTCAAGTAAATTAAGTTCGGCTAATTAAGTTCGGCGTCTGAATCAAAAGGCGGGATTTTCGGGATTTGGGCCGACCTTAATTTGAATTAAGTTCGGCTCATGAAAAGTTCGGCGTCTGAACGGGGCCTAACAGAGTGAAAAAAGGCAAACATCAACATTTTTCAAAATTTTGGTCATTTTTGGCAAAATTGCCCGTACACCCACGGACGAAAAAAGACGAGTTTTGGACCCCGAAAAAATATCGCTGAAAAAGGTGTCAATCAATTCAGCGTGTCCGAAAACATCCCCAGGGACACGTTTTAGGCCTCCCAAGGGACAGGGTACAAAGAAATAGAAAGAAATAGCCAACGAAGGATTTTGTTACGTTTGGGTCAAAACTGAAAAATTCTGTCAGGGCATTGTTTGTACTATAAAAAATGATTCCCAAGTGATGTTCTCGACACCCTAAGGTCTATAGGGACTTAACAGAGTGAAAATGTCAACTTTAAAATTTGGTCAATTTTTGAACCTTAATCTCATCACATGAGTAATTATTTTACTGGAACTGTTTCTGTTAGTTTCTTTTCGGGTTAAATGTCACTTGTTGATGCGAGCTACTTGATAAAGCCTGTGATTTCCTCTTTGCTTTTTGAGTTGCATTTTGGGTAATCTCGATTGTTTGGCGAAACGGGGGTCCTGCCATCACAATTTTTTTTTTTTTTTAAGTGTTGAGCCACCCGTTCCTACTGGCAAAATATCTTGTTTACTGTCTCCTTTTTAAGTCAAATCTCGCCCAAATTGCCTTGGTAGGTCCAAGAATCCGTCCACAGAACGGCCAGAGAGACAACTTCACTCGTGAGACGCCATTACGCGATACGAAAATTGTGGCTTCCCAGTCGCTATGTAATTATTTCTCGCCTCTGGATTCGTTCAGAGGATTGCCTCTACTCTCCATTCCAGCTTTATGATGCCAGTATGGGAGCTTCTGCAGTGGAAAATGGTTCAAAAGCACACTTATAAACCGACTACTTACCGATTGGAACTTGTTTGTGCTCGCGAGCTAAACAACAACGGTTCAAGTTTATGACGTCACAAGAACTTGAGTCCTTGGTATTCAGGAGGAGCAAACATTTTAAGGGAGTCTTTCATATAGGATAACTAATTTGCATTGCAAAAAATGCCGCAAGAGTCCAAGGAATTTGCCAGCGAAAGGGTTAAAAGAAACTTTTAAAGGAAACTAAACCTGCGAATATGCACCACGTTCTTGGCATTTACAAATGAAGAGACCTGAAGTAGCCCATGGCAGGGTCGTAGTTTACTGTTAACGAGGTATGTTTTTTGTTCCCTTTTTTTCTGATCCATGATCACCGGATTTCAGTAACTGTAAAGGAGTGTTCATTATTTATGGGGCGGGGGGCTGGCAAATGGGGGGGGGGGGGGGCAAGCGAAGTTTAGTCTCCTATTTAGGGGGGGGGGGGTCAGTTTTTGGGTTTTTTCTTCCAGAACTGGATGACATTTAATGTACTTGTACCACAGTAAATCAAACCATAAGATATAACAAGGCTAAAAAGTGTTTCAAAATGTAATCTCACGCTAATAATTTACACAGCAAATGGGTTCCATTCAATGGATTTGCTAGTTAGATATGTTTGGATTTCACTGGCTGCACAAACAGATAGGCCGCCCTCAGAAATAAGTTGATCTAGGCCTTACACCAGAACGGTTGCGTGACACGGATTGTTTTGAAGGGTAAAGTGATAAAATGCTTTTAATTTGCAATATTTCAAGCAAAGTATTAGTTGTTCATCATTTTGTGAAATATTCAGAAGAGGACTATATATAGTTCGCTAAAAAGAGTCGCTTGACTCACTCCATTGCAAGGTATAGGATATACGAATGTAAATAGGGTTTAAGAGCTAAATGTGGGGGAAATATCAGCTTTTTCTCTTTTTAGAGGTATTCAGAAGATCATCTTGTTTGTATAATTTTCCCCTCATGTAATAGAAACTTTCTTTAATTTACTGTGGCAACTTACAGTTTGGGAATGAAGGAAATGCAATTGAAATAACTAACTCTCCTTAGCTAAACTGAGCGCAGACGAACTGCCTGACTTGAGAGCAGCTGTTATAAACGTTGTTAACATATCGTTGTTATTTATTTTTACAGCTCCGTTCTTAACAAAATCTCAGCATAATTTAAACTTTTAAGTTTTTACACTTTTAAAACCTGTTACGCGCACTTGATAATTTCTATGGAATTTGCGCGGCAGAAGAAATAAAAAATTTTACCACTTATTAATGGTACATTTATTTACATTTTGTATTGACCTGTCGTAGTATGGTTTTTACTGTTTTAAAAGTACGTTGTTGAAGATAGAAGCTGCAAAATCATAGCCATCCTCGTCCACAAAGCCTAGGATCGTTTGGTTTGCGGTGGAAATCAACAAAACCACGTGGGGTCTGGGGACGAGAATGGCATTCTGCGCATGATGCCTACTATTGTTACTGCGCATACGTTCTGTGTATCTCGAGATACTCGGGTTTCCTATGGGTGGTGCCTACTAACACAGGAATATTTTTGCGCGGTTTAAACCTATAAGGAGAAAGCAGAACTTAGCAAATGCTTTTGGTATCTCATAAGAAAATTGGGTGTAACCATGCATTTTTCAGAGATAATTAAGCTTCGATTTAGGAAAAAATCCCATACATTGCTTTATATTTTGGCGGTTTTTAGAGATAGTATTGCTTAGTTATCTCTGAAAAATGCATGGTTACCCCCAATTTTCTTTTTGGATTCCAACAGCCCTTGCTAAGGTCTGCTTTTCCCGCATAGTCATAAACCACACAAAAATACAAACAGTACAATACGTCCTTAAAGGGTACAAACAATTGCAATCACGTCCCCAGAGCCCGTTTCCCTTTTGGTCAACACCAAGAACGGCCTCAGTCATGCGCAAAAAAGGAAGAGCTCTGGGGTGAGAGTGAAACAACTGATATTATTATTTTTTTGTTGATCCAGCAGCGCACAAGACAAGTACCGAACCAGTCCCTGTGAAAAGACGCTTACAAGGCAACGGTGGGTGGGGAGGGGGCGTTTCTCGAAAGCCCCGATAACATACCGGGCTCGAAAACTATTTTACTATCAAAATATTCCTCGTCAAAAATCCAGTATTTATCGGTTTTGAATTTTTTATAATTTTAGTCCTTTTAAACCTAAGATCAATGAACAAAATTCTCCTATCGTGTCCCGATACTTTTCTTACAAAAGTACTGGGGAGAAGTTATTGAGAAAATTTACCTTGTGTGATCATATCCTTAATCCTCATGACCTCAGGAGTTAAAAAAGCATTGATATTACAAGGAGAAATTTGATGCTGGCCACTACAAGTAACAAAAGTCCTTTCTAGACTCACGCTACATGAATTTTGCCTGTACATCGCATTTTAATCGCGTCCAAAGTAATTCAAGCTCAAGAAAACTCGCTCAAAAAAAATTTCAGCTAAATAATTCGCTCGGTTTACTTCTGAATTTAGAACTGCCTGTTAATTACTCCTAAAAGATGTGCAGCAAGCATACTCGTCACCGCGTTCTCCCGTTTTGTCGGACACCGCTCGATAGTTAAAAGGAGGGAAGGTTACTTCTCATTTATTTACACTGCACTGGTATTTTTCGAAAGCGACGTAAAATAAACCAATGCGTAAGACCTACCCCAGTACTCTCTCCTTGAACTCTTCCTTCTCTACAGCGGTCCTCAAGCTGCTAAGTGCAGTACGCTGCGGTTTATCGTTCCTTCCTTTATTTTCAGAGCGGTAGAATCTTCCTTCATTTTTTTTCAACTTGTTTGCCAAATTGTGTGCGCGAAGAGTTTGAAAATCGCGCCACGACATACCACGAGCTTGACACAGTTCTCTGATTGGCTACCTAGCCTGCATGAATTGTAAATCATGATTTTCAATGACAATTACTCAAGCAAACAGAAATGTGGCGAAAATTACTTTCAACCGGATTCATTTTCACACTAACATTATATAATTATGTACTGTTTAGTATGCATCTCATCACTTCTTTTTAATTTCATTTTAATTTTTCATCTGCCTATATATTTCGCCACTAGTTACAGCTATAAGTTAGGGAGCTTTAGCAACGACGACGGCGACGGCAAGGAGAACGCAGTGATGTCAACTCTCTTGCTTTTGAAGGGAGACTTACGCTTTTTTGCCTCATCTCCCGCTCTCCCGCTTTGGTACATAAATCTCCCGCTTGTTACGTCCACTATAAATATTGAATACTTAGTGAAAGATTGAACGCTGATTACGGCTTTTTTGTTTTTGTTGAACCATAAAGAAATGTTGAAATTACGGTAGAATGGTGAATCCCCCCCCCCCCCCCCCGCCCACTAAATTTGGCCTAAATATAGCCCTAATTCCACAGCCCTCCGAGGCTCATCGCTGTTGCTGACACGGTTCTGCTGGCTGCCCCTAAAGATTTCTGGACGTCTCCCGGTTTTTGAACTCCGTGGGTTGGCATGTATGAGAACGCCAAATAAACAGTAGGTTTGCTCTGCACGTGCATTACACTTTTTGGTACATTTCTTTGCCGTCGCTGCACGACTCGGAACGTGGAATTCCTGTGGGTTAGGGGAAAGAGAGACGGCTGACAGTTTCAGACTAACATTTTTAAAAAGTGAGTTGGAAAATAATCGCGACGACGTTTGAAAAAACGCGAATTCATTTTACTGCCGTGGCCGTCGTTGCTAAAACTCTCCATTTGTTCTTGTCGTTGTTTGGTTTAGAGTACAGTGGAACCTCTCCTTACGGACACCTCTTTATTACGGACAGTTTACTTGGTCCCTGAGTGACCCAAATCCATATAACGCTTATTTCTCTAAAACGGACACCTCTACAATACGGACAGTTATTCCTGTCCCCTTGGTGTCCGTGACAAAGAGGTTCGACTGTAATTACATATTATCATGATTAGTAGTCAAATGGGTTCCAAGAAAAATTAACCTCTCTTACTTTACAACGGTCTCCAATGTTTTTGAATTTGTTTTTAACAAGTAGCCAAGTGCATAATTATGGCACCAGAGCAGCCAACCGACTATCGATCGCATTCTTGTCGCACAAATCTAAGCAATTTACAATCCTTTACCAAGGTCCCAAAATCTGGAACTCTCTCCCAGCTGATCAATTTCTTCTTCATTTAGTTTTTTCACCTTTAAGGAAAAAATGCTGGATTTTTTATTTTAGTGTAAAAACATGAATTGACCAAGCCACACTTACGCAGAACCATATTTTCTATTTATTAATGACAGCCGAGCTGGCCTCTGCTATAAGCCTGGTGGTTTCTTGAGGCCCTCGCCATTACCTTGACTTGTAATTTGAATGTTATATTTTAACATAACGTCGCCATATTTGAACATCAAGTGACTCCCTCTATTTTCTATGGGAGGGGAAGAGAAGTCGGATATTTTGGTGAACATGTGCCAGCCAGCTCTCCAAACGCTGACCCTGTTTCATAACCCATTTTCAGACCCGAGGCCCGTTTCTCGAAAGTTCCAGTAACTTACCGGGCCCGATAAGTGTTTTTGGTGATAAATGTTTCTTAACAGAAGTCAATTTTGGTTAGCTTTGAATACTAGCTTTTAAGATCTTATAATTCTATGAAAACGTTGGCCAAGTACCATGTCTGTAATCACTGTGTAATCGGCGAAAAAACATTTACAAATTTACTTATCAGGCCCGATAAGTTACCGGGACTTTGGCGAGAAACGGGCGTCTGGCCTCTAAAATACACATCCATTCCCTGACTTGATCTGTAAAATCTATATTCGCTCTCATGCAGACTTTTCAAATCAAAATGGTCAAAATCTTTACCCATTTTCAAAGAAAAGCATCTCAAAAACCATACCCTTCGGGATGATAGCGTCGTGTGACGGTCCTCAGTTTTGGTCTAATTGTCGATTGACCCTATTTCGGAATAGGAATATACATACGACCATGACAAGAAATCTCTCATAAGAGGTTTCTGGAGTTACTGGAGTATGAGAAAGCTAAACGCCGTTTTACCAAGTGAGAACACGTGCTACATAAGCATAAGCATAAGAAGAACGAACACGTTCGTTCTTCTTGTGCTTATGCTTATGTTATGTTAGGTCGCCGTTTTCACCAATGAGAACAGGGACGACATAAGCACAAGCACAAGGCTGTCAAACGTTTCGTCCGTCATCTTGCTTAACATCGAGGGGAGCTGGTATCGAGAATTCCGTCAAGAAATGGTTTTCTGCGCGTTCGTCTGTCCTTATGCGTATGTAGCTAGTGTTCTCACTTGCTTATCTTCATGCTTATGCTTATGTCCTAGTGAAAACCAGCCTTAAATGGAGGTGGTGTGAGGGTTAGGGATGGAGCGGGGGGAGGGTTCTCCTCTAGATCCACCGCACCCTTCAAAAGCAAATGTGATTACTTTCAACACATCACTCTCTGAGTGGTCAAGAAAATCACAATTGAAGATTCTTGATAAAGATGCTTTATTTTTTAAACTTCTTGAACTATATTAGCTGCTTAATTAACAACTCTCTTAAAACACACCGTATGTTTTCTCGGTTCATCTTAACTTGAATAAATAAAACAAAATATTTCAATGTTGTATACATATGTGAGCCAAATATATTGAAAAATAGACTGTTCTTGATGACAATGTTCACAAAAATGTTCTTAACTTTGTGAACTTTTCAGATCTATAGTTAAATAATTTCGTGTTCTCATAACCATAACAGGTTTTACCAAAAAAATAATTATAATAATAAAATAAAATAGGATTACTAATAACATTTATAACAACCTGTCTCTGTAAGAAAAAATTCACACTGTTAAATTAATAACTCTAAATAAAAAAAATCGAATTGAAATTAACATTATATTATATATAACAACACTTATAAATTGAAAATGAATTGCGTGTGGAGTTTTCTTTGAAGAACGTTCATTCAGTACATATGTAACCACAAGTGAACTTGGGAGAGACAGTAAATTAGTTTATATTTACAAAACACAAGGAAGTTATTATTCCACAAATTCTTGTGTTGCATTTAATTAATATTATATTAACTCATAACCAATGATGTGTCTTGGCTTTGCATTCACATGCAACAAGATTTCAAGGTATTATTGTTTTATTATGCAATCTCATACCCAGAGTCTGAAGGCTACTTGGCAAGCAGTTGGTTGCCAGGAGAGACTCTGGCAAACTCAAATTTTATTACCAAGGATTTCTGCGATAAAACAATGCAAGCCATTACTGCGTTTATTTTTTTAATTCCCAAGCGTTTGTCCTGGTGACCAACTGCTGGCTAAAGAGCCTGCAGACTCTGGCTATGAGATTTTTCACTATGCAGACAACCCCTGAATTAAAACAAATTTAATCAACTTATCAAAAGAAATATTTCTGTTATTAAAAGATGCTTTTATTGTTGCTGTCTATGTATGTGATTTCTCGTATTCAGGAGCTGTCTACATCATAAAAGCACATTGTTACAAAACTAAGGAAAATTCCATTTACCCTATCCAGCCTGGAGAAGAGGAAGGGAGGGGGAGGGGGAGGGGGGGGGGGACAAAGTGCCCATGTTTATTTTAAATATTCATAACTTTTTATTATCAATGAAAGCAAACACCAACAAACTTATCTGGCGACAATTTTACTGGTCACACGACTTCATGTATCCATGGTAACAAGATTTTGACAGCCTTTTCCCAAAAGTTTGGGAAGTTTTTTGAGAAATTTATTCTCATAATTTAATTTAATAGTTTAATTCTTATTGTTGGTTCTGAAGAATTTTGAACCAATTTGAACGATTTTCTGCAGTGGCAGATTTAAGATGGTGCCTGTAAAGGGCAAATGACTTCATTGTCACATGATATTGAATGACATCATTGGTCCACTTTTATGGACATACTATATACCCTCCAAGTCTCAAAATCATTGCCATAGCCTCACTGGCCTTGAAAGTCAGGAAGAGTGGCCCTTTGAGCATCCCCAGGCTGAATAGGGTTGATCCATGACTTAAGTGTAATAACATTGGAGTCTCTAAAATCATATGTACACATAACCAGTGTAAAATGGGGTGCTTCATGTTTTTTAGTGTTTCAAATATTCAATTTGTTTATCTCTTCCAACTACAATAAATTGTAATCCAGACTAAAAGGTGAAAAAACTATTCGCATAAAAATTCTAGATATTTTAAGTTAGAAACTTACAGTGTACATACGTTGAGCTTTGAATACTTTGAGCAACACGCAACAGTTTGTTACAAACAAATTTTACTTTTATATAACTGGACTTATTTCATGCATGTTTACCAATCAGTGCAGGGCTGTCATTAAGCCTTAAGAGAAGCTGGATCCACATAGAAAGAAGCCGGTCATAAACAAAACAAAACAAAAAAAAAAAACACACAAACAAACGAACTAAACACCTTGAGCTGTTCTTTGCAAATTCCAAAATACCTGCAGATATCTTCATAATTATTGCGGGTTACATAGTACACTTTCTTTACTTTACCTTATTCATTTATTTCAACTGCTAAAAAATTCAGTCTATATATACAAAAACCACAATATGCTAATTCATGCTGATTTATAAGATTGCCGCATGGGGGCCTGCTCGACCATTGTAGTCATAAAATCACAATTTCCCTTTTAAAGTGCCCAAGTACGTCTGTTGTGCATTCCACTAAATAAATGCCCCCGTCACAGCTAAAAACATTGTTTTAGGTCCATAGTTCATGCATGGGTTGGTTAAGTTGAATTTCCCAGTTCATTTCCCAGTGACATATAACAAGGTCAGCTACTAATCAAAATGACAGCCCTGCAATCACTACGGAAACCATACTGCCTCTCATACCATTACACATTACCACTTGACGTAATATGTCAAACACAAGGAAGAGTATTTCATACTTTTTTGAAACACCAACAAGTGGGCTAGAAAAACAAGGCACAGTCGATTATTTTTTTAACCAACTTCAAGAACTTCGGAAATAGGATGGAACACTCTTTCGAGAATTTGATAAGCTTCTCAAACCGTTAAAAATTCTTGGAGAAATTCAAAGCAAAAGTTCACCAACTTTTTATGATTATTAAGATCACATCTCCAAACCTCCTTCATAGTTAAGCTACTGATTTTCTTTGTTTTTTCTTTGTGAATTATTAAAGATTTTGAGGAATTTAAATCAGTTATTGCTAAATAAATTAACAACAACTAGGTACTCATCATTACCCTAAAAAAAGTTGTCCCCTTCATACTGCAACCAACAATGCTTTCAGTATAAGGAAATCAAAAACAGTTTTTTCCTCATAAAAAATCGAATGGGTGATATGATCTCAATCTCAACTCATTTAAATTAAATACTAAATACCACTTGCGCAAATACTGAAACTCATAATAATTTTACAACTAGGAAAACTTTCTCTGTCACAAATATTTTTTCTGTATACTGTACATGTATGTATGATAACAACTAATCTAATCATCTTTGTCTATTTTTAAAACCAACAAAATAGTAAATGACTTAACTATTTCATTTAATGTTCTTTAAAGTGTTAGTACATGTGGGTCAGTATTATAACAGCACAGCCCAAAGTAACATCATTCAGTTTTTCTTCTTTATTCTGTTTCTTTTCTATCATTTGTCTTTTGTTTGTCACGTGTGTTTGTTGTCTCACACTCCCAAACAACAAATAAGACAATTTTAAATGACAAGGAAAGGAGCAGACCTTACCCCAGGCCGGCGTCTTCTGGACCAGACACCGTGAAATTTTGTACCCTGCAGGGCCAGATTCTCAAAGCTCTACTTTTGTGAAAGGCTATTGCTGAAATAACAAATGAACCCTTTCACTCCCAGGAGTGATCAATATGTAATTTCTCCTTACTTTATCAATACACTGTCAACCAGACAGGTGATGAGAATAAAGAAAATCATCAACTACATGTACTTGTAGGTTATATTGTTTGATGTTAACAGGTGTAACACCAAATTCTGTCACACAGAACTACATGTACCTTTAAAAAGAAACTATGGGAGTCACTTGGGTGAATTAACTTTCAGATCGTGAGAGTGAAAGGATCAAAAGACTTCTGAGCCTCAGAAACAATACTAAGGAGGGCTTTGAAAAACTGGCCTGCGGTCCCAGTCCTATATACAAAACACTCTACAGCTATAAGAAAAATATTCCATACATACTATTTATGACTGTGTCATTGGAGTACCCATGCTGTCACCTTGATCTTTATTTCCAGGGTCAGTGTCGTCAGGGGCATTCTGTGAGAAGATTTTGTCATCCTCCTTTATACCATGTCTTGTCAGCATGTGTTTCTTCAAGTTATGGCCAATGATGAATTTACTTCCGCAAAGTTGACACTGGTACGGACGCTCACCAGTGTGGCAGCGGACATGTGCCTTCAGCACGTTTGAGCGCGCAAAAGTCTTCCCACAGTAGACACACTTGAAAGGTTTCACCTTCTGATGTATCGCTAAATGCTGGTTTAGATTTCCACTCAAGTTGAAGCCCCATCCACAGATTTTACAAATGTACGGCCGATCTCCAGTGTGGGAACGTTTGTGACGCATCACTGAGTTGGCCGAGTCAAACAGCTTGTGGCAGATGTCACAGCTATGTTCTTTACCATCGGCGTATTGATCGTTTGAATCAAGTTGAGAACTGCCTGTGTGTTCATCGTGATCTGGAGATGCACCCATGACGGTGACAACACGAGGCATCAAAGACGGCACAGGTGCCTGATGAACAGATATTGAGCAGTGGGCATCCTGTGAGCTTGTTGGCATGACAACTGAATAGCTTTCAGTAGGAACCCTGTGGATTGCACCATTGTGTTCTGAATTATCGCCCTGATGAGGTAAATTAAATTGCTCATTACTCTGCTCCGGTGATATACTGTTTGTTGATTGAAGGACGTCATTAGGCTCTGTTTTAACCTGAACTGTGTTCTGTAACACTACAATTGGTGTTGTTGAATGCGAATGCTGTTCTTCTTCTGTAGAAGCTTGTGAACCATCATTTCTGTTACCAAGTGATCTATGAATCAGGGTCGGATGATTGTGCGGAGGACTGTTTTCTGAACTGACAAAGTTTGAATCAGAGTCGTTTTCTCCGCCACTAGTTTCTCTTGAGTCACTGTGGATGTCTATGATGACTGGGTGGTCTTCACTAACAGCAGGACTAGATCCATTTGTTGAGGAACTTTCCAGGGCCGGAAAGTTAGCAAAGCCAGCTGAATCTTCCACTGAAAATGCAGGCACCATATCTTTACTGCTACAGTTTTCTCTGTGTTGCGATGCGAGGTCTATCTCCTCAGTGTCCTCCATAGAAGCCCTGATGTTAGCATTTTCAGTGCTGTCACACAAACCTGGGGAGTCCATAGATTCTTTACATCGCATAGACTCTATAGCAGCCGCAAACACTGCTCTCCTGTTGCCCCGAGATGCTAAATTTGTCAGGTGAGCAGTGTCTTCTCTTTGAAAACGTATTCTATGAAGGGACTTGCTTGCAAGACTGGGGTTGGGACTAGAGGTTGGTGAAACTTTACGGGGGATGATAGATTTTCGGGCTGTTTTCTTCCGACGGGATGATGAAAAAACAACTGAATGAGACGGGAAATAATTGTCCCTTCTGGCCACGAGCAATGAGCTGCTGGTCTGTCCATGGTTTGCTACATTTTTAGGGTTACCCTCAGGTGAAATGTTCACTGTTAGAGGAGTTGCATGGCTCGCAGTTTGCCCAATCTGCGGCGCAGCTGAAGATGTGTCCTTGGCAGGCTCAACTGGGGATTTTGATTGAAATAATTTTGAAATATTTGAAGGGTTCCCATCTGGGAACTGCCTGGTATCATCTAACTCTCTTTTGGCTGGTTGCACGGTACAATTTTCTGATGAAGTTTCTGAATAGGAGAGATAAAGAGTAAAAAAACACATAAGTCCCTCTCTTCACGGATTGACTGACCAGGCTATTGTGGTACATTTGCCTATGGTTTGCTTTGCTGAAAATCTGTTTGGAAAGCTTAAATCACCTCTGATTTACAGATCTAATCGTGATGAGATGCTAGTGTTTTCTTTGATGTCAAACTGTCAACTCAAAGTTTTGTAACATTAATGCAAGATGTTTGGCATTAAGACTAATGTAAATGACTTTTTTTTACCTTAAAATAGAGAATTGCTCCATATACGCCCTACATGTATTTTGGCACAGAGTTTTATTTTATTTATTAAAACCCATATTTCTTTCTATATCTAACCTTCACTTCAGTGAAAATCCCATTGAAGAGCACCTTTTCCCCCTTAAAACTTGCTACCGACACTTCACTGTCGTTCCAAGCTTGGTTTCACTGGACAAAGGTTTCAAGAGAATTTTCACCAAAAGATGAAGACCCGCAAAACCAACCAAAAATATGGAGCAATGTTTTGAAAATAAATTGTATACCAGTTAAATTGATTTTTATGTGATCCTGTATTAGATACCACTTAACCCAAAATATTAATGCCTGAATTTGTGACCCCCCGCCTACCACTTAGAACGGTGACATCAAGGCAGTATCGACACGATATGATTTTGGTTTGTATCAATGATCTACTGTATGTTGTCAAAACAACCTCCCAGCCTGACAGGCATACATGTACAACCAAACTGGTTCTTAATCCTCGATCCTGCAAAATAAACTGGTGTTTCTTAAGCGCCTACATGTAGAAGTATCAAACCCCTCTGACGAAGGGCTAACACTCGAAACATCAGCACTCAAATCTCTTTACGATGGCCAAATTACCTCTAGTTATCAACTCTGTTGATAAACCATTTTTTCCACTCCCCAATGATGAAGAACCACAGTTTCTTTAGAAACTAACCCCTTATCTTCTTTCATATCCAGTTACTCATCCCTGGAGGAAAGGGGGGGGGGGAAAGTACAAAGAAACTTTTTTTTGGGGGGGGGGGGGTATGTACTAACATGGCATCCTATTTAGACCATGTCTTAGAAGGGTCTGCATTCCCAATGATAAAAAAAAAACATTTCTGGAAATAGGAAATTTTCTTGATACCTTGTTCTAAGAATATACTAAATTTGAGAAAAGTTTTTGCTTGTTTGTACATCTTAAGATTTTTGAAGCTTGCTTCCATTCGCAGTTTTACACCTTGTTGCTGAAAACAGGTCAAATGCACTGTAAGTAATTACCCTATTCTAGGTCTGGAGACAAAATCATGACCCTTGTGTATGGTACATCTCCATAGAGGCCTTGCAAGGGAATCCCCCCCCCCCCCCCACCCAGCCCTGCTCAAAAGTGACACAATGTTCAAGTTACCATGAGTAATTATTTCATATTTTGCTTCTTCAAGAGGAGATTGGTCCAATGTTAGCACACAGGGCAAAGGATCTTCTGTTTCAGGCCTAAGTGCTATCACAGTCCCTCTGTTCCTGGGATCAGCTTGATAAAGTAACTTAATGACACTCAAAGTTGTTCCTCGTTGAACTCTGAGAATAGGTTGGCCATTCTTGAACAGTAAAACCTGTGAAGAGGAGAAATTTGTTTATTCCCTTATATGTATCTTTTGACATTAATCTTATTTTCTATTCCAATAATTTCCAGATTATTTTCTGTTCCTTCGCACTAATTTTTATGTGTTAAAATATGACAGGGATAAATTGACAGCACATACTGACTACACTACACAACAGAACTGCAAAGTGAACCTTGAATAGTATGCTTGGACTTTTATTGCTAGACAATAGAGCCCTAAAGTCTGACGTCACAAATATTTGACTTTTTGAAATTATGGGATTTGTTAGTATATTCGGAAAGAGCATGATGAAAATACCTACTTGCCAAAAATCAGCATCTTATTGCAATTTGGGGGCAAGATATTACCTCTGTTATGCCCCGATGACTCCATACAAATCCTTCTAATTTTGACTCAGTTCCTAGGCATTTTTCATCATGCTCTTTCCGAGTATACTGTCTAACAAATCCTATAATTTCATAAATTTAGTTTTTGTGATGTCATCACAAAAACCATGAAGTCCTATACACGGTGGCTCCATTGATAAGAACGCACCATGAATGGCTCACTGAGAAGGAGTGACTCACAAGAGTCACGTTCCATTAACATTACTGACATGTCAGTAAAAGCTAATAGAAAAACAGAACCTTGAACTTGTGGGGCTTCTTTCCTTAACCAAAAACAAAAGCTTTTATACATGTTTGTAGTTGGGCTTAACATGACTTGAAAAATAGATAGCCAAAACATTTACTTAAAAAGAAACAATTTTAAGTTAATTAAAATTATACTACTAACTGCTGGCATGGCAGGGTCCATTTGACAAAAGGGGTAAGTTGAAAATACAGTGTAGATAAATGCTGTATAAGAAATTTGCTTTTGATGAAGGACAAGGCTAGAGCAAGGATAAAAGGCATTTTGACTGTGATACTCCTACATGTGTCTCAGTCCTGAATTAGGGATTAACACCTTACAAGATAGCAAGACTACAAGAAAAACAAGAAAAAAATAGACACTGCAACGTCAGCTTTGTGCTAAAGATGGAGACTGCAGGGCAAGGGAAATTGCATTAAAATTTTACCAGACATATTTTTTTAAAAACTATTTGCCAAACCTTGAATTTTTATATTGGACACAAAATACCTAGTCCACAAAAAAAATGTATTAAATGGAAAAAAAAAACAAAACAAAACAAAACACAACAACAACAACAACAACAACTCAACAACTCCCAAACTTATCTGGGACAAACTTTCCACATTCAAAATGGAAAGGAAACTCACTTGAAATATATACAAATACTATAATGATTATTTTTATCTTGATTAAAATAAAACTACTGGCAGGGAATTTATTACTTAATATTTGGTCAAAATTACAGACTTAAAAGATTAGATGTTCAATTCATAGCTTCAACATCCAAAATCTGTTTCCTACAATTCACAAATCCTAAATTTGATAAGGTTTTCATTCTTTTTCCTGTTTAGTACATAAACGTAAGGATTGTTTTCCTTTCAACAGAAGAGGAACTAAAATGTATCACCCTGTTGGTGACACTAGAAGCACTTTAGGTTTTTAAAATATTACTGAAACAACTAAATGAAAATTCAGTTTCACTTAAGTTCTCTAATTGAAAAGGCTAGATCTTTAACTATGACACGAATTTGTACAAAAACAGAAAACGAGCACGTTTTTGCGGACCGAACAATGAGTCGTGAGCGGTCAATTATTGACAGGGAAGTAATTTAACTTCACAAAATTACACAAACAGGCGATCGTGAACTGATGAAAAAGAAGATAAAGTAGGCCCTGATCAAAACTAGCTTTTAACCCAAAAGATTCTCTTAATCAGGAAAATCGGGCAAAGAAACGTGGGAGCACAAATTAATCAATGGCATGATTTACACATTATGTTGTGAATGAAAACGTGACTACTGTCATTGAACTCGATAAAGGAAAAACGTAACGATATTTTACGTCACATGAAAACTCGTAATGCTAAACAAAATATACCACAAATGTCACTCGTTATAAAAAGCAAGATTTTGACTTTTTACCTCGTTTTGTCTGACTTGAATACGCGCTAATTCAGACGCCATGTTAGAAATATAAACTGAACAAAACATTTCCCACAATTCCAAGCAATCTTTTCCCGGTCTTTATCAATGACACGACTAATCCACCCAGCAGGGAGGGGTAAGTAATACAAATAAAGACCAACGTGTGAAAAAGCAGGATGCTAAATGGCAAAATCTCAATACCGTTTAAGATTTTTTTTCCTATTTAATTAGTTTTTAGGGTAAACATTTGTTTTGCGTTATGTGAAATTAATAAAAGCGAAAGAAGCTATGTAGTAGCTAACCAACCCTACCCTAGTAAGGAAAGAAGCTGTGTTTCGAACAAACACGCGTCGAAGGATAATCATGTCTTTTTTTACTGAAGCAACCCATCAGTTTTTGCCAATTCCCGAGGACACTAGAATCAAAACAAATCCATTTTTAGATGCTGCAAGTGAAGTAGTTCCTTTTTTCGGTGAGTACGCGTTCCCTTGTTTAAAAATTAACAAGGATATTCTATTTCTTCATCCATATTCATTTGTATCTCGTGGCACGAACATGTTGGGCATTGATTTCAAGTTCTCTACAATTATTGTTAAGTTTCCAGATAACTAATTTTCATCGCTACATCATTTTATTTATTTTTTTTAATAATGATGGAAAGAGATTATGTTCTGAACTGTTCCGTGGGAGGCTTAATTATTGTAAGCTTTATATTGATCGATGGGACACTGTACATTTTCAGTTTTTTAAGAGCTTAGCTTAAGCTTACAATTTCTGTTTTCTTTGCAATAAATTATTTATGAGAGCTTGGATAAAATAATTTTTATGTACAATTTTAAAGCTTCAGTTCATGAGCAAGAAAGAAAAAAAAATTATACGGAATTTTATGTAATATTATTTTTTTTTAAATGAATGTGGCTAAATGTACTTTAGGCAAGGTTAAAGTCAGCTCAATGCCGGTCAGCGGTCGCCTCTCGTCACGGCTCGGCGGCGACCTTTGAGCTCTCTGCTGGGGGCGCCCCATGGTTTGCACCGTATTTGCTTCCTTGCTGGCCTGCGAGATAGGTCATTTTGTGTGCATTATTTTCAAGCCCCCCTCTCTGCCCTCCCTTTGGCAAGTATCGGGTTTGGTAAGTATTTCACTGATTGGGTTCAGTGTGACAGTGCCGTTGGTGGTGGCCGCTTGCAGGGTTGCCATGGATACCTCCTTCCCCGTGCCTGATTGCTGCTCAGCTCCATCAACCTTCTAGGCACCAGCTCCCAAGCTCATCTATTGTTGATGAGTTAAACCAGACATAACTTAATCAATGCATGATCAATGACATCAATGAGTAATCAATGGGTAATCAGCTGATTAATAATGGTGATAGGACTGAGTGGAGTCCAATTCGGTCAGTAATCATATGAGGGATTAACAAAATCGGATGATCGTTCAGCAGGAGTCCAATGTTATTTAATCATAACTCTAACAAATTTGAGAAAGCAGCCAATAGCTTTGGTGAATAAATAGAGGACAATAGTTGATTTAAGTTTCGATATCGATTAAATTACACCGCGCAAAAATGAGTCATGTACTGTCCAATTACACTAGGCTGGTATGACGCGTAAACTATCCAATTACACAAGGCATGACACGTAAACTGTCCAATAATTGCTCAAATAGGGTCTGCTGATAACAAATCAGATTCAAGAATTTTGTTATAGTTAGATTAGTCTTTGATTTATTGCTGATGATCAATTTAAAATTCCAAATAGCTCCACTCACCCATCCCTGAATAAAACCCCTCACTCAAAAAAAATCTCAGTGCTCCTGGATATAAAGCCATGTAAAATACACTCATTGTTAGCTTTATTAGTGTTCCCAGCTGCTTCATAATATAATAATAAATAAAAAAATAACTAAATAAATATCCATATACGGTACATTGATAATGGAGTCAAGATGACTCCGAATTGTCGAGCCCTAAATCTTTCTATAACTTTTGCATGTCTAATTGCTTGAGCAAATCCCTTTTGATTAAAAGAATTTTTTTTTTCAGGATACTAATAACTTTATTGAACATTAAGCCATAATAAAGTATTACAAGATACAAATACAAGATATAGATACAAATACATAATACAAAATCAAGCTTAATACAAAGAATCAATAAATAACTTACAATAGTAAAGAGAAACAATGGGGACGAGAAAAACAAAAAACCTACAATACTAATAATTTCTTTTTTTTAAACATATAGGCACTTTACATGCTATTTTCGATTACAACACTGTTAACATGTATACCATACAGTTTACTACTACTTGCATCTACTACTTTTAACACACTTATATTAAATATGTTATTACAAAAAAATCTGAGGCTCAGGGAAGAGCATATTTTCTACATGTACTTTCCACTGTAATATACTTTAGTTTGGAATTCCTGTTCAATCGGCTTTTTTTCAAAGCATTTGCAAGCATAAATATATAGTCTGAAATGTCAGCCATCTCCTCTCCCTAACCCACAGGGGGCGCGGGAGAGAGAGACGTCTGAATTCCAAGCGTTATAATGTCGTCCGTTGACGTCACACAGTAATTTATGCAAAATTGCATAAATAAAAAACCTTTGAAACCAAATGGCGGCCACTAGTCATGGAAACGCTTGGAAGCATTGCAGCATGCATAATGTAGGGGGTTGTGTGCGTTTTGTAAGCTGTAAAATTTGAAGACAAAGCATCAAGAATGTATGTACGGGATCGCACTTCATTTTCCACCGAAGAGGAATTGAAAAATGTTCCGATAAATGTTGTTAGTAAATAAAATGTTGACAGGCTATGGCCAGATACGACTCATATTAACGTGGTATGGTGGTATGAAATGTGATTTCTCGTCATAGTTTTGCGTTTTTGGACTATTTTTTTTTGTATGAAATAAGAGTAGGTCCTTCAGAATATATCTCGAAGCAATGGTTGGTTTTGCATTAAAAGTCATTTGCTCCTCAAGATGTTTTTGAGGTTAGGCAACGCCGGGTGGTAAGTTGTGACCAAATAAAGAATTTTGTTTCGCACTTTATCGTTTTGTTGTAAACCCGACTTCCGTTCAGCGAAAATCAGAGGTTATTTTTTCAATGAGATTGTAAGGGTAGCCTCTAGCCCAAAAGTGCGTTTTGAAGTGGATGATGTTGTAATAAGATGAGTTTGCAGAGGAGGTGTTTCGAAGAAGTCTAAGGGCTTCATTTTTTATTAGTCCTTTTCTGACCCCGGTGGGAGGCAGGAAGAAAAATGTGTACTGGAAGGTCTCTGTAGGTTTAAAGTGCGTGCGAATGTCAAGGATTCCCGCATGATTGGAGAATCGCTGAGACTTCTGAGAACCAACTACTCAGTGAAATTATTCTTTTGCAATACCGCCAACTTCAAAACGCGCCTTCAGGCAAGAGGCTATCAACACAATCTCATTGAAAAAAATAACCTCTGAGATTAAATTCACTGAACGGAAGTTGGCTTTACAACAAAACGAGAAAGTGCGAAGTAAAATTCTTCCCATCTTCACAACTTACCACCCGGCTCTAGAAATATTGAAAGAGTCTCCCACTTATCTCATACCAAAAAGGAAAATCTTTAAGAGATATACTCGCGAGAGCAGAACCACGTTAAAGACGTCGTTAAACAAGAAGTCACTTTTCACACCAGGAACTTACGAGTTGTGTCTGGCCTGTCAACACTTTATATTCGCCGCCGAAATGGAATATCTGTTTTCGCAAGTTCGACCAATAAGAAATGGTTATCTATTTCAATTAGGGAAGAACCAATCAAAAACTACCTACCATATTCGCAAAAGTACGTGACGTCAACGGACGACATTATAACGCTCGGAATTCAGACGTCTCTCTCTCCCGCGCCCCCTGTGGGTTAGGGAGAGGAGACGGCTGACATTTCAGACTAATAAATATATTGTTTTAATAATATGACAAATAAGTGTAGTCTGCGTTTTTGGAGGTCGGTAAACTGTTCGAGGAGTGGAATTTCTTTGGTAGCTATATGGTCATTAGAGAGGCTCACATTTTGATTAAAAGAATAATAAATAACTCCATAAAAAAGTCTATCAAATGAATGTTTGGAATTTTATGGTATACACCCAGAGGGCCGGGTATAGAAAGACAAGATGGAGGTAATAAATAATATAAATAAACGATAAATAAATCACTTTGTTTAAGAGTTTCTGTATTCAGCGCAGAGCAATAATTGGGGACACACCAGATCAAAAGGAATTTGGAAATGTTGGTGTCTGAGAAGATGGGAAAAGTAGAGCACTGAAAACCTCTCAGAGTTACAGTGCGACGTACCTTACCGTGGCCACCCAACAAACTTTTTTTACAAGTTATCCAATCAGGATATCTTCCTCCTTGTTCTTAAAATACAAAACAACATGTTTTCAATAATTTGTAGTTGGGTCACTTGTCTGTTGGATTTTGCAAGGAAGCGTGACCGTTCATCAAATTTGCGTATCCTGATTGGCTAACTTGTAAAAAAGTTTGTTGGGTGGCCATGGTAAGGTGCGTCGCACTGTAAAATTCTTTTGTAAGGAAACAACACAGCATAGTAGAGATTAACCTAGACACGAACAACTAATTCTATACCTGCCAAGTTTTCTTTAGTGTCAAAAGGCACAAGAATTTCATCTTCATATTACCCTGGCTCCTGATATATAAAGTATTAACATTTTCCAAAGATATCTGAAGATGGAACAAATGTGATGGAATATTTTAGCCTGGTAAATAAATCCAGGCTTAAAATATTCCATCACATTTATTTCATTGCGCATATACCACACATTGACATTCCAATCCTAACAGTATGCAGGATGTTTGTCCCATGAACCTAGTTTAATGGCCTTAGCTCCCATGAGTCTCCTGTAGCTCAGTGGTAGAGTATCCAAACTTTTTGTCTAGTAATCGGAAGGTCTTAGGTTCTACTCCTGATAGGAGCACTCAGATTTTTTTTCCGAGTATGCCTGTGTCATTTACTGTGAATACATCATTCTCATGTCTGAAGATGTTCTGAAGATTTCTGAACCTTGGCATATTCAGTCAAGCCAACTTGATGTGTTTTTAAAAGTGAATGTAAAATTATGAGTATTTATGTTTAATATACAATGTAGTCACATTTTTATTTTTGCCCAACAGATGTTCTAGGACCAACAGCGTTTGCACCTGTCAAATCAGACATCAATGGTAATATAAAGGTAATGTGGTGTGTTCTATCTTTTCAGTGTATCGATGATGCCCTGAATTTGTTGGCATTTATCTTCGGTGTAAAGTTTCGTCAGAGTCTCAGAAATCTTGGGCTTGCCGAAAGAACAGGATCTTAAAGGGGGACTGTCACCTATTTGTGACATTACTTTGAATGGCCAAAAAACCCATTTGCATTGAGGGAATCATTAAAATAATGGTTAACACTGTAACCCTACTACTGCACAGAAACTAGCGTTATCTTTGACTGTGGGTGGCCAAGATTGACATGGATTGAAACTTGAAAAAATTGGCCAATTTTTTCATGTTCCATCAGCATATTTGGAGAAATTACTAAGAAACTGATAATTTAAAGTTTCTTCTTCCCAGGAGAAACCACTTGATATTTTATTCTTGGTGCTCTAAGAGCAGTTTTGATGTCAGCAAAAAGGTACCTTAATGGTCAAGTATTTGTCAATGAGCAGTTTTGACCAAAACACAGAGAAATCTCTGTGACTGTGCCCCTTTAAAGATTTGATTTGCTGTAGTGCCTTTACTTTTGCAAGCTCCCCTGGGGGAAAGGGGTGTGTGGGGGGGGGGGGGGGGGCCGCTACATGGATACTCTATAAAGTTTCATATAATCCTCTGCCGCAGGGCAGTTGACCCCATATTCTTTCACATCTCAACTTTTACCAAAATGTTCCCCATTTCGGACACAAGAATTGTACCTTAATTTTTCTTATACACTGTACCTCAAAAATAGGCCAAAGTCTCTTTTATTTTCCTCTGGCGGCAAATGAAATATTTTTGTTGTAATTTTTGCCAGGACCTTCTGCTCTGAGTTTTTGCTAAATCCTTTCTAATGTTGGGATAATGGTTTGGATTGGATGACAATATTTTGCAATTCTGCCTCCTGCCTGCATAGATCCAAGAGTATCCCTGGTGAAAATCTTTTTAAGATCCTTGAGGATCTTTAAAGATCTTTAAAGATCCACATGAGGATCTTTTGTGATCTTTTTGAGGATCTTTAAGGATCTTGATTCATATCCTCAAAGATCTTGCAGGATCTTGTAAGAACCTTGAAGTCCCTGCAAAGATCCTTCAGGTCCCTGCAAAGATCCTGGAGGATCCTGCAAGATCTTTGCAGATTATGCAAGATCCTTGCTGGATCTTAACAGGATCCAGTAGGAACTTAGCAGGAACCTTTAGGATCCTCACAGGGCCCTACAAAGATCCTTCAGGATCCTGTTTAGATCCTGCAAGATCCAGCAAGGATCTTGCTTAATCTGCAAAGATCCTGCAGGATCCTCAAGGATCTTTGCAGGGACTTCAAGGTTCTTACAAGATCCTGCAAGATCTTGAAGGATCCTGTAGCAGGAACCTAAGGATCCTCACAGGGCCCTGCCAAGATCCTTAAGGTTCTTGTAAGGATCTTTATAAAAATCTGCAAAGATCCTGAAGGATCTTAATGGATCTTTGCAGGGACTTCAAGGTTCTTACAAGATCCTGCAAGATCTTGAAGGATCCTGTAGCAGGAACCTAAGGATCCTCACAGGGCCCTGCCAAGATCCTTGAGGTTCTTGTAAGGATCTTTGTAAAAATCTGCAAAGATCCTGAAGGATCTTAACGGATCTTTGCAGGGACCTGAAGGATCTTTGCAGGGACTTCAAGGTTCTTACAAGATCCTGCAAGATCTTTGAGGATATTAATCAAGATCCTTAAAGATCCTCAAAAAGATCCACAAAAGATCCTTAATATGTGGATCTTTTAAGATCCTCAAGGATCTTAATGGATCTTTGCAGGGACCTGAAGGATCTTTCTGGGAACTGAAGGATCTTAACAGGGCATTAGCAGGATTCTTCATGGTCCTTGTACTGTAGGATCCTTAAAGGGACCTGATGGATCCTTACAGGGTCCTGCTAAGATCCTTCAGGTTCTCTTAGGATCATGAGAAAACCTAAAAAGATCCTGAAGGATCTTAAAGGTTCTTTGCAGGGACCTTAAGGATCTTGACAGGGGCTTTGCAGGATTCTTCATGGTCCTTGTAGGAGCCTTGCTGGGACCTGATGGATTGTTATAGGGTTCTGCTAAGATCCTTCACGTTCTTGCAAGGATAGAAGGATGTTTAAGGATTTTTGCAAGGAAGGGACGTGAAGGATCTTCTCAAGGTTTCTGCACAAATTCTCAAGGATCGTAACTACTCAGGGATTTTCCGGAAAAATGGTAGAAAGATCCTTTTGTGCATCTCTCACAAAACTCTTAATTTTCATGCACAAAATAGGTATCCTATTTAACAAGCAGTAAATTTTATTTTTATTTCTCAGATTATTCTCATCTTTTTACAAATAGATAGATCTTTGATGTTTTACATTAAAAATCTCATGGTTTAAAATCATCAATCCCTTACCATGAAACACAACAGTTAATGCAAAATGTAAAAATCTAAAGTAAGGGTAAAAATGCCTCATAAAGTAACTTGTTTTTTCTTCTTATTTCTTCCTTTTGTGGGAGCCCTTTGTTTTCATGAAAATGAGGCCACTTACATGCAGAAAGACATGAAAAAAATTACTACAAATAAAGGATGAGAAATACAGACAGGATTAATTCTTTTTCTTTCAAGCTGTAGTACAACATTGTTATGACTTGAAAGTTGAAAGACATTGTTATACCTACATGTATTGCAACCGGTGTTGCAAGTTGCAGAAACGTGCTGTACAAAAGTTGAACTAACGTCTACTTCAATGTGCAATGTTATCACAACTTGCAACACTTTTACATGGTTAGATGACAAGTTAAAAGAAAATGTTGCCTACAGTGCCTAGTACAATGTCAGCTATCAAAACAATACCTTTCAATAAATTTGTAACAGTTATGCATTAATTTTATGAAAAAAACTCATCTTTTAGCCACAAGTCTCACTCTCAGGCAAAGGCATAATCAAGACTCATCTGGTTTTGAACTGTTACATTGATAATTAAAAGAAATCATTCACTCTAATAAATATGCATTTTGACAAAATTGAAAATAATTATGTCAAGTTTACATGCACAATTTCTCCTTTAAAGTAACACTCTGTGCAGCTCCATTGAACATTGCACAGATAATTGGCATTCTCATTGCACACTATAAAACCAAAACCCATGAAAATTTTAGTATTTTTTCATGGTAAATCCATGGCATTTCCAACACTCTTTGAGGGGATTTTCAAGGTCATGAGTAAGGACATTTTCATAGCATTTTTTAACCATGAAGTTGCCATGGAAAGAGCATAAAAAATCCATGAAAATAATGTGAAAAACAGCATGGCCCATGAAATTTCTTGCATCAAGTATCAGACTATGAAAAACTGATGAAAAGTCCCTTTAGGACGGTGCCTACTTTTATTACTGCACATAGGTTCTGCACATCTCGAGCTTCCTATGGGTGGTGCCTACTAAATACAGGGGTATTTTTGCGTAGTTTAAAACTGTGCGGAGAAAGCAGAAATTAGCAAGTGCTCGTTGCATCCAAAAAGAAAATTTGGGGTAACCATGCATTTTTCAGAGAAACTGCGCAGTATAAATTAAAAAAAAAATTAGAAACTGTGCGGTATAAATTTAAATTTATTATTATTATTATTATTATTATTATTATTATAAAGCTTCAATTTGGAGTAAAACGCCATACATTGCTTTGTATTTCACAACTGCCTTAGAATAAGAAAGAGTAATTGTTGCTGAATTATCTCTAAAAAATTGCGTGGTTACCCCCAATTTTCTTTTTAGATTCCAATAGCCCTTGCTAAGATCTGCTTTTCTAACAGTCATAAAGCTCACAAAAATACTTCGGTTTTAGTAGGCACAACATGGAATTCCCATTTAGCTTTTCAGGAGATTTTCAAGGTCAAATTTTCAAGAGGTTTTCATGGGATTTTATATCATGAAATTGAAAAGCTTGTGAATATAATTTGATGAGAAAATGGAATAGGCTTAAAATAAAAATAAAACAGGAATAATTTAATGAGGAAAAAATGGAAAATGGTACAAAAATACCTTTAAAACAGGTTTAAAATAGGGCATGAAATGTATGTCATGCAAGTTAACATAGGGTTAAAATAGCACTGACTGCTGGTTTATAGATCCAGAAATAAAATAGCTATAAAATACATGTAGGTTGAATATAGGTGGTGGTTTAAATCCTTGTTCTAAGCCTAGAATTATCATAGTTCATGTGTTTCAATTAGTTGTAGCATTTGCCACTGCAAATGATTTCATGGTCAATACTTCATATATTCCTGCACCTAACTATATCTGGATGGTTAATTACATGCATTACACACAATATAAATTTGTCATTCACAGACCGTATTCCACAGCCAGAGCTACAAACAAGTAACAGCAAAAAAAACAATTTCACAGTAAACTTCTCAAGAAAGAAACATTCAGAAAATGGCTTTGTCTTGAATTATGTAAAGGTTCAGGGGAAGTACTAAATAAAAAAGAAAAATGATTGGATATTTCGTAAAAAAAAGATTGATTGTACCCTTGCTGTTTTCAACTACATGTATATGATATCAAGTAATGACCAATACTCCATTATGCAAGTTACAAAAGTTTATTTGATAATAATTATTGTTTCTCAGTAGGAGTAGCAGAAGTCAGGATTTGCAACAAAATCAAACCAGTTAAAATAGAGTCCAACGGTCATAAGTGACTTAGCTTATTGAGCAGGATTTGCTGACTTGACTCTGAAGCTTCACGATTGAGTATCAGCCTTGACAACATTATTGAGCTGAAAATCTGCAGTACAACAGAAAAAAGTGCATTTTAAGTCAGTTCTTCTGAGTGACCAGTGGTTACTCAGTGATCACTGTGACAGTGATCTGGGCAGTGCCAAGTATACGCTTTTAGACACATGTTTCAGTGAGCTTCTCATCTGTAATAATCTTGTTGATTTCTGAGAAAAATAAGGGTATCCGACCTTTAACTCATGGTGCTACAGAAAATATAAGCTTATACACTCCATGAAGTTGATCATGAACTCCAGATCTTCATGCAACGTCAATCAAACCAAGATCACTAAGTCTTCAGCTTATACCAAGACATGATAACAACCTGGCTACAAATTACTCTGTAAAAACGTTTGCAAAGGCTTTACATGTATAAGAAAAATAAATAGGGAATGTTTACCTTAACAATCTCGAATTTGCAGTTAAGCTCAAATAAGATTCAAGAAGCACATGCATTCGAAATTCCCATAGAAGATCTATAAAATCACACATTTTTATGCAGTCTTTTTCATCAAAATTATTGATTTCAAAGCTTACCTCTTGCTAAAAGTAGTTATCCACATTTTTTTGCTTGAACCCAACATTTTGAAGCTTAACAGAGGTGAAAATCCACGGGAAATGTCTCCTGTTTTCTTGAATATTCCGCCTAAATCGAAAATGAAACGGTCTTTTCCGAGAGCCTACAGTGGCATATCTGCTGACCAAAATGGCCTTGTTCGTGCCCAGTCTACCCAGTCTGAATGAAATCCAAGATGGCTGCCGGTGTTGTTGTGACCCCACGTTTTCTTGCTCATTTTAAAAGCTAGCACTGTGCATGAAAGTTGTAGGAATTATGATTGAAAGCATTGTTGTTCTTTTTGGCATCAAATGGAGTTGAGATCCATCGAAGAAGGTCTGAATGTAATATTGTTTTCACAAATGCATTTCAGTGACGTGTACTACATGTAATGTATCAGTCAATTCCAAGCGCGATCATCCCCCCCCCGGGCAACCCCCGGGCATTTGACCCCTGTTCGGCTCCACATAGTGGGGCATTTGACGCGAATAGAAACCCGACCCATCGGGCATTTGACCCGTCGAAAAAATGCTGGTCAGCGGTCGCATAAATTGTCGAAATGCTTTATTCACAGCCAGAATTTACGCGTATATTTTGCGTCAACCAACAAATATATCTGAGATTGTTTTTGGCATGGCGGGGTTACATATTGCCCTTCGCTTCTCATTTTCAGTGGTATGTCCAAGTTCCCTCAAGCTTCGTTCTCCCTTTGCTCGGCGTTCGAAGCTCGACTTGTTGGCATGTCTAGGTTTCATAACTTAGTGTTTTTTATCATTGCTCTTGTTATCACACGTATTAACAAACTTCATGTACATTTAAAATAAAAGAAAAGCGAGTATCGGTACATATATCGTTAAATTCTCTGTAAGTTGAGTTTCATATGTGATGTTATGCATTATCTTTAATAATAAATTGTTTTAAATTTATTAATGTATGAATTTCGTTGATTTTTATATAAACAGAGCTAGCGAATACAGAAAAAAAAAAAAAAAAAAACCAACACGATGACTTTTCAGCCCCAACCAGTGGGGCATTTGACCTAGAAATCGGCCCATAGAGAGGGGAATTTGATCAGAAATTTTTTAAAAAGTCAAATGCCCGGGGGTTTGCCCGGGGGGGGGGGGGATGATCGCTTTTGGAATTGACCTAGACATTATATAAACAGAGCTAGCGAATACAGAAAAAAAAAAAAAAAAAAACCAACACGATGACTTTTCAGCCCCAACCAGTGGGGCATTTGACCTAGAAATCGGCCCATATAGAGGGGAATTTGATCAGAAATTTTTTAAAAAGTCAAATGCCCGGGGGTTTGCCCGGGGGGGGGATGATCGCTTTTGGAATTGACCTAGACATAAGTCAAGTTTAATATAAGCTTCATTTTTTTTTAAAGCTTTTCCTGGAAAGCAGGCCAGTTACAGATACTAATATCAGTTTCTCATCTTGGTTTTATGTGTTTATTTGCCCAATTAAAATAACAAAAATACGGCTCAATCTTGTGGTATAGAAAATAAGTACATCCTTGCTCTTTCTTCCAAACCATTTGTTATTATTGCATACATAAGCTTAAAGTTTATAAGTTTATTGCAAAGAAGTACCTGGTATATGTAATTGTTAGATTGAGCAAAAAAGTGTACATGCAATAAGTATACATCATGCGTTTGTCTTTTTTATATGGCTCAACATTGACGGTGTATACATCAACAATGATGAATACAAAATAACAGTAACTTCACCTTAGATTAGGGAGATGAAGTTTCCCTTGGTGTATACAAAATATGTACATACAACATGTGATACAGACAATCTAACTGGCCATTGCCTATCCTATTTGTAGAAAAAATATAAATAAAACAGTGTATTACTATTTGTGACCGTACACGGGAAAACGTACTTTAACGCTTATCCGTTAAACGGCTAAAAACTAACGGGTAGTTAACGGGTAGTTAACGGCCTTGAAAGCGTTCTAACGGTTTGTCCTAACGGTCTAACGGCAAACTGGTCATGGCAAACGGATCATTTGAACGTTCTAACGTTTAACCCTAACGCTCTAACGCCTAACTAATTCTGCCTAACGGCTCATGAAAACTTTCTAACGCTTACGCAACCTGTTCTAACGCTTAGCTGGAGCCGTTAAACGGCCGAGAAAAAAATCTAACGCTTAAATTAACGACTTACATGAGCGTTAGAAGCGGTAGATACAGTCTAGTGTACCGACAAGATTTTCACGAACTGCCGAATATCTCACAATCATGTTGCACGATGTGAAGTATAAAAAACCACACACGAAAATTTAAATTTCATTTTGCATAGTCGCGAATGTCAAATGTTTTCACCGAGGAGCGTTTGACAAGATCTGAATAAAGTCTGAAGCAAATTAATTTTTAGGTTGTCGTGGAGCGAAATGGCCGGATCGGTATAGGCATAAAAGCTTGAAATATTTTCATGTAAACATAGTCAACGAGCGCAAAATGAAAACAAACTCTTCGCACAATTTCTTGCCGCGTCTATTTTTAGCGTCAACATTATTTTGCATTTTGTTTACGACAGAGTTGACGTGAACTTGCGCATTCACACGCTCTGCTTGCTTTGTTTATACTGCCATCAGAAATATAAAAGACTTGAATGAAAGATATCTTTAAAATTTCATTTTATATAGTCACGGATGTCAAATGATTCCACCGAGGAGCGTTTGACGGCTTAATTCCTGTTCAATATCAGAATAATTTATTCCGTTGCCAATTTCAGGATGTCGTCAAGCTAAAGAGGTTTTATCGCCATGAAAGCTTAAACCAAATACAAGACAACAACCACTTTATAGCAAAAAGCGTTCGTGCTGGACATATTTATGTAAACAACTTTCCGCTCGAAAGAGCACACGAAATCAGCGATCTGACTCGACAAAGACTTACCACTTGAATTACGACATAAACAACATTGTCAGTCAACAGCACAAACCAATCGTCAAAACTTTCGCTAGACGTACAATAAAATCATTCGATTCGTCTTTTTCCCTCTTGCGACTATGTCGCTCGCTCATGGTCAGTTTCTTTCGCAGAAGTTATAACGAATTTTTTAGGATACGCCTGCGAACGAGAATTTCGCTCGCTCGTCTGCTTCATGACGGCGGTTTCGACAATGACATAATATGTTGTTATCTCAGTCTACATAGTGTAACATTTTAGGCGACTTACTTTGGTCGGTATATTGTATTATATACCGACGCAAAATAAGCCAGTAGTTACTGGCCTAAAATGTCACACTATATACCGACGCAAAATAAGCCAGTAGTTACTGGCCTAAAATGTCACACTATATACCGACGCAAAATAAGCCAGTAGTTACTGGCCTAAAATGTCACACTATATACCGACGCAAAATAAGCCAGTAGTTACTGGCCTAAAATGTCACACTATATGCCGACGCAAAATAAGCCAGTAGTTACTGGCCTAAAATGTCACACTATATACCGACGCAAAATAAGCCAGTAGTTACTGGCCTAAAATGTCACACTATGTAAAGAGTAACATTATACCGACGCAAAATAAGCCAGTAGTTACTGGCCTAAAATGTCACACTATGTAATAAGTGGATGCAAAATCGGCCAGTAGTTACTGGCCTAAAATGTTGCACTAGGTAATGAAAGCGGTTCCAAAATCGGCCGTTAGTTACTGGCCTAAAATGTTTCAGTATATAATGTAAGCGGATCCAAAATCGGCCAGTAGTTACTGGCCTAAAATGTTGCAGTATGTAATGTAAGCGGTTCCAAAATCGGCCGTTAGATACTGGCCTAAAATGTTTCAGTATATAATGAATGCGGTTCCAAAATCGGCCAGTAGTTACTGGCCTAAAATGTTGCAATATGTAATGTAAGCGGATCCAAAATCGGCCGTTAGATACTGGCCTAAAATGTTTCAGTATATAATGTAAGCGGATCCAAAATCGGCCAGTAGTTACTGGCCTAAAGTGTTGCAGTATGTAATGTAAGCGGTTTCAAAATCGGCCGTTAGATACTGGCCTAAAATGTTTCAGTATATAATGAATGCGGTTCCAAAATCGGCCAGTAGTTACTGGCCTAAAATGTTGCAACATGTAATGTAAGCGGATCCAAAATCGGCCGTTAGTTACTGGCCTAAAATGTTTCAGTATATAATGTAAGCGGATCCAAAATCGGCCAGTAGTTACTGGCCTAAAATGTTGCAGTATGTAATGTAAGCGGATCCAAAATCGGCCGTTAGATACTGGCCTAACTGGCCCACTGTTTTCGACGCCATTTTGACGGGTAGACAAACAGGCTAAAATTTAAAACACGACTGGACGCTTTCTTTCACTGCTACATCCCTCCAATTTTTTTCTTGAAATCCTTTTCCTAGTGCCAAAAGTTTTGTGAATTTTTCATTCTAAGCGATATTTTATGAAAATTATTTGACATCGGATTTCCATACAAACACTGTTATTTCAAGACGTGTTTGCCTACCCGTCGAAATGGCGTCGAAAACCGAGATAAGGTCTATTGGTTCATGCTTATGCACTTGTCATCGGCTTCCCCGAGGGGGGGGACCCCGGGCTGATGTGGGGGAATACGGGGACTTTATGGGGACTTTGCAACAAATTTCTTCCCTTGTGGTGGGGGAAATGTGGGGACTTCGCTTATGTTCAACTGAGAGGAGATTGGGGACGATTTTTGTTCACTCAATCGATGGCAAGATGGCAGAGGAGAACAAGAAGGTATGTTTTAAAATCCATTGTTTTTTGTCTATCAAACAGACCATCCGTCAAAAATTTGTACGTATTTGTAGGCATAGGCAACTTTAAAATTCCTCTGTGTATATATTATTGTTTATAGAGGTCACTGTTAAAGGTCAACAGGTCGTCTTTTGTTAGTGATATAATAGAAGCGGTCTGATAAATTGTTAAGGATAGAAAAAGTTGATTTTTAAATATTCATAATGTTAATTTCTGAAGCATCACAGCAACTGTTCAGAGTACTCAGGAAACTTAAAGACGTTGTGTTTAGAAGCAGCAATGAACCATCATGATAGTGTGTTTTCCCTTGTTCTTCAGCAGTCCGGATAGATTGAAAACAGATTCTAAGGAATTCAGGACTGAATGAAAAGTTGAAATTTTCACCTTACTGCGCATGTACAATAAGAGGAGTGATTTATAGCAACTTATGGAGTATTCGAGAAAAAATAATTAAAGTTCAGTTTTCATCAGAATGCAAAGTCCGAGTGTTTGCCGACTGTTTAAAGAACCCAAATAAAGTTCTGAAGTGCATCTTCAAATCCAGTTGGGTTCGCCAAATACTGGGGACTTTGCAAGAAACAAATCCCGCACGGGTGGGGAAATACAAGAACTTTGAAATACACAATTAGCAAAGTCCCCATATCAGCCCGGGGTCCCCCCCGATGACAAGTGCATTAGCGTGCGTATGTCGAGTTATGGATGCACGCGAGAAGTTTGTAAAGCACGAGAGACGCTTCTTGAGTGCTCTCCAAACTTCACAAGTGCAGCCATAACTCGAGATACGTTTAGTAAAAGTATGAACCACTTTTTTTATGACATGGTGAAAATAAAGTAAATTTTTCGTGCAAAGCAGGTTTTGTTCCTGATTAATTACCAAATTCCTAAATGTGCTATACAAAAACACAAAGGTAAAAGCATTTTGTCATATTTGTTTAATCTTAGCGTTTCATTAAACTTCGACAAACTTTTAGAAATATACATTATTTATGTTGTTGTCTCCCTGTAAAATGCTTTTTTATAACGGACATAGTGCAGGCATGCTTCTCTATCTGACTTGCACACGTCATCGGATGGACGCACGGCCGTGCGTATGTTGAGAAATGTACCATGATAACGCCAATAGGAATTAGACTAGAAGTAACCAATGGTGAGGAAGTGCGGGCTAGAACACTTTTGAGTCGAGGGATTTTCAATAAAACTTTTGTTGAGCATTGAAATTGGTTGGCCATCGCGTTGGGTAGTTAGATTAAAAAACCTGCATGGCCCTGTTGAAGCCAGTCGGTATAGCGTACTGCGCAATATTTACATCCGAGATTCGATGGGTTGAAACGTCCGATTACACCCGGAACTATTTTGCGTTATTTAATCAAGGAAACGCTGTTTTCGAAGTTTTGATTCAAAAGATTTAAATACAATCAAGCATAATTATGTGCAGCGTACTGGTAGCGGTCGCGCGTTTCCATTCTCAGCTTGTGAAACAGCGGCCGAAAAAGTCGCAGTTTAAAGAAAACTGTTTCTTTCTATTGTCAATCTCTTAAAAGTACGTTAACACTCCAATAATGCGAAGCTTTGGCTTTGAAAATCGAGTACACTGGCCGACGCGGCGGCCATCTTTTAAAATATGCTTGTTCGTGTGGAAATGGATTCTGATTGGTTTACGAGGATTTATCGATCGATTTTGGCAGAACATATTTTGATTCAAGATTCAAGATCGAGATCTTGCGTCCAAAATATTGCGGTCTCTCCTTGAGCCCGCAATTAGGTTGCACGCTATGTTATTACTTAGAATCGTTATCGTTAAAGCTTGCTTTTAAATGCATCAATTTTACTTCCCAAATTGTGTAAGTATATGCCAAATTTTGTAAGTATATGCCCAACACAAAGCTCCTTCAATTCATATCATCATGGCGAGGACGTATTTTTCAGTCTCAGACCATACCCGTTATCTTTTTTTTACAAGTATTATGTGTATAAGTGGTAACTAATATGCACACGTAGACATGTAGGCAAGAAAGAGACATGTACTCGTATATTTTCCAAGTGTTTATTCCTTAAATTGGCTTCCCGATCCCCTCGCGTTTTGCGATATTATCCATGCACAGAAAGTTGTGCTGAATACTGTTTCAATTCAGCACAAGTTACTGTGTTGGGGGTGTCATCCATTGGCCAGATGGACTCTTTGTCGTCGGGATTTTAATTATAAAATAACTGATGTTTGAAATAATTTAAATATTTGGTATACAATATGCAGCAAAATATAAAAAAGACGTTCGTTTTTTACAACAAAGTAGTAAGCGATGAAACATTTTAGTTTTGGTGTTTGGTATTTCGTTCCCAGGGCTTCCTAAAAATGGCGGATGATCGAACAGGTAGCGTGCGTGACGTCTGTTAAAGGTTGCTGAACCAATCGATAGCAATCGATGAACGGTTTTTGTGTAGGTATCGATACAAATTAACTAATTTTATCGATTGATATCGATTGAATTTCCAATCATCGATTTCCATCGATTGGATACCCCGGGAAAAAAACATTGAAAACCTTACTTTGAAAAGAGTCAGTATATTTTTATTGTATAACAAAATAAAGCAGTTGTTTATATGTGCATTGTGTTTGTATCTTTGCTTGTTGAATGCTTGTAGCTAACACGGTGAACATGTATCAGGCATGGTCTAGCTTGCCCGTGTCAACAACGGAAACCACAACGTAAACCTCAACGTAAACGTGGCTTGAAAATACAATTTCGTGTTAATTCGAGATTATTCTGATTCGTTTAAATTGTACAGTGTGGCTGGAACCGCTGCTAATACATACCGCAACATCTTAGGCCAGTAACTACTGGCTTATTTTCCGTCTATTAACACTTATTACATACCGCAACATTTTAGGCCAGTATCTAACGGCCGATTTTGGAACCGCTTACATTATACAGTCGAACCTGTATTAAGCGGCACCGTATTAAGCGGTCACCCTCTATTAGCGGTCAGTTGTCAAAGTCCCGAAAATTACTCCTCTTATTTACTGTAATTCTGACCTGTATTAAACGGTCACCTCTATTAAGCGGTCGCGGTCACCCTATACTAAGTCCCAGCGAGCTGTTTCTATTTTGTCTTGACCTGTTTTAAACGGTCACCTTGTAAAAGGAAACCACTTAAATATGGTAACAAATAGCGTGCAATTGAGCTTCACACAATCGTGGCGTTAATGTTTTACTAGTCTGTTTGAATACCATGTTCTTCTTCGTCATACCATTTTACCGCCGAACTTTCTTAACCAAGTAAGAGATGTATTCTGTGCAACCTGTATTAAGCGGTCACTTAGCCATTCCCCGAGGGTGACCGTTTAATACAGGTTCGACTGTATACTGCAACATTTTAGGCCAGTATCTAACGGCCGATTTTGGAACCGCTTTCATTACCTAGTCCAACATTTTAGGCCAGTAACTAACGGCCGATTTTGGATCCGCTTACATTACATACTGCAACATTTTAGGCCAGTAACTACTGGCCGATTTTGGAACCGCTTTCATTACCTAGTCCAACATTTTAGGCCAGTAACTAACGGCCGATTTTGGATCCGCTTACATTACATACTGCAACATTTTAGGCCAGTAACTACTGGCCGATTTTGGATCCGCTTACATTACATACTGCAACATTTTAGGCCAGTAACTAATGGCCGATTTTGCATCCACTTATTACATAGCGTGACATTTTAGGCCAGTAACTACTGGCTTATTTTCCGTCTGTATAATGTTACTCTTTATATACTGTGACATTTTAGGCCAGTAATTACTGGCCGATTTTGGATCCGCTTACATTATATACTGAAACATTTTAGGCCAGTATCTAACGGCCGATTTTGGAACCGCTTACATTACATACTGCAACATTTTAGGCCAGTAACTACTGGCCGATTTTGGATCCGCTTACATTATATACTGAAACATTTTAGGCCAGTAACTAACGGCCGATTTTGAAACCGCTTACATTACATACTGCAACATTTTAGGCCAGTAACTACTGGCCGATTTTGGATCCGCTTACCTTATATACTGAAACATTTTAGGCCAGTAACTAACGGCCGATTTTGAAACCGCTTACATTACATATTGCAACATTTTAGGCCAGTAACTACTGGCTGATTTTGGAACCGCTTTCATTACCTAGTGCAACATTTTAGGCCAGTAACTACTGGCCGATTTTGCATCCACTTATTACATAGTGTGACATTTTAGGCCAGTAACTACTGGCTTATTTTGCGTCGGTATAATGTTACTCTTTACATAGTGTGACATTTTAGGCCAGTAACTACTGGCTTATTTTGCGTCTGTATATTAACACTTATTACATACTGTGACATTTTAGGCCAATAACAACTGGCTTATTTTCCGTCGGTACATTAATACTGTCAAATTTTAAGCAGATAACTACTTGCTTAATTTCGTGTCGGTATATTAACTATATACTAAAACACCGACGAAAGTTAGTCGCTTAAAATGTTACACTATATAGACTGTGTTAATCGCATATTATGTCATAATATGTAGTGCCCTTCATGACCTAAAAAGGTCGCTTCGGCGAAATCTTTCTTTACGTACGGAGCAGTGAAACTCACGCAATTCTAATGGCAGATAGTAAACAGTTGATTTACCCGTTTAACGGAAGGTAATTTTTTCTAACGCCTCTGCCAGGCGTTCTAACGGATACAAATTTTGTATTAACGCCTACGCTGTCCGCTCTAACGCTCTAATTCTAACGGCTAACGGATACAGAACTTCGGCTAACGGGTAAACTTTTCGTTCTAACGCTAAACGTTTAAAGCTAACGGGTTTGTTAACGCCTCTAACGCTTTTGAAAGAGCTCTCTAACGGGCAGCTAACGGATGGTTAACGGTTTTGCCCGTTTAACGGATAAGCGTTAAAGTACGTTTTCCCGTGTACGGTCACATTTTATTGAGCAATAGTGATATAGGAGTACAGGCTGTTTTACAGGCTATTTTTTCAGTTTGTTATGAGAAAATAGTTATAAAATACAACACCTTGTTCTATCTTCCTTTAAAATAGGCTTAAAATAAAAATAAAACACAAATAAAATAGATTCTCTATTTTTTCCCTATCAGGTAAAATAGGAAGAAAATATAACTCATGCATTGATATGGCTAACATCAGTTGTTACCTGAAAATTCCACAGTATTGGCCCATTGCAGCTCCAAAAATCACAAAAATTAATATTGAATCGACTGATCACAATCTAATGTTGTAAAGTTTTGTCCTTTAGCTTCTTTTGTTGTCAAAGTCGAAGAAAGAGATTTTCAGTCATTGCTTGTCTTCACATTTTGTGAAAATATTTGTAGACCCAGGAAATCTTGTTTTGTTGAGATTTTATGTGGCTGATCACTAGTCTTTCTTTGCAAGAAAAAAATATTTAGTTCTGTTGCCTTTGAGGTGAGGTTTATAACTACATTGCCATGTGACTGTGTATGGTTTATGCATGATTGAAAGGTGATTTCATCCATGACTGCAAAATTGGTACAATTAGCCTGTTTGGTTCCAAAGCAACCCCAATTATGTTTTAGTGAATTGTTTATTATTCTATATTTTAGTAAATCACAAGACCATGATTTGCAAAGTTCTCTCTAACAACCTGATAAGATTCTCATTACAAGTTTGTCTAAAGATCCTTGTAAGATCATTATAATAATTATAGCCTTAAGGATCCTGACAAAAATCATTGAAAGGATCCTCAAAAATCTTTCTAAGATCCTCTTTGTCTCCTTGAAAGGATCTTCTTTAAATCCTTCTAAGATTCTCATCAGATCCATGATGACTGTTAAGGATTTTGGGAAAGTTCTTTGAAAGAGATAAAATAGGATCCCTTTAAGATCCTTGTAAGATCCTCATCAAACCTCCGAAGATTCCTAAGGATCCTGACAAAGATCTTTCAAGGATCCCTGATAGGATCCTGTGAAGATCATTGTAAGATCCTCATCAGATCCTTGAGGATCCTTAAGGATCCTGACAAAAATCTTTTATAGGATCCTCTAAAGATCTTTTTAAGAACCTCTTAAGACCCTTGAGGATCCTAAAGGATCCTGAAAAAGATCTTTGAAAGATCCTTGAACAGTTCTTAACAAGAACCTTGTAAGATCCTCATCAGATCTTTGAGGATCTTTAAGGATCCTGACAAAGATCTTTTATAGGATCCTCTAAAGATCTTTTTTAAGAACCTCGTAAGACCCTTGAGGATCCTAAAGGATCCTGACAAAGATCTTTGGAAGGTCCTTGAACAGTTCTTACCAAGAACCTTGTAAGATCCTCATCATATCCTTGAGGATCCTTAAGGATCCTGAAAAAGATCTTTTATAGGATCCTTCTAACATCTTTTTAAGAACCTTGTAAGACCCTTGAGGATCCTTAAGGATCCTGACAAAGATCTTTGGAAGATCCTTGCACAGTTCTTACCAAGAACCTTGTAAGATCCTCATCATATCCTTGAGGATCCTTAAGGATCCTGACAAAGATCTTTTATAGGATCCTTCTAAGATCTTTTTAAGAACCTTGTAAGACCCTTGAGGATCCTTAAGGATCCTGATAAAGATCTTTGGAAGATCCTTGAACAGTTCTTTACAAGAACCTTGTAAGATCCTCATCATATCCTTGAGGATCCTTAAGGATCCTGACAAAGATCTTTGAAAGGATCCTTTAAAGGATCTTTTTGAAGATCCTGTAGGATCCTAATGAAATCTCTGAGGATCCTGTAGGATCTTTTAGAAGATCTTTGAAAGGATCCTCATCAGGATCTTCAAGAGATCTTTATAGGATCCTCAAGAAATCCTCTAGGATCTGTGAGGATCTTTAAAAGATCCTTGTCTTCAAGGATCTTTAGAAGACCTTTGCAGATCTTTGCAGATCTTGGAGGATCTTTGAAGATCTTTGAAGATCCTCCAAAGATTTTCACCAGGGATTAATGCTATGAAAGGTTTTGGTTTGAGAACAGGGCAGTAGGGGAGGTTGAAAGGACTGGAAATAGGGTTTTGAGATATTAATGAGATATTAAAAATATTAATCACAGCTCCCCCTTAAAATTATGAGGAAGTCTCTTTTGGACCTTCTCCAATTTTGTCTTTTGTTTTCAGAAACTTAACGATAAATTTGCTCAAGATCCAGAAAAATTTAAAACACTGCAAGATATTGTGGAAAGTGAAATAGAGGCCGGGGCAACTACTGCAAAGAATTCTGCCACAGATGCCTTGCTTTGGCTCAAAAGGTCAGTCACTAATTGAATTATGTTATTACACTGTCCGTTGTACAATATTGCACTGGTAACATTGACCCTGGTTTTTTTGCCTAGTAGCCCTGAAATTTGTTTAATTTGATATGTGTAAAAACAACAACTTACTAGACAACAACAAAGGAACAAAAGATGTCAGTTTTTTTTTTTTTTGTTTAACAACTTTTAACTGCTGTGTAGTAGTGACAAATTAAATATATATAAGGGAGAAGCATCTAACCCTTTAACCCCTAATTATCAAAGAACAAATCTTGTCCCCATACTTTTCTTATAAAAGTACTGGGGAGAAGTCAGGGGCACCCAATGACAGTTTTCAGGCTATGTGGAGTGCTATTAAAGCTCTGTAGGCTCATTTCAGGACATGCTATAATATTTTTATCTGATCGGTCATTCTAGGGGAACTTGAGTCTTTTCAAAATTACAATCTATTAAGGGCATTTACAGGGCAGGAAACTTTCTTCTCAATTCGCTTGTCCATTCGGATAAGTGCAATGTGTATTTTACTTGTCCGAACCACAAAACTACTTGCCCAAAAAATCCGACAAATTTTTTCCAATGGCTTGTCCTCCGGTTTCTGGTCATTTGGCGATCTGGTATGGCAAACAACATGGCGACGACTTTTCAAATGGGCTGTCAGTGTTTCCCCTCTGATTCCTTGAACTCCATCTCCACATCCAATGTACATTGGGCTGCTTTTATCAGCTAGCTCTGGATACTTCCGTCAAGTCAAGCAATGCATTTGTCTGTTTGTTCCTCATAAAAACCAACTCGAACTCTTTCTGCTATGCTGGCTGAAATTTTCTGACACGCTTCGCTTCATCTTTTTTCTTGTCATCTTCGTTTCTTTTCTTTTTGGAAGGAACATCCATGTCAATACTGCCAGGTGTTTCAATTTCAATAATTTTGATTGAGACAAAGACATTGTCGATACGCTCCATAAGCGACAGAAAAAGGTACCCTGACAAGCACGTGTTATCATCCGCCTGCAATTATGCTGTACAGCTGGACTCACATGGAAATTAATGGCGGCAGGCTTCGCGTAACGAAACACACAACTTACGCAAAATGATATTTTCTTTTCTGTAAAAGCTACTTTTTTATGGCAGTAAGTTATCAAATATGGAAAGAATGATTCATTCTATATCCAAAGTCAAGAAAAAAGTTCATTAATTTTTTCCTGTAACATGGTTGCCCAGTCGGAAAAGTTGGATCATATTTTTCCTTGTCCGAATGGAAAAGCTATCCGTCTCGGACGTTCGGACGGCCTAAGTTTCCTGCCCTGCATTTTTGTCCATTTCCCGAAAACCTTAGGTCTTATTTCCTCTCAGAAAATCTTAGCTGACATTTCTTCAGTACCTGAAACCACATTTTTATCAATCCAAAAACACAAGGCCTTAAATTTCCCTTAAAAATTCCCTTCAGAAAATTGTAGGGGATTAGGGTCTTCCAAACAGATAATTTACCGAAACGATCTGTTGGCTGCCCCTGAGAAGTTATTAAAACATTAAGAAAATTCACCTTGGGTGATCATATCCGTAATTCTCATGATGTCAGGGGTTGAATAAGAATTGATAAATATTACAGGTAGAAATTTGATGCTGGTCACTTTTTTATTCTAAAGCAAATGCTTATGTCAGACTTGCAGTTTTCATGTGGACTTATATTATGTGTATTAAGCACTTTCAGAATGCTTGCACCTTAACAGTCATTTTCTGCCTAACAAAATTAATGTTCTTTGTACTGAGAAATGTTTTTTTTTTTTAAATTACTCACTTAAAATTCTCCAACTCGCAGGGCTATGCAATTTATCATTGTGTTCCTTGAGGACGTTCTTACAGGAGAGCAAGATCTAGTGAAGTGTTCCAAGAAAGCTTACGAGGCCTCATTGAAGAAATATCATGGGTGGATGGTCCAAGGAATTTTCTCTGTAAGTTCACTGCACTTCAAGTTTCTTCAAGCTCTGCAGCTCACTGTACACTGCAAAAACTCAAGCTTGAATAGGCTTGTCTAGATCTACATGTATATGGTCTTGGGTTGAACCTCACCAGGCTTATTGTTGCTGTTGCTTAGCTTCCAGAAATTTATGCAACATGACGCATCTAGGCGCATTAGTACAGGCTCCCTTCTGGCTGGATGGTAGTCCAATGCAGGCAATGAAGGATCGTAACTCAGTCATGATTTTTAAAACTCATATTTTTATTTTTGGAATTCTATAGATCACAAGCTTTTTAATTACTTTTCAAGGTAGTGGCTGTATTTAGGCTTTTTAGGCTTTTTAGGTTCTTTTCTTTTTTACAGGGCCCTTATTGATATCAGCATTTTATGCTGAAGAGGTCACCCTGGTTTAATAACATTTATTATTATTATTATTATTATTATTATTATTATTATTATTATTATTATTATTATTATTATTATGACACCCAACATGAAGTGGCTAGGCACATTGCCTTACTAGTCCTAGTGGCTCACATCCAACTTTGCATATAATCTGGTTATTGTTTACTTAATACAAATTTTCATGGCCCTTTCACAACTGCATTAACCTTTAACCTGCATGATCAATATGTATAGTCTCCTCACTGTTCTTGTTTATTTCTTATGGTACGAGTAAGGAGAATTTGTGCAAACAACAACAAATTTTAAATTTGGTGATCACCCCCTTTCTCATGGTGATACATTCACTCAAGTAGTATTTAAGGAGAAATTAGACATCTGCTGGTCACTATTTGGGATAAAAGGTGAATGGGGGTGCTAATTACCATTTACGCAAACCAACCAGATGGAAATTTTCCGCATAAATAAGAAATAATTTAGCCTGTCTTAACAGAAGATGGATAACATGCAAAATGTAATAGCATCAGCTGTAAATCCCAAAAGGAGTAACAAAAATGCAACACTTTGACCAGAAGCCCATAATTTCAGAAGTACTCCAAATGGAATGATGCGTACCATTTGATTTTCCAACTGGAAGTTCCGGGTTTTCCATGTAAATGGTTAGCACCCAGGGTTTCACTGTTAGATTCAATGGAGACCCAATTGGTCAGTGGTAAGTTATCACCCTCTAATTCCAATACTGATGACCAGTGATACGACCGAAAAAAGCCATCTTTTGACCTGCACAGATGGACTAATTTTATCCATTAGAACCATGATGACTCATTGTCAAAGGTGAGACCATGAAATACACCCTTTTAGATGTAACTGATATCAAACACATCAAATATCCATATGCTGAGAAGTAGGTTGAAAAAACGAGGCGCAGCCAAGTTTTTTTAAATGACTTCGAGGTGTTTGGATATCTGATGAAATACACTTTTAAGGTGTTTGGTATGGCTTCTCAAATGATCAATAATTCTTGGAGAAATTCAAGGTTAACGTTGGCAAAATGTTTATGATAATTAGGCTGATTAGGAACACATATCCAAACCACGGTCACAGTAGTGATTTTCTTTGTTTTCTAGCTCTTGATGAATATTATTAATAATGAGTTTGAGAAGTGTATTTCTCAGTCTCACGCTTTGACGGCCACAGTTCAAATGGACAAAATTGGTCCATTTATATCAGGTTGATGGTATTGGTCAGCCCTCTCTGAGGAATAGTTATGTGAATTTTGTCTTCTAGCTTGCCATGAAAGCTGTCCCATACCGCAAGGACTTCATGGACAAACTGGGGCGAGGAAAAGTGGACGAAGAGACTGTTTTGAAGGAAATGAAGGACTTCCTTGATCTCTTGTCTGCAAATATTAATACTGTTGAAGAATTTTACCAGAACAGTAAATTGGAAAATTCACAGAAGGTTTAAGCCTTTGAGGGAAATTTTTCATTTGAATTTTGGCCAATATCAATTGTGGGGAATCTAAAATAATTTGAATGTTCAATTATTGTTTGGGTCCATTGGAGGTGGTGAAGTTCTTTAAGTTGTAGGTAAAAAAGTTCAGGGAGCGGGGGGGTGGGGAGGGGGGGAGGGGAAAGGGGGAGCCTTACATGCCAATCATTTCTACTTCAATTTCTATTCAATCGCCTTTTGGTTCTGTATAAGAAATATTTATTGTTTAGACTTCTGGCAATGTGCAGGGCGCATGAATGCAACATAAAACTAAATTATCTTTAGCATCCGAGTGGTGTACGTAAAGACACAGTTTTGACTTTGTTTGGGTTGCCCAATCTTTTTTTATTTTATTGAGTTTCACACTCGTTACAAACTGAATTTTGCAGTTTAAAATTCGTTATTTTATATAACCGTGATCGGAACTCACAAAAATATTTATTTGGACATCTTCAAAAAACACTTAGGACCAGGTATTTAAATAGAGTCTAACTTAGGCCCTGGCCTAAGACAATCAGTGGACCTCCAAATCTGTTTATAAATGGTTTATTTTACGTAGATAAATAGTTTTCTAGTCTGGGATGCAAGCCTTCTTGTTACCGTCATCAGCAGACAATGTTTAGACATGACTGTTGGCAAAATTGAAAATGGCTTAGAACGTGGTTTTGTTAAACACCGTCTAAACTGTCTTTTAATAACTGACCCTTACTAATTTATGATGTTTGTTTTTTGTTTTCTTCTTGATTGGTACAAACATGCCCATATCACAAGTTGTTTTCCATTCCTTATCAGTATAAAATTTAACCGGTAGATTGTCATAAATTATTATGCAGCTGTGCTGAGTGTTGCCTGTCCGGCACGCTCTCAGATATAAGTAGGGTTGACGAAAAGCTAAAATCAGGAAGCGTACGTGAAAATGCGCGGAAATAATTCCTGCGTGTTTAAGTTTCAAGGACACCCAACTGTTCATTTCGGTGGATATAAGTTAACGGCCTCAGAATTTCGGATTTAGTTGTTAAGAAAATCTACTGTTTTCTTCGGCAAACTATTAGCTCAAAATTCCGTAGCACTGGTAGACTAAAGCCAAAAACAGCTGATAAATTCGGGGATTAAGATTTTATTCTCTAAAACTTTCTACTACTTAAATTTTCAGCTGAGGGATCCTTACAGATCAAAATGAATTGGATTACACAAGTATGTCTTTTAAAGAGCTGTACGAAACCACCTGGGAACACAGCAGACGACTATTATAATATTAAAACGTTTCGTTGTGTGCCTGAATTTTAGGTCCGACGTTCGCTTTCTGGTTTTAGCTGTACTGCGGCCCTACTCAGTTACACAATAATTTTTGCACACTTACAGGGTTACAAGAACAGGTTACACTACGCTCGTCTCGTTTGAAAAACGCATGCGTTTATATTTATAAGTCATGCGTTGGAAGGTTCTGAAAAATATGTCAGAGTGCACAGTACAGTACACACAATATTCCATCTTGAAAATTATGAAAGTCTCTTTAATCTTTAATCTTTAATCTTTAATAGAGGTACTCCTAAAATAGTAAAAACTATACTGGGAGGTTTAAGTTTAAACTAAAATCTATCTTTATCTTGTACCTGGCCTGTTATTAATTCAGTTAGTTATAACTTTTCAATACCATCGGATGGTAATGGTAAATTAAATAAACTTTCTGGAGGGCTACTCTTGTGAGTACGTTTGTTGTTTTATTATCTTTGCATAACTCAGTGGGCCCCCCTTTATGGCCAATAAAGAACGGAATGCAATGGCCTGGAGCTAATTCAGGGGCACCTTCGGATCATTTCCGTGAAAATCGGAAATTTGGATTTAGTCGTAAAGAAAATCTATAGTTTTCTTCGGAAAATTTTTCAGCTCAAAATTTCGTAGTACTTTTACTAGAAAAGTAATTCCTTTCGTTTTTGAAGTGGCTAATATGCCGTTAAAATGTGAAAAAGGATAAGCTAGCATTTTTGGAGAATTAACAACAGCTGGTAAATTCGGAGAATAAATTCCTTTTCCTAAAACTTTCTCCAACTTTATAAATTTGCCGCTAAAGCAACCGAACGGATCAATCTGTATTAGCTTACGCAAATTTGTCTTTAAAAGGCACAAAATAATCTGGGGACAGAGGAGACAAAATTTTAAGTATTTTGCTACAATGTTTTCGTTGAGTGCCACTGCGTGAACGAGCTGAGTCGGACAGTTTGCGGACCCTCACCACCCCAGAGTCCTCAAAAGTCCAGCCCTGTAAGAACGCCCACACTACTACTATACGCTGTACGTACCGTCATTACGGGGAAATTTCTTAAGTCAATGGACCTGTGGATCGACAGCATTTGATTCAGCATGGTTTAAGGACGTTGTCTACTTATTCCAAGGTATTTTGGGCGGTTTATGAATACAGTGCTGGGAAAGAAGATCTAAGCATATAGCAAGTGTTATTGCGGGAATCCTGTGGTTACCCCCAATTTTCTTTTCGGATTTCAAAAACAATTGCAAAGATTTTCTTTTCCTGCATATTTATCAATCGCCCCCCCCCCCCCCCCCTCCCAAAAAAAAAACCCTTTGAATTGGTTGGCAACGTCCTTAAGGACGACGGTGCCTACTAATACCGAAGTATTTTTGTGCGACTTATGACTATGCGGGAAAAACAGATCTTAGCAAGGCCTCTTGGAATCCAAAAAGAAAATTGGGGGTAACCAGGCATTTTTCAGAGATAATTAAGCAATAATATCTCTAAAAAGCGCCAAAATATAAAGCAATGTATGGGATTTGTTTCCTAAATTGAAGTTTAATTATCTCTGAAAAATGCATGGTTTCCCCTAATTTTCCTTTGAGTTACCAAAAGCACTTGCTAAAATCTGATTTCTCCGTATAGTTTTAGACCGCGCAAAATTATCCCTGTATTAGTAGGCACCACCCATAGGAAACCCGAGTATCTCGAGATGCGCAGAACGTATGCGCAGTAACAATATTAGGCACCGTCCTTAAAGAAATCAGACCATCACAAGATGCGCAGAACATATGCGCAGTAGCAAAGGTAGGTACCGCCGGTCCTAAGCCCGTTCATTCTCATGTTCTCAGGCTTCTTGTACCATTTGTGACGTCATAAGTTTTAACTAAATAACTGCATAAATGAGAACCATCGGGTGAATCAGGGGAGTGTTACACCCAGACAAAAATCCAACTGTTCATGGCCGGCCAGTTGCAGGCGTTCAAATTGTTACGGAGAGTCTACGAGTTTTTTCTCCTCCCGTCCCGGGATACTTGACATAATCGAACATAACCCTCCTGCGTACATGAAAACAAGATAGGGCGCGCGAACCACGCGCGCGCGCGAGAGAGAGAGAGGCAAGCTTTCACCCTCGCGCTCCACGCTTTTTTTCGCGCCCTATATATATTTTTACGCGCCTGCTAACATAACCCCCAACTGAAGCTGCTTCGGATCTTGTGTCTTATAGGGGGCCTCGATCGATGGTAACGGTCGATATGTCGGTCGACTCACGGTCGACTGACGGTCGATATCTCGGTCGAGCCTCGGTCGCTACTCGGTCGACACTCGGTCGATAATTGGGGATCACTCGGTCGATGTTGTACCGCTATGGCAGTCGTCGTATCGACCGAGGTGGCTGTCGGCCGATATAGATAGCGATACACCGACACTTCACCGACACATCACCGATACTTCATCGATATTTCACCGCTTACCGGCCGATAGTACCGGCCGATATATCGGTCAATATTCTATCGATATGTTTTTTCGACACTTCTTCCTTATCTTGATCGACATTCATGTACATAGCGCACCGCTATATCGGTCGTCATATTAGTAACGACCGATAGTCGGTCGATAGTCTGTCGTTATCTCATTTGATTCTTCCACTATTGCATCATTTTACCACATTAGGTCAAGAGAAAGCGAAAAATATGCCAGCGTATTACACTGTAGTGTCCTGGTTTAACCGGTTTAAAACAAAGCAAAATCCTCGTTCTTTTTTCGTGTGGACCGAGTATCGGCCGATGCATCGACCGATACTTTACCGATACTTGACCGACGGTTCACCGATATATTGCCGACACTCTGCCGATGCTATCGCGACCGACTGTCGGTCGATCTCTTGACCGAAGGTGATCCAATGATCGGTCGATACGTCGCCTATATAGCGGCCGATGCTCGACCGACACTCGCCCGTTACTCGACCGACAATCGACCGATACTCGGTGGATACATCGACCGAGATATCGACCGTGAGTCGACCGTGTGTCGACCGACATATCGACCGTTACCATCGATCGAGGCCCCCTATAAGACACAAGATCCGCTGCTTCTTCGTTTCTCCCTTAGCCAGTCGAAGGTGCTACACTCTTAGTGCTGTGGGTGCGTCCCCAGGGCGTGGTGACCCCGCTACGGTGCCACCACGCAGATTGCTCTGCTTTCTTCGCATTTCACATCCTTTCCACATGCACTACTGAGCTACGCCACTGTTGTCCCGCACTTTCCAGTTTGAGATGCATTGGCGCCTCTGACGAGTAGGACATATTTTGGATCGCTTTCCAATTGTGTGTAAAAACCGGTAAGGATTTTCCGCCGAATGGAGAAGTGGCCATCATCGAGTGCTTGGGTTTTCCATTTGCCCGGTATGAAAATAACAGGTTGGTAGAAACTGGAACTGTACTTTCCACTGGCAACAAATCGGGTAGTAGCAGGAGCCATCCCTGATTATGGCTCCTAGTCTGCCTGGTTCCCAGACGTCTCTCTCTCTCTCTCTCTCTCTCTCTCTCTCTCTCTCTCTCTCTCTCTCTCTCTCTCTCTCTCTCTCTCTCTCTCTCTCTCTCTCTCTCTCTCTCTCTCTCTCTCTCTCTCTCTCTCTCTCTCTGTCTCTGCGCGCAAAAGGGACGTCCCTCGCGCTTCGTCACCAGTCACTCGCGTTTCGTGCTCGCCTTTGACCAAACTGATGCGAAACGAAGCGCCTGGGGAGGAGGCAGGCTCCTGGTAGTAGTTAGACTGCGTAGCGATAGCTGGCGGTTTTTGTTGGTGGGCTCGGAAAAGCCGGGCCAAGCTGGGCCAAAACCGTGACTCGGCTCGTCCCATTTCCTCCGCGGCTTCGCCACTTCGTCCGGCTTTCCCGCGAGCCCACCAACAAAACCTGCCAGCTACGAAGGCTAGGTAGTAGTTTGAAAAAAGGAATACCTCTGAAGGTGTTCCTTTATTTTTCGAGAAAATTCCAGTGGAAAGCACCTTTCCATTTGAAGGTGTACGTGCTACGTGAAAATGCGGATACTCTGCAATTTTTTTAATCCTCACACGCACCGCAAAACGGAACTGATTGGCCCACAGATCGAGGGTGCTAATCTTGAGTGTCTTGCTCAAAGTCCAGTGTCTTGCGTATATAATGCCTAATAAGGAAACCTTGTTGTAATCCAAGTTTTTATTTAAAATGTTGTACACTGTGGCTCTATTTTGTTCGTTATCATAACGCTATGCAGCAAAAGGTGGTTCAAGCTTTCGTCTTTCAACCTTCTACATCCACAGCTAGTTTTCAAGTTTCAAGTTTCAAGTTTCTTTATTTCCACATCATGACTAAGTCACAACATTAATGCAAGGAACAGGGCTTATAGAAAAACTGTGGAGGTTTGTAAACGAAAAACCCATGGGGTTAAAAAGAGTTAACACAACTGATCCCATACTTAACAAAAGCGATCATACATGGAAATAAGCAAACAAAAGTTTATTTTAGCACGGGTAAATGACTAAACAACTTCCCGGTGTGAAGTAATGAAAAAAGAAAACAAAACTATGCAGGAAGTCAGGAAGCCACTCTCAGGCTTCTGATCAGTTAGCATATATTCTTTAAGTTCTTTTCTAAAACTTTGAAGAGATGCTGCTTTCTTGATGTTTTTAAGTAGCTACATTAATACTTCCAAACGGTATCGCTAAGAGTGCTTGTAAAGATTTTAAGACTCAGTTTACCGGGAAAGCGCGAAATGTTGGAAAGAAAATAAGGTTTAAATCAACAGCAATGAAATTTAAATTCCATGCTTCAATCAGTTCAGGAGAGTTGTAAGTTAACCCTTGAGCTTCCTCTTGGGCTGAGGTTGTTGCTGTGTCCACACTTCTTCTTGCGACAATTCACAGCACGAGGATGAAGACGGGCATAGCACTTCCTGCAGATCATTTTGTCACAGTTGTATTTCTGAGTCAAAAGGCGCAAACTGGGTTCAATAACTCCACCACGCAGCCTCAATACAAGGTGAAGAGTTGACTCTTTCTGGATGTTGTTATCTAAAGTGTTCAGTCACCTTCCAACTGCTTGCCATCTTGAGAAGAAGAAGAAGAAGAAGAAGAAGAAGAAGAAGAAGTGAATAAATAACTTAGGAAGAGGCTCCCAGGTGGGTTATAGGGCAAAGGGAATGATCTAGCTCAGTCTGGGGCGCCCTCAGATCTACCGCGCTCGGCTCAGAGCTCTGCTCTGCTCTGACGGGAATCGGACGCGCGCTCCCTCGTGTCGCGAGTTCGCTCGGTTCCCCTCCCTCCTTTGTTAGTGCTTTCTTTAATAGCCCCCCCTCCCCGGATGAAAGTTTGGCTCCCAATGACCATCTTCAACCGCGACCTTTCAAATAAAAGCGAGTGTGCAGCACTTTGATGCGATATAGCCAGGAATATAGCTATCCTCTTTTAAATATGGAATTATTGGGAGTCTCCTGTTTCAAGCTTGAGCTCTTATGAAAGTCAAAGGGTTAATCCACTCAATCTTTTATCAGAGTATTTATTTTCTGTTGCCAGATGATAACCATTTGTGATGAAAGTTGAGAGTAAAAATTGTTCATTGTCATGGTTACAACTTGAAGAAAGTCGATGTATGTTTTCTTTCAATACGCGGTTGAACAGGACGTTACTGTTCCAAATATCCGTGATATGTGTTATTATTTATTGTCTTACGTAATTTCGATGTTTGCGTCACGATTCAGCAGTCACCACCCAACTTCCGGTGCTTTCCAAATATGACAATGGAATGTACATTGGAATGACAACTATTTACGAACTGGGCGCGTAATTGACAAAAATGGACATCCGATCCATTACGAACGCATCCGACGCAATCCGATGATTTCAGACACCCATAAGGAGTCGAACCATTCATAAAATGTTCATGCAATTGTAAGGTTATTCCTCCTCAAATTTCGTCCATTTGGTAGTTGAACGTTTTCAAGGATTCCTAAAGAAGATATTTGAAGCTATAGTCATGGATGACTTAGGTATGTTTTGAATTGTTTTGTTCTGTAACGAGTGGTCAATTATTGGATGTGTTTCACAATCTGTAGTGGTTCTTGCGAAAATCGAAACGTCCCGGGCTTTCGGACGCTGAAAACTGTTTTTATTTGAGATTCTGATCTACATAGATCAGCGTGGCAAATCCTTAAATTCACTTTATAAACAGTGAAGGAATTTTTATTTGAACGCGGAGAGGTAGCGAAAGGAATGTGTTGAAATACGGTCACGTTGGCTTGAAACGGCGGCGCTAGCGCGCTCATAAAAAATTAACTGAAGTGTTGTCAAAGTTTATCGCATTCACATAACTCGGGCCTGCAAACATTGGCCTTAATATCATTGTTTATGTTTCTGTTTTCACTGATTTCAAGTTACTTTTTGAGGTTAGCTTTTCGTTTGGACGCGAGAGATCAAACTTGGATATCTGCATTCCGATCTCTGTCGAATGTCGTTGTCAAAATAATGTCGTAGATTCCATTACAAAGTTCATGCTCCCTACGACAAGTGTTTGCAAAGTCAGAGATTTGAATAACCCTCACACCTGGAAGTCCTGCGTCATTAGCGATTCAGCATATTTTAAAATATTTTCTCCCTTGCATTTGTAGCTAATTTGATTCTGTCATTTTGTGGTCTTGCGGGTTGGCGAGCGAGAGAACGCGCGCGGGCCTGCTGTCGACGATTCCCGCATCGAAATCAGAACTTTCGTGTTCCAAAACACATGACAATATACTCGTGAATAATTTATGCCGCTTTGTGTCATTTTATTGTGCTTTGGTGAGCTAAATGATGGGCTATACATCCGACAGCATGTTTCGCTTGTCATTCAAAGAACACGCGGTAGTACACGGACATTGAATGAATTTTCAAAATTCAAGTGCGGGCGGTCGAAGTTGTGAACACAAACTAGCTTGTTCGATCGAAAAGCGATCTGGAGGAAAATCCCTAGGATAAATATGCCAGGAAAGACGAGGAAGCCCTCGATCGAAGAGAAACTGAAACAGAATATTGAATTTTTAGACGCTTTACTGGCGGATCTTCAAGCTACGAGCCCTACGATTTCCACAACGTCAACGGAAGTTCGAGGAAGACAAACAACGAATGGCCGAGAGTCACCCGATGATGTGCCCCCACCGCTGCCTCCTCCCCCAGCCTTTGAAGCTCTAGATCCTCACGGATCTAGCTCGAAGGACGCTGCTTTGTTTCCACCCCCTATACCCTCGTCGAGCTTGGGGCAAAACCTGTCGGAGTTGGACAGTCTGCTGGAGAATTTGAGTAACCCTGTACATTACCCTTCGGAATCACCAGGTAAGATTGGTTGTGTGAAAGAATTTGCTGTGGTTGAAATTGTGTGATTTAAACCCTTTTTCCTCTTTAAAGGGCTGGGGTGGAAATAGTGAAATTTTTCTAGATTTCTATGTTAGAAAAATTGAAAAAACATATAGAACGGAACTTCAGCTCAGTGACGTTTGTTCCGAATCCATATTGTTTTCCTCTGACTTCAGAACTTCACGTTTCTTCCGGCTATCGGAGGAAAATGGTATTCATGAATGAATGAAATATTTTTTATTTCATTCATATTATATAGCGTAGCTCAGCTACTTAAATTATTACTGTACGTGTCATATATTTAAAGATCTTCTTGGTCAAATAATTTTAATCCGCTTTGCTTCTCGTGGTAGTTTTGCATGTTTAATTTTTTGATTTCTGGTCTTTCTTTGAGCTGATTTTGCTGCGTTTTAAATCCCCTTCACTTCAGGGAAAATCGCGAATCTTTTGTTAATAGTTAAGGGTGTTATTTGCTGTTGCCAGAGGAAGATAGAAAAAAGGTTTTTGTTTTCATTCACCAAAATTATTAAAACTTGCTCGTTAAATTTACAAGAAGTCGAGTCAAAGTAAAGAAATTGTTTGCTCATTTCATCCCCGTGCAAATATCATGATTCGTCTTGCTCATAATTAAATGATTCTCGGTTAAAATGTTGAAGATTTTGGGTGAATATTGTCCCTTTAATAACCCCAGATCTAAAATGAATTATATTCGTTGGTTGATTCACTTCCAAGCAGCTGTTCATTGTGTTAGCATCAACCGTTGTTTCTTCTTGGGTTTTGGGAACAGCTGCCTGATGAAAGCATAATCGCAATTGCTAAAGGAGCGTCCTTTTAATAGTATATGAGCTAAATCGAGGAACAGCGCGAACAATTGCTTACAACAAACATTTGTTTCAAAGAAAATTTAAAAGAGATGTTACCAATTATGTTGTAAAGTGGCAAGAGTTGAAATTAATGTTTCCATGTAATTTTATAGCCAGCCAATAAGATATAAAACACTGGCCAATGTGGTCTAGTTTCCAATTCACTCCACAAATAATATTATTTTTTAGTTTTCATCCCCAAATTCTGTTTGATGCACAACAGCTTGGCACCCCTAGTGGGGAAAAATTATCATGATAATATTTTAACCCATTTCTTGCACACATTTCTCTCCAGAACATATATTATTGCCATTACTGGAATATTTTCCATCCACAGCATTCAGGAATGTTAATAATTGAGGGAACATGTGAAATAAGGGCAGCTAAATTACGGTCTTATCAGCAACAAAATGCTATTATGCTAATTCTTTTGTTTAGAAAATGCTTGTGGTTTACAAGGACCTGATATAGTTTATCAATTTGCTCATTAAACGATGCCAATTTAACTGAACCGAGTTTTGCTCTTCTATTTCGATTAGAAGCAGAGCTTTTGTACAAAGTGGTTTCCATATTCTGATACAATCAGTTAATGAGTTTCTTATTTTGCTATTTAATGAGGATGGAATGATTTTAATTTTGCATGCATGTTATCTGGTCTTACACAGAAATTTTTTTTGGAAAATTAAGTTGCACTATGCATTCACTCCTACTCTGCTTGCTGTTGTAATGGACGTATTACGTTTGCAGTGTCACAAGTACTGCATGTGAGTGCTAGATGGTAACCTGTAGCTACTGACATTTTGGAACTAGTGCCACACTGGTTGTACGCATGCATAACCTAAAATCCTGAGTGAACACTGTTTCTGACTGCTAAAACTCACAAATATTTTTAGGGTACACTTGTCCTTTATGAATCTGGATTGGCTTTTACTCAAAGTGATTGCTTTCTCTATATATATTCAGTTGATTCATTCATTCAGAGAGTGTAAATGATGCAAATTTTGTGTATTTAACACTTGACAAATCTGGCCCCATTTGTTCAAAGAGTGGATAATTTCATCTGTTTGTTAAATCACTATCCAGACGAAATACTAACACATCCTTTTTACTGCTGGTTAGTGACTTATCCACAGAATAAGTCTAAGTTTTTCATTTGTCAGAAAAGCTGGGCCTGAACTTGAAACATCAGAAATGTTTAATTTATTGTAAGCCTGCATGTATGTTTTAGTATTTGTCTAACCAAAAAGTGAAGGTCCATTTCTGGAAAGTCCCACTTACACTGTACTTACTTGTGTGCAAAGGCTATTTTCTGACTATGAACAGTCCCTTATTATTTTTTCTTAGGAATAGCAAAGCAAGCGAACTGCGCAAGCGTGCGCAAAAAATGCCTCCTACAGTGTTCCTTAACAACAGTCCAAACTAAAACATAGGGCATAGGGCAAGTTTACACAAAAAAATTGACTACCAATCAATGAAAATGTGATAAATGGGCAGAAAAAAATACTTTTTCCCAAAGTTGTAAAAGTACACTAAAAGCTCTCAACTTGAATTGTTTTGACGAAACCATGTTTTAATTTTTCCAGTCTGATTTACACTCGTAGTTAGCATGTCCTCTCCTCCACTCCAAGACTCTCTTCAAATTTATATCTTAACATAACTTGCTTATCCAATTTCAAATGCCACATCCGGTCCTGTAGGTTAATAAGTCACTGCACTTCCTGAGGACTTATCAGGACTGGTATTAAAGTTATCAGGACTTCGAACAAACAAACCCCAGAAGAAGTCTAGTCAATCAGGTATAAAATAGTGACCACCATTTTAATTTCTCCTTGGTATCACGTCTTGATCAAACACAGGTTAATAATATAACATGCCTTGATGGTTAAACAAATTCTCTAAACTACAGACCGTAGTACCATACATGTAAGAAATATTAATTTTTCAAGAACATTATAAAGAATTTGCACACTCGTGTGTTGTGGTTGATGGGTTCTAATCTATTTTGGAGGCTGATCAGTCACCGTAATCTTTATTTTGATTTAAGGAGCTGTTGCAATTGTACCTCTGACACTTACAGTACATTAATTTTTCAAACACTGGGTAATATTAATGTGTTATTTCAAAATGGGGACTTTGTTAATAGCTGTTTCTTGCTGTTGTACATGCAGGCAGAAGAATAAGTTCAGAATCACCGCGAGCAAGTCAGTCATTGCCATCTCCAAAGACAACTGTGAATGGTCGACCACCAAGTTACAAGGGTCCTGTGTCCCCTGTCACCCATGAACCTCGACCAGGTACAAAAATACAAATGTACAAACATGATTCTCTTCATACAACAATGTATTGCTGTTCTAGATACTGAATAATTGTTGAGGATGTACAGTATTATTCTAGAAAGTAACACAGGCATACTCGTAAATAAGAAATCCGAGTGCTCCTATCAGGAGTCGAACTTAAGACCTTCCGATTACTAGTTCGGATGCTCTACCACTGAGTTACAGGAGACTCGTGGAAGCGAAGGCCATTAAACTAGGTTCATGGGAAAATTATTACATGAATCATTGTTGTTATGTACAGTACTTACTAAGTTGTGGCAACTTATGTAGTACTTGGTGTAAGGCACTAAAATATGTTCCATATCACATAGCTAGGATGAATGTACGGTACATGTATGTCATCCACTTTCATTTAATTTTTTTAAAATATCACTCTTAAGTTTATTACACTGGTACGGGCATTTATCTCGTTTCCTGCTTAACAACCAGTAGAAGTAACTCTCAATCCAAGATGTCTGGGAGCAAATGCCTTGTCGTCAGTGTTCCCTTTTCATGTGGGTCTTGAGGATTTTTTTTCCTGTGACTGTAGTTACCATGATGGTACATTAGTTAACTCAATAGTTTCAGTGTTGTGTTTTGTGACCTATCATGAGATTGCGGGTGTCATGGGGTCATCCTCAAGCGGAAATGAACCTGATATTTTTGTGTTTTTCCTTTGTGTCATATGAGAGACTAGCCTCTTTGAAGACAAAAATAAGACTCTTGCCAACGTTCCAAGTTAAATGTTTTTTTCCATCAGTGCGGCCATTTTGGCAACTAACTCTTTAGGATTACTAGCAAGGTTGGCAATTCTTGGTAGAACCAAACTCTTGGTTGCCGTGGGGCCTAAACCGGTTGTACACTGTACATGTAACTTGGAGGGTTGCTGGCACAAAATTTATCCTGTTTGGTATGGGTGTTCTTTCTCTTCCCTTGATGGGATGCTAGTCCCTCACAGCTTACCCTGTCCTGTCATTTGGCTCAATTTATTTACTTATCAGTTTCTAATGCTTCCGATCTGTTTTAGTCGAAACACGCTATAGTGGAGGTGAAAGAAATGGACCTGATAGCCCCAAGGCTCAGGTCACCATGTCTCATGTTACCTCGCCCAGTTCTCTTCGTGGTCAAGTCCAGCATGCAAGGGAGCTAGACAGAGGGCAGTCACGCACAGCATCAACAGCGACCAAGGAGTTGGATGACCTGATGGCATCCTTGTCAGATTTTAAAGTGAATGTTAGTGCTGCTCCCACCCCTTCACAAGCAAGGCTTAGCGGCGATTATGCCAAGCCTCATAAACCTAAACCTTCAAGTCCTGGTAATTATCTCTTGCTAAGCTTAAATGTAGTTGCAATTTAGAATCAATTTTACAGGTTTAATAATATTTGTTGACGCATAACCTTATTGTTGGTGTTTATGCTGGGTATTGGGTTTTCTTTCTGCTAATAAAAAAATTATTTATAGCGTCTCTCATCTCAGACAGCTGGTTTTCCCAAGCCAAAGAAGTAATGGAATGAAACTTTTAAGAGCAAATTTAACAAAAACAAGATGCTTGCTAAGCTTTTACTCAGGCTATTGTGGGATTGGGTATCTAGATTTTAGTTGGAATTAAAAGTTGGCGTTGACAACAACAACAACTTTATTTTTCACATTTCCTTTTAAGATAATATTAATGCATAAATGAATATTTAGTTAATTTAAAGTTTTAAAAATATTAAATAAATACGGATAACTAAACATAAATATCTAATGTGGAAACACCTACCGCCTAAGTAAACCATATAGTTTTCTAAGTTAGACACTAGTCTGGTAAAGAAGCATTTTAAATGTAAACAGTATATACATATTCAACACACGCACTCACAGACGACACACGCACAGCTCATACACTGACTGTTATGATAAATAAATAAGAGGAATTTGACTAGCTAAGTCATTATTTTTGCTTCGATAGTAGGTACTGTTTAGCTTTTGTAGGGAAGTTTGAAACACTGAGATCTTTGAGATCTTGAGGAAGTTTTTGCCAGTGATTGACTGCTAGTGCTGATAAAGTTACTAATTCTAAAAAAAAGACAATTAAAGAAACCGTGGATATCGAACGGTATACTTAAGTCAGTTAATAACAAAAGGGAATGGAAAGAGAGACTGGTCGAGAATTGATTTAATATGTTTCTGATTATTTCTTTGATACATGAATGATTAAAGAGTTCTAACGGAAAAATGCTGAGTGCCTAGCGCTGTGATAACATCCTAAACCAGCTCGCAAGCTAGCAAAGCTGCTTGGTTCCCCGTCAAAGTAGCTGGAAGTCCAATTGAAAAAATTCAATTGAAATCCCTTGCTGATATCCTTGATTATCCTTGATATGATTTCACCTGTTGGGCCAGTGAAGGTGTTCTTCCAGTGGAGTCAATGAAAAACTTTATTCAGTCCAGAAAAGATGTCCAACATTGTTTTGTTGAACATGGTCTTTTGTCTTTTGTTAGTTTCAGGAGGCGTCGGCAAAGTGAGCCAACTGGACTCCATGTTGGGTAACCTGCAGTCTGACATGAACCGACAAGGTGTCAGCACTACAAAGAAGGGAGAGTGTGGCGCATGCAACAAACCAATTATAGGCCAAGTCTGCACGGCACTGGGCCGCACGTGGCATCCAGAACATTTCACTTGTGTTACTTGTGAAGTGCCGTTAGGTGCTACAAACTTCTTTGAGCGTGACGGAAAGCCTTTCTGTGAAAGAGATTATCATGAGCAATTTGCACCAAGATGTGCTTACTGTAGTGGACCTATCCTAGATGTGAGTAAAATAGAGTGAAATGTAATTTAACTTAGTTGACAACTTGGAGCAAGTTTGCTTTCTGGTGGCGTGGCGTAGCATTTGTGTGCTTGTTTTTTGCGTATTACTGTTTGGGCCTGGTCCGGGACCGCAGGTGGTTGCGTGGTCAGTGGTATTCTCATGCAGTTTAGGTGTGCACCTTCTGTTGTGTAAGATCTTGTAGACAGCGATTTAGGTTCATGGTAATGTTACTCCTGACCATAATAATTTGTCCCTAGCAGTTGTTGCGTTTGATGCAGAAAGAGTGCACTCCTAATATTTACAGATTGGGGTCAAGATTGTATGGGACAATCAATGGCAGAATAAATGGATCTTGGGATGCGTATCTGGTTTCCCCTGCAGATTTTGCAGGATGACATCATCACCAACTTGGCATAGGAGAGAGAGCCTGATCGAGATCATCAATTGTACTGATCTTTGATTATTACTAGTAGTAATAAATACCCTTGATGTGAGTATAATCATGTTTCTATTATTATTTTTCCAGTCCTGTGTGACAGCTCTAGACCAGACATGGCATCCAGAGCACTTTGTCTGTGCTAGCTGTGGGAGGGCATTTGGCGACACTGGTTTCCATGAGAGAGATGGCAAGCCTTACTGCCGTGAAGATTACTATGCTATGTTCGCGCCACGCTGTGGTGGGTGTGGGAAGCCCATTATGGATAGTTATATCTCTGCCCTCAGTGCGCACTGGCACTCGGAATGCTTTGTATGCGCGGTGAGTTGTACTGCTTTGTTTGAGAAGTGTTTAGTTACAGAGCTGCAAATAACATCCCAGTCATCCGGGCCCAGTTGTACAAAGCCCAATTAAGCTAAGCCTATGTTAATATGAACTTTGATTTGAGTTTAATTACTAATCAGTAAATATTCTTTCAAAAGATTTTTGCTCTTCGGTTTTAGCTTAAACTCAGGCTCTTATTTGCATTACAAGGCTGCTGCCTTAGGGAAATTTTAAGGAGCCCACAAGCCCTAAAGCTGGGAATTTAGGATCTCAACATGTGAAGTGTTAGGTGCTGCTGCAAAAAATTTAGACGCCCAGAACATTTTCTTGGGAACCTCAGGCTCCTGGGCTCCTGCTAGGCAACAGTCTTGTATTAGCTTAAAATTTGCTTTTTGTAAGATTTTTAACAAACAACTTGGTGATGGTAACTTTGGTTAACTTTTGACGGATTAGAAATATTGGTAGATGTTGCTGAGTCGTTGTGCAAGAGAGACTTATTATTTGATCCATGGCTGCTATTTCTTGGCATGGTATAATGGCTGATGTAACCCATGGCTGCTAAGCCAATCAAAAGCCTGGAATTGCATTATGTAATGTGATAACCTTTATGTCGATGTAAGTGGTTCCCTTTTGCTTTATCAAAGATGTGGTCCTCTTCGCATTGATGTGATGGGGAAAATTGTGCTCTTGGCTATTTTTTAGGTCATGTCTCAGGAGCACAAAAAAACCCCGTCACTTCGCTTTTTATACCCAGAAGAAATTATTATAAATAGCAATTTACAGTTTATGAGACCTTCTTTACTTTTCTCAAATTTTTCTTGTAACATGGTTCAAGGTTTGAAGAAAGCGTTTATCATAATCATTGTTTCCTGCCTTTCCAGGAATGCCACCAAGCTTTCCCCGGTGGAAGCTTCTTTGAGCATGAGGGTAAACCCTACTGTGAGATGCACTACCATGCCCGCCGCGGCACTTTGTGCTACAGCTGTCAGAAGCCCATCACTGGCCGATGCATCACTGCTATGCATCGTAAATTTCACCCTGAGCATTTTGTGTGCGCATTCTGCCTCAAGCAGCTTAACAAGGGTACCTTCAAGGAACAGAATGATAAGCCATACTGTCATCCCTGCTTCATTAAACTCTTTGGATAGAAGAGAACTTTGTTTTGTTTCCTGTTAAAGCGGTTTCCAATTCTGTGTCGTAAAACTGAAACCAAAGTAATTACTCTGGCCAATCGTAACAGATGTAAACAGAACAATGAACCAATCAGAATTCGAAGCAAATACGTGGAACCGGCGTCAAGCGCGGGAAAACGGCGGGCGGCGAAAACACGATTGGTTTTGGTTTGGATTGCCATTGGTTGAGAAAGTGGCGTGGGTTGTTTTTAACCAATCACAGAACATAGTAATGCAAAACCAAAGCAATCACGAAATTACTTTAGACACTCATTGAAAACCGCTCTAAGAGTGAATAATGCATAATTTTTATCTTATTTGATGGTTTTACATATAATACGCGGAGATATTTTGTGAGTTACGTATCGATGAGCAAAAATGTCCGCACGTATTATATGTAAAACCATCGAATATAAAGAGATTTATTGTTCCACTACAAAAAGATTTTGCTATTTTGGCTTCTCTTTTCTGGTAATAGTGTTGAAATACACCTGGCATTATCTGTCCATCAGTATATGTCATGGTGAATGATGTAAGCAACACAGAAAGCCAATGAAATGTCTTTGTCCATATTTGCTCTGTTGTAAACCGGTCAAACCAGGACACTACAGTGTATTACGGTCTTGTATTTTGTGCGTTCTCTTAACCTTATTTGGTGAAATGACAAAATAGTGGAATAATAAAGTGAAGTATTGATTAACAGCAGCTACAGTGCAGTGAAGCATTCCCGAATCATGCAAAAGCAGTCATTTCTTTGACTTAGTGGATTAAATAATTAACTTTGAGAAATATTTAGCACACCACAAGTGTGCTGCTCCGTTAACTGAGCATTCAGTTAACTAGAGAATACATTTGGAAATTGAAAATGGAGCATTTCAGAGAAATAGCTAAAATATATCATAGGATTTTGAAGAGATACACTGTATGACACAATAATTAATTTTCTGATGCTGACCTAACTGCCAAATATGACTTACAATAAATTATTGTTGTTGGTTGGCATGATGAATTTGGCAAAGTTGCAAATGAAGGGGCGCCTGGAAAAAAGCCCTAAGTGACTTCAGATAAATTGTTAGATTCTCCTTCCAAATTGCCTTGTATTTGCTTGTGAAACAAGAGGAGAATTTGACCTTACATCAAAAGTCACTTAGGGCCTTATTCTGCGCATCCTTTTAAATATTCATAGAGATCTGCTTCAAGCTTGAGGAAAACTTAAATTTTGCAATATTTCCAAAACAAGGTATGACTGGCAGGCTATCACTTCCCACATGTCATACATTTCTTTCTAAAATTCTATTTTCTTTTATCATTTAGTTATTTTTGCTAAATTCAGTTTGGCAGAATCATTTATGAACATGTGTTTCAACTAAATCCAATATTATTTTAAAATTGTCATGCTGACCATAAATTGTGCAATGATAAAATTTATAATAATATTATAGTGTTGTGTGACTAAATGACTGAGTGATACAATAACCTGTGACAACATAGACTTTTCCAGCCATTGATTGCAACTGCAAATACAGTAGGCACCTAATCATATATAAGTTGCAGGTTATATAATGTTTAAAACACGAGCAGCAGTGTTTTATCGGGATTTAAAACCGCGAGGTGCCACCGAGTGGTTTTTATAGACCCGATAAATCACGTGCTGCAAGTTTTTTGAACGGCTTCAAAAACATTCCTGGAAAAGCGTGTGTCAAGAGAGTTCATAACAATGATGCTTTTGTGAACGTTGGAAATTAGCATACGAGAAAAACGTTAAACACCGCATACTAATAACGTGGAGGTTTTATCGGGTTTTACAACCACTGCACGTGATGTTTTATCGACCATTTGATAGGTCAATGGGCTTATGAATTATTAATGACTTTTTGAAGAACAAAATAAATTAATTGTAAGGCTGTGTGGAAATGAACAAAGAAAGAGTTTGCGCATAGGAAACTAAGAGATTCTATATGAATGTCCATGTACAAAATTTTGAGGGAATATTCAAATACATCCATGATAAATCCATCCACCATACCAGTCTCGACCAGTACTGGCTTGCAGAAACTATTGTTGGCAAAGGGGCACCTTCCATTTGGCCAAAATTTTCAGTTCAACCGGTTGAAATGCATTATGGAATGCGCAGATCAAAAATAGTATTAATGGCACTTTTCTGGGGCAAAAGGAATACATAAACAATAGCCTCCCTTTGGCGCGAAAATATGCTCAGATATTTGTCCGCGGACATTATCTGTTCCGAGAAGCAAACAGTTTTCCGAGAGCGAAGCTCGAGCAAAACTGTGAGCTTCGAGGAGCAGATTATGTCCAAGGACAAATATCTGAGCATATTTTTAAAGCCAAATGGGGGCTATTGTGGTTATTATCCTTCAAATATTTCTCGCAACATGTAGCAACGAGCTTGAGTATTTGATTAAGAACAGTTTACCGTCAAAAACGTTAAGAGCATATGTTGTTTTCTGATACTGCTTTATCGACCAGGTTTATCTTTCCTTCTGTCACAAAAGCAAACCGTTCCCCCATCTTGACATTAACTTGAATTGTAAACAAGACGCGCCTTGAAGTTTTTGAAATTGGGGAATATCATCGGATATTCCCCAGTTTTAGCTGGGGTATATTTGGTCACGTGAGGCGTTTAGACCAATCACGCGCGAGCAAAAATATTTGATCGATTATAACTTTGGTTGTACTTCACTTTCTCCGATCCAACCAGATGGAATGGGAATTAATGTTCCATTTGCACAAAATTATTTCAATTTTCACTACGTTCTCTTCTTGGATCATCATCGCACCACCACTCTCTACCAATAAGATTGCAAATTTGGAACGAATGGAAAAAAAGCCATTCCATTGGACACAGATCAGTTTCTGGAATTCTCAACGGCAGATTATCAGGGGCACCCAACGAAAGTTTTCTTTCAGATCCTTTAAAACGCTATTTCAGGCTATCTAGAGTGCCTTTAAAGCTCTGTAGGTTCATTTTAGGCCGCGCTATAATATTTTTATCTGTTCGGTCATTCTAGGGGAACTTGAGTCTTCGAAATTACTAGGTCATCGTTTGTCCATTTCCCGAAAACCTTAGGTCTTATTTCCTTTCCGAAAATCTTAGCTGACCTTATTTCGCTACCCGAAACGACATTTTTATCAATCCGAAAACACCAGGCCTTAAACTTCCCATACCACGAAATTTGGAGGTGAAACTTCCCTTTCGAAAAGTGTAGAGGATTAAGGGCCTTCCGAACAGATACTTTACCGAAACGATCCGTTGGGTGCCCCTGGATTATAGCTAAATGAGAAGCTCCTAGGCAGCATTGCTGGCCAATGTTATTTATTCTGGTACACTAGTTTAAAATGTTCTGATGTCTCAGATGGGGGACATGGTGACTTATGAAACAAAACAAGGTCTACAGTGTGACGTCGCAGATATTTGAATTATTGAATTATGGGATTTATAAGGATTTTGGGGAAAGAGCGTGATGAAAAATGCCTAAGGTACTGATTTTTGGTAAGTAGTCATTTTTCATCATGCTCTTTCAGAATATCTCTGCAAATCCTATAATTTCATAAATTTAGTTTTTGTGACGTCATCACTTTAGTCCTCTTTTCCACCAATCCCTAGTCCATGCTAAAAAATGAACAGTAATGCATTTATGTTTTCTTTAATACAAAATAAGAATGTTCTAAAAAATCTATATTGTTTTGTTAAGCTCTACAGTCTGCCTAATGTGCGTTAATTTCATGAATTTACAGTACATGTTGCATTTCTGTAGTGGAATTTTTCCTAAATGGAAGTCATCGTTGTAACATTGCACCATCTGATAAACTGCTGTCGTTGTTTTGAAATAAAAAAATAAATAAATAAATTCAGTGTATGGAAAGGTCACAAAACCTGCAGTGTTTAAAAACGTTTTCACTTTCAAAAAAAGAAGATAACTTCTCGGAGTTTCGTCTGTGAAATGTGTGTCAACAAACTAGACAACATCATGAAAACTTCCTAGTCTTTTGAATGGTCAGACTCCAAAACTGATACCACCTTACACAGGATGATAATCAGCACCAGAGGAAAGTACTGCTCAGCACCTTTCGTTTGAATGGTCACACGTTAGAATTTTATCCGCAAACTCAAAACTAAGAACCTTCTTGTACAATATTAGAAACAGCACCACAGGAAAGTACTGCTAAGTAGCTTTCGTTTGAATGGTCACAAGTTAGGTTTCAACCCATCTTTCATGGTCACATGCTAGAGTTTTTTCTCAGATTTTAAAGTTGGAACAGCATTTGATGGTTATTTTGACTGTGGGAGTGGGAACGTTTAGACACATTAGGGGATATGCCCTAGGTATTTAATAAATGTACGTACCTTTTGGGTCAAAACTGTCTTGAAATTAAATTCTTATTAAATACCTTTCTCGTGCACAAAATTTCCCAAGAACATCAAGCGCAAGATATCAAACAAGTGATTTTCTCAAAGCGATAACAAACCATTATCAGTTTTAAGCGATTTTTCCAAGACGGCAAGAAAGCAGCTTGAAATAACTGGACAGGTCTAATTTTTTCAAACTGCGTGCTATCAGTCTCGTTTAGTCATCTGTAGCCAACGACACTAGTTAAACCTGAAACAAATCTGAACCATTATTTCGGATGTTCCTTTGATCCCTTTATACATGTCAGCCTTTTGAAGTAGTACTTTTTACTTTAAAATAAGTGGCTGAATGAAAGGGTCCTCTTCGAACAAACTTGTTATGACCAGTTCCCCTAGTGGTAACGAAGTTCATGGGTTGGGTTCTCGTCTTAGACTCAAACAGTTTGTTGTTTTCCCCACGCTAGTGACATGATAAACCTTTTAAAAGTAGTTCAAAACACTTGCAATGATGAACGTCACATCTTGCCCAAGTTCGGCAAGATCTGACGTTCATCGTTCGAAGTGGTTTTTTTAAAACTACTTAATATTTATCATGTCACGGGAGAGGGAAATGCTATATCGGCATTGTTTTCGATTACTACGAAACTGCCAACACCCTGAATATGGGCTATATAGGTATGTGCGGCGCCAAAGGGTATGGTTTTTCAGCCGTTTTGGTCATAAATAGGGTATCGATTTTAGCCATTTTGCCACCATTTTGGTAATAAATAGGGTATCGATTTTTGTACTCTAGTCTTGAATTCGTTTTTTAAGAAGCTACTTCTTCATCATGATGTTTACGGCAACTGTGTACGTGCTGCAACGGCTTGTCACGCATTTAACATTGGTCTGGACCAGGGAAATAACAAGATGCCTGCTATACTGGCATTACGCGAGATGCTGGGGCTGATTCATTTATTCCAACTGTATGCTTCGCCGATTGATAAAACTATCCTTGCTAATGGAATAGTTTGAGTCACGACGATCGCGTTACGTTGTTTTCCGTGTGTTACGCGACTCAGACTATCAGCGGAAATTTGTCAAATTCCATTACGATAACGTAAGCTTCTCAATGACCTCTTTTCAGTCTCGCGTCGTGGTCTAAGACTGTCAAACAAAGCACGATTCCTTCACTAAGAACTCATCAATTTCCACCGTTTTACGTGTCGGGTGCTTCTTAGAAGTTATTCTTTCGATTTACCGCTTCAAAATGGTGAAATTACCCTTTGAAAGAGGCACACTTGAGTCCAGAACATGTTAAATCAATATGGCGCGAGTTAATCCGTCTTTAATAAATAGATCAAATGATGCATTGACGTCACACAGGTAGGGGTGAGTGGGTCTCCTCCCTCGCGATATAAGCGACAAGAATGGATTTTGATTGGCCTGCTTCTGTTGAAGACAATCAGAACAATACACCCCGAGTAGGAGAGGGGTGAGTTTAATGAATAAATTAATGTACCGATTTGTAGCTACGAGGAAGAAAAAAAAAAAAAAAAGAAAACAAGATGCCTGCTACACTGGCATTACGCGTGATGCTGGGGCTGATTCATTTATTCCAACTGTGTGCTTCGCCGATTGATAAATCTATCCTTGCTAAAGATGCCTGCTACACTGGCATTACGCGTGATGCTGGGGCTGATTCATTTATTCCAACTGTGTGCTTCGCCGATTGATAAATCTATCCTTGCTAATGGAATAGAATCAGAACAATAGAATCAGAACAATACACCCCGAGTAGGAGAGGGGTGAGTTTAATGAATAAATTAATGTACCGATTTGTAGCTACGAGGAAGAAAAAAAAAAAAAAAGAAAACAAGATGCCTGCTACACTGGCATTACGCGTGATGCTGGGGCTGATTCATTTATTCCAACTGTGTGCTTCGCCGATTGATAAATCTATCCTTGCTAATGGAATAGTTTGAGTCACGACGATCGCGTTACGTTGTTTCCCTTGTGTTACGCGACTCAGACTTCCACCGGAAATTTTTGAAATTCCATTACGATAACATAACCTTCTCAATGACCTCTTTTCAGTCTCGCGTCGTGGTCTAAGACTGTGAAACAAAGCACGATTCCTTCCCCAGGAACTCACCAATTTCCACCGTTTTAAATGTCGGGTGCTTCTTAGAAGGTATTCTTTCGATTCACCGCTTCAAAATGGTGAAATTTCCGTTTGGATTCATTTATTCCAACTGTATGCTTCGCCAATTGATAAAACTATCCTTGCTAATGGAATAGTTTGAGTCACGACGATCGCGTTACGTTATTTACCTTGTGTTACGCGACTCAGACTATTACCGGAAATGTGTGTAATTCCATTACGATAATGTAAGCTTTCAATGACCTCTTTTTAGTCTCGCGTCGTGGTCTAAGACTGTCAAACAAAGCACGATTCCTTCGCCAGGAACTCACCAATTTCCACCGTTTTAAATGTCGGGTGCTTCTTAAAAGTTATTCTTTCGATTGACCGCTTCAAAATGGTGAAATTTCCGTTTGAAAACGGCACACTTGAGTCCAGAACATGTTAACAATATGGCGCGACAATTTAATCCGTCCTTAATAAATATATCAAATGATGCGTTGACGTCACACCGGTAGGGTTGAGTGGGTCCCCTCCCTCGCGATTAAAGCGACAAGAATGGATGTTGATTGGCCTGCTGTTGTTGAAGACAATCAGAACATTACATCCCGAGTAGGAGAGGGGAGAGTTTAATGAACAAGATGCCTGCTATTCTCGGTTTTCACTGTCACGCCATTGAAGAAAAAAATCAAAACCATTCCATGAATGAAGTCAAGAAATTGACATGGTATAGAGAATAAATAAATAAGGCATCTGTCCAAGTTTCAGGTCTGTGCGGCATTCCGTACTCAAGTTATTTGACAAAATGTTCCACATAAATTTATAGAGCTTAGTATGGAGACGCCATGTTTGTGTCCCTCTGAGGGGCACAAACATGGCGGCCGGAAATACGAAAAAACATCTGGAGTTCACTTTTGCCAGAAAAGAGGTTTGTTTGCCCTTGCGAATTTTCGAATGTTTAGATTAATATTTCTCTTCAAACTTAAATTGTTTAGAATGCTGAAAATCACCCGAAGAGTCATTTTTAAGATACGGAAAAGCTATGTCACGGCCGTCCTCCTTATGTCACGCACGATGGAAACTCGGAAATTGAAACTGGTCTATTTTCAAAAGGAAGCACGACATCGAGCTAAGAAATTGTGAACAGACATATTTTTAGGTAATCTTTCCTTGAATGAAGGTAAAAATTTTGTAGGCCTCCCAGTTTTGAATTCTAGAATTTGGTGACGTCACGTGAAAACCGAGAATACTGGCATTACGCGAGATGCTGGGGCTGATTCATTTATTCCAACTGTATGCTTCGCCGATTGATAAAACTATCCTTGCTAATGGAATAATTTGAGTCACGACGATCGCGTTACGTTGTTTTCCGTGTGTTACACGACTCAGACTATCAGCGGAAATTTGTCAAATTCCATTACGATAACGTAAGCTTCTCAATGACCTCTTTTCAGTCTCGCGTCGTGGTCTAAGACTGTCAAACAAAGCACGATTCCTTCACTAAGAACTCATCAATTTCCACCGTTTTACGTGTCGGGTGCTTCTTAGAAGTTATTCTTTCGATTTACCGCTTCAAAATGGTGAAATTTCCCTTTGAAAACGGCACACTTGAGTCCAGAACATGTTAAAACAATATGGCGCGACTTAATCCGTCTTTAATAAATATATCAAATGATGCATTGACGTCACACAGGTAGGGGTGAGTGGGTCCCCTCCCTCGCGATGTAAGCGACAAGAATGGATTTTGATTGGCCTGCTTCTGTTGAAGACAATCAGAACAATACACCCCGAGTAGAAGAGGGGTGAGTTTAATGAATAAATTAATGTACCGATTTAAAGCTACGAGGAAGAAAAAAAAAAAAAGAAAAAAAAAAAAACAAGATGCCTGCTATACTGGCATTACGCGTGATGCTGGGGCTGATTCATTTATTCCAACTGTATGCTTCGCCGATTGATAAAACTATCCTTGCTAATGGAATAGTTTGAGTCACGACGATCGCGTTACGTTATTTACCTTGTGTTACACGACTCAGACTATTACCGGAAATGTGTGAAATTCCATTACGATAATGTAAGCTTTTCAATGACCTCATTTTAGTCTCGCGTCGTGGTCTAAGACTGTCAAACAAAGCACGATTCCTTCGCCAGGAACTCACCAATTTCCACCGTTTTAAATGGCGGGTGCTTCTTAAAAGTTATTCTTTCGATTCACCGCTTCAAAATGGTGAAATTTCCGTTTGAAAACGGCACACTTGAGTCCAGAACATGTTAACAATATGGCGCGACAATTTAATCCGTCCTTAATAAATATATCAAATGATGCGTTGACGTCACACCGGTAGGGTTGAGTGGGTCCCCTCCCTCGCGATTAAAGCGATTCATTTATTCCAACTGTATGCTTCGCCGATTGATAAAACTATCCTTGCTAATGGAATAGTTTGAGTCACGACGATCGCGTTACGTTGTTTTCCGTGTGTTACGCGACTCAGACTATCAGCGGAAATTTGTCAAATTCCATTACGATAACGTAAGCTTCTCAATGACCTCTTTTCAGTCTCGCGTCGTGGTCTAAGACTGTCAAACAAAGCACGATTCCTTCACTAAGAACTCACCAATTTCCACCGTTTTACGTGTCGGGTGCTTCTTAGAAGTTATTCTTTCGATTTACCGCTTCAAAATGGTGAAATTTCCCTTTGAAAACGGCACACTTGAGTCCAGAACATGTTAAAACAATATGGCGCGAGTTAATCCGTCTTTAATAAATATATCAAATGATGCATTGACGTCACACAGGTAGGGGTGAGTGGGTCCCCTCCCTCGCGATGTAAGCGACAAGAATGGATTTTGATTGGCCTGCTTCTGTTGAAGACAATCAGAACAATACACCCCGAGTAGAAGAGGGGTGAGTTTAATGAATAAATTAATGTACCGATTTATAGCTACGAGGAAGAAAAAAAAAAAAAACAAGATGCCTGCTATGCTGGCATTACGCGTGATGCTAAGGCTGATTCATTTATTCCAACTGTATGCTTCGCCGATTGATAAAACAATCCTTCCTAATGGAATAGTTTGAGTCACGACGATCGCGTTACGTTGGTTCCTTTGTGTTACGCGACTCAGACTATCACCGGAAATTTTAGCCTCCCACGCAGACGTTCTTAGGGCAGGAACGCGTGACGAACCCCTAAGATAAAGAACGTCTGCGTGGGAGGCTACGGGAATTTGTGAAATTCCATTGCGATAACGTAAGCTTCTCAATGACCTCTTTTCTGTCTGCGATCGCGTTGTGGTCTAAGACTGTCAAACAAAGCACGATTCCTTCGCTAAGAACTCACCAATTTCCACCGTTTTACGTGTCGGGTGCTTCTTAGAAGTTATTCTTTCGATTTACCGCTTCAAAATGGTGAAATTTCCCTTTGAAAACGGCACACTTGAGTCCAGAACATGTTAAAACAATATGGCGCGACTTAATCCGTCTTTAATAAATATATCAAATGATGCATTGACGTCACACAGGTAGGGGTGAGTGGGTCCCCTCCCTCGCGATATAAGCGACAAGAATGGATTTTGATTGGCCTGCTGTTGTTGAAGACAATCAGAACAATACATCCCGAGTAGGAGAGGGGAGAGTTTAATGAATAAATTAATGTACCGATTTGTAGCTACGACGAAGAAAAAGAAATCGTCCCGTTTTTAGACACGGTATGCCCCCTCAGGGCATCCCGCGTAAAAAGAAAAAAAAAAAAAAGAAATCGACCCGTTTTTAGACACGGTATGCCCCTTCAGGGCATCCCGCGTAAAAAGAAATCGACCCGTTTTTAGACACGGTATGCCCCTTCAGGGCATCCCGCGTAAAAAAGAAATCGACCCGTTTTTAGACACGGTATGCCCCTTCAGGGCATCCCGCGTAATTATAAGGCAGTTCTGAAACAGGGTTATTGATTTTGGTCATAAATAGGGTAAGGGACTTGGGAAGCGGGCCGCACACCCCTATCCAATTTTTTTGGGAGTACCCCCCCCCCCCCCCCCCGGGTTGTATGCTCAATACTAGCAACATGCTGTGTGGTGGTAGCTTCTGCAACAAGATGAAACACCATAGAAACGGCCATGGAGTTAATGAGGCCCTGCCAGGGTAAATTCCGACAAGCGACATGGCCCAAAGGTAGCGACAGCGCATGAAATAGATTCGCGACAAAAGACAACTTTTCTCGATAAAACTCCGACAGTGACAATAAGGCCGAGAATTAACGACAAAGAACGGTGATTTCATATGTTTTTACACTAATTTTAGTGTGATGTAAAGGCCAACAAGGGGAAAGTTTGACCAATAAAAATATCGAGCAAGGGCGATCCAGAGGATGGCGTGACTCGCGAGTGGTGAAGCCTTTGTCGCTATACTTTTTTACCGTTGATTTGCATTATTAGCAGACCTTTTCACAAGGTAAGCGTGTGTCGGTCTGAGGTGATAAAGAACATCGGCTCGCGATCTATTTTCCGCATCACGCACCGTTTTTCCTAACTTTAAATTCCGACAAGGACAAACTATTTTCATTAAATTTCCGACAGCGACATGAAGCACTGACAAAACACCGACACTCCCACGCAGTCGTTTTTAGGGAAATCGTATTACCTCTGTGGGGAGGAGGTAATACCCTAAAAACGACTGCGTGGGAGGCTACACCGACACGGGACATTTTAAAATTCAGACAAGCGACACGGGACCCCCTCCTGGCAGGGTCTCGTTAATGATCGCGGGTGTGCTGCGAAAAGAAAACCTGGGAAAAAGTCAGCCTTGAGGGGGATTCAAACCGATCCTTCGTGCGGCAAATGAGTTATCAAGACAACCGGGAGCTGGTCATTTTTTTGAGTTTGTACTCGTAATATACCTCGTTGAGGATGGATAGATGGAGTTTCAATATATAAAATATCATTTATGTAAACTGCGGGTGAATGACGTAATAGAAAATAAGGCCGACAAAATTTCAGGCCTCATTTTCTATGACGAATAAACGAAAGTGTAATACGTGAACTCCA